>NW_021938789.1:26205546-26518015 GCF_001715985.3 Manacus vitellinus | reverse complement strand
GAGTCGTATCAAACTCCGTGCCGAAGCTGCAGCTGCGCGTTAAAGCAGACATTTCAGTCACTGTCTTGTAAAATTTTAAAGTGTCAATAAGAGGTGTAAAATTTAATTTGGATGCTTCTGTGTTTAATCTAAAAACTACACCTTGAAAATGTTTAGGTTTTACCTGCACATAAACGAAGCCTGTTAAGTATGTGTGCTTTAGGATCTGGTTGGTGATATTTTGCTACAGCAAAGGTATAGTAAAGTAGTTTTTTAGCATATTTAAAACTGAATAGCTTACTAAAATCAGCAATAGTTGTGCTATTGTATTGATGAATTTTTTTGTCCTCTTACAGAAAAAGCTGCGTGTATGTAGTATTAGTACATAAACGTCTATAATTGCTTTCTCTGTAGTACTAAACTATGCTAATCTTTGATATTACTGACTATTTTCTTGGGCATTGATAGGAGTGAATATATTTTTGAGAGTTAAGTTTTTAACTCTTCTGGCCTGAAATCTCTTTAGTACGCTGTTACACTTTCAGTTGGAATTTAGAACCTCTACTTTTAGTTTGGTTTCCATGTAACATAACATTTAAAGTCAAAGCACAAAACCTCCCTAATGTACTTCTTTTATTTTCCCCTCCTCCGATCAAGAGCATTTTGTTTTATTCCAGAATGAACTGTAAGCTCTTTCAGGCTTAAACTTTTACTGCATTTGTGTAAAATAGCAGCCTTTTGCTAATAGGGAGGTTAATTTGGTTTGAAGTGAATTGGCAAGAGTTCTGTTTAGAAGGTGCTTTATATAAACAATACCAGAACAAATCAGTGTTATGTTCCCATAATTTTCTCCTAGTTGCTTCTTTCTTTAGTACCAAAAATAAAGCCAAGTGAAGTGCTGCACAAGTTGGTATTCCTGTTGAAGTGCCGATGACTTTTATGCTTAAAAAAGAAAAGGATGAAATTCACTCTTAAAACAAACGACTGTATTGGAACGAAGAATAAATCCTACTACATTAAAACTGTTTGTGTGCAGCTAAATGCTTATTTCGACTTGCTATTGAAACATTTCTAACTGATACCACCTAATTATTCCCAACTGTTTTGTATGCATAGTGACATTTCAAATATTTTACTCATAGAAGTTAAGGTCATTCTGATAAGGTATTGTCTGTCTTAAAAAAAGCAAAACCAAACCAGAAAGATGTAGAAGGAATAAGATATATCACTTTGACAAGGAAAGTCTATACCTCCACATTAGCATTTTTTTAATTAGATGGTTCCACTTAAGCTTTTATAAGAAGCATCCTAATTAAATATTGACAACTTTAGTATTCCTTGCCTACAGTTGAGATTTGAATTTGTGAGTTACAGAATACATTATTGATAGGTACATGTTAGAAGCTTTTGCTTTCCCTCCAAAGAAAGTTCCTCCATAACAAGTTTTATTGCTGTTTTCTTGCTGTTTAAAATATTTTAGAAGACATCAATGGCCAGTGTACTTTCATTAATAGCAATGTAACTAGAAGTAATTGGTTAATAGATGAAAAGATAAATTTTATGTCTTAGTATTTTTTTCTTAGGTACTGACAAGTTGATAGCAAACAAAATACTGTAAGAATGCAAAATAATGAAAATCTGGCACTTGTTTCTTCTTAACTTTTCCAAGTATTCTGAATTTTCTGAGCTCCTCAACTACCAACAACTGGTCCTGATACTGTGTAGGGCTAAACTATAGCAGCACATAGCACATTGTGAGATTTTACATTTATTATTTATTTACATAGTGATTTCATATTCTTTTAATTACATTGAGGGAACATTAATGAATAAATCTTTTTTCTTCATAATGGAGAAAAAAAATCCACTTTTTAAACTCTTATTAAAAAAAATGTTCTGCTATAAAAATGAAATTTCTTTGGGAGATAATAAGGTGCTTTATGCTATACTTACACAATATGCTGATGGCACCAAGATACATAGATTGCTTTTTAAGAAATATTATTATTGCTATCCTAACATATTGCAATAACTAACAAGGTAAGAGCCCTTACCTGGTATAAAGTAAGTTGGGCAAGGTTTAAGTTATATTTCTTAGGAGGGGGTAATATTTTGTAGAAACTAATCCTACTGATCCCCTAACACAGGGAAAACATGTTTGTGAACTTGGTGCAAGAAGGGAAGCTTTATCCGTGAGGTACAAATGTCATGGTCTTCTGTCAACTTTTATTTCTCAGCAGCTCAAGCTTTGGCCTTCAAAATTATGAACTTTGAAAATATGGGTATAAGTAACTTGATGAGCTGCAGAAGAGGGTGGAAACTGATTCCCTGTCTCCTGTTTTAAGCACTAAGAGCAATAGATCTCTTTCACATATGTAATGCATACTAACAGAGCATTGCAGTGTTACTTAGCTGGTCATTTCCATTTTTGTACTGATCTAAAAGAGTAAATATAGTAATGTGATGGTTTGCCACGGTCCATTTTTTTCATTGCAAATAACTCTAAAGGAGCGCAGAAATAAGTTTTAATTTTGTATGGTACTACACATTCATCTACGTCTTCTAAGTGGATAGAACTAAAAAAAATTCCTAACATATTGAAATATTATATGTAACATGAGGTTTTTGGAAAATCTTATGAATTTTCCAGCAAGTCACAGAGTCATAGAATGGTTTGGGTTGGAAGGGACCTTAAAGATCCTTCAGTTCCATTCCCCATGACATGGGCAGGGACATCTTCCACTAGACCAGGTTGCTCAAAGTCCTGTCCAACCTGGTCTTGAATACTTCCAGGGATGGGACATCCAGAACTTCTCTGGGCAACCTGTTCCGATGTCTCACCATCCTCACAGTAAAGAATTTCTTCCCAATATGGAATCTAAACCTACCCTCTTTCAGTTTTTAAACCATTCCCCTTTGTCCTGTCACTACATGTCCTTGTAAAAGTCCCTCTCTGGAGGGGGGACTGCAGGCCCCCTTTAGGTAATAGAAGGCTATTCTCTGAGTTCTCCCCAGAAACTTCTTCAGCTCTCTCATCCTATAGGAGGGGTGCTCCAGCCCTCTAATCCATCTTCATGGCCCTCCTCTGGACCTCCTCCAGCAGGTCCACGTTCTTCTTATGCTGGGGCTCCCAGAGCTAGAGGCAGTACTAGCTAATCAGCTAGAGGATAAATGTCAAAAAAAGCCTAGACCCTAAAACCAAAGGATCTCATTTTTGCTCTAAGTCTTTTTATTGTTTTCAGATGCTGAAAATTTACTCTTGTGTACATTGAATATTAGCCTGTGTTGTTTATAGGAAACTGAGATGGCATATTTACAGCCAGGCATATTTCTGATGAAGTGCTCAATAAGTTGGTTACTAGGTCAGCCATGGAAAGGAGAAGAGGAAAGGCCCTTGGCCCATGTTGTTACACTGTCATGGTGAACAGAGTCTTGTGAGTTGGGGGACTAGAAATGGATTCTACTTTATATATTTTTAGTCATTTGTCAATGTAGAGTTCAATGTGCAATTGTTTGTGGGGTATGACACTTTTTAGTTTAGATTTGGCCCATAGTGGCACCAGATCAACTTTTTTTCTTCACCAATATTTTTGGTAATGGAGAAGATTCTTGGATCCTGCAGTAGTTTGGTGGAAGTTTCTGGTCTTTTCAGTGATGAGATCATTCCTGTCAGCTTGATCAAGATCTAAAGGAATTAGAGATTTCTCTTCTTGACAAATTACTGAACTTGGGACTGAATGCTAAATGAGTCAGTTTATTCTTGCTGTTGCTATAATTTTGTTAAAAAAGTTTTGAAGTAATGTGAATGTGTACTTGTGCATGTGTGTACACTACATGGAAAATAGGAGTGGGGATTTCTGTGCTGTTTTGGCTCCTTCCCTTGAAAACACATGTTCATACTGTGCAATACATGTGCACACAGATTGTGTGTTAGCACAAACTATTTTTACCTGATTTTTTACATGATAATTTTCTCTAAAATAGAAAACTTAAGTAACCAATACAGGCAGCAATTGGTAAAAATCTCTGGGTTTTTATTGTTTTTCTTTTTTTCCTCTTACCCCTATATTTTTTACAAAAGCATATTCTAATTAGTTCCTAAAAGCTCTGAAAGTATGTGAGGATTAACACATAAAGCTTTTTAGCATTTTTGCTAAATATATATACACACATACACATTTTATGCTCCAATTAGAGAGTTTGGAATGTTTTTGGTAATTTTTTTTTTAATTCTATAAATTGTAAGGGATAAATCCTAAATAGTATGCTTTAAGCAGTGGTATGTGTTATGTTGCAATGAGGTGGTTTAACAATCTCTAAGAATATTGTTACAGTGTTTTCTTTGAGATATAAATATTCATAGTAGTGAGGCAAAACAAAACACAACATTCAGTTGCATGGTCAGCAAATAACTATCCGTTGATAAATAAAACAGAAGCACACATAAAAATGTTTCATAGTTTTAGTCAGTTAAAAATATGGGATTACATATGTCGAGGTTGAACAAGTTCTACCTTAAATCATCAGTACAGCTGCAGTAACTTGTCACTTGCTAAAACATCTCTCAACTTTCCAAGCAGTGCAGAAGTAAAACATTACCTATGCATAGCTGATGAGATGGAGTACCAGCAAGCCATGTGTACTGTTTTAGAGAATACATGTTTGGAGTATTTACAAATATACATTTACAAAGTATGATTTTTAACCAAGGGAGACACAGTCCAATAAAAATATTTAATGTGACCAGTTACCTGAAGTCGTACTGACTGCCAGATATTTTTAGTGACATAACCATATTGCAGTTCTTTACAAAGCGCATGTTGGGAACTTTTCTACACCAAAATGTAAATCCCTATGGATTTTTTATTATGGGTTATTACATGACATTAAGAATCTAAACCTTTTGTCTTGCTTTCTATTTTACACTGTATTTTTAATGACTTTCATGATCTCTCCTTTTCATGTTATTCCCTCTCTTCCTCCAGCTCATTGCCTTTCACAACATTTTCTGAATGCATGAAAGTTTTTACTTCCTTACTCTTCCCTCTCCTGACTAGGTGTGCTGAACTCTTAATAGTCTGCAAAATACATCCTCTATTGGCCAAGTGGACTCCTCGGGATAGACTGGTTACTGTCTTTCTGTCTCCTATCTAAAAAACACTCTCCTATCTCAACCCTCCCCAGAAGTTTTAATTATTGTTCAACCCACTGAGTTTAATTTTGATTTCTTTATGATGTTCCTATGACATGAAATTAAAGTGTACATCATAGTGTACGTAATTTTTTTTCTTCCTGTATGTATGGACACACAGCTCAGATGCTGCTGTGCATGTTTATTCTGTTCATAGTTCTAATGTGAGGGGAAAGGTGGCTAGCTGCTAGGTCACATAGTGGCATTGTGTCATACAGGCTGCAGCCAGCAAGAAATACAGGATTAGCACAGCAACTTGATGTCTCTTCTTAATTAGAAAGTGACAGTGTGCATGAGGGGTTTCTCATGGATGTGCAGCAGGAGATTACCTAATTAAATTCTGTCCATCATCAGTGTGTAATGCTTCTGCTCGGCTGATACTCCTCTGTCAGGGTTTTGGCTGGGATAGAGTTAATGTTCTTCTTAGTAGCTGGCACAGTGCTATGTTTTGGATTCACTATGACAATAAATTGATAACACAACAATTGTTGATTGTTGCTAAGTAGCATTTACCCCAAGTTAAGGACTTTTCGGTGTCCATACTGTAGAATGTCATGGTCAGTATATAAATTGGGGGGGGGGGGTGTGGTGGTGGTGTTGTCTCTGTGGGGCCCATTACTGCTCAGGGATGGACTGGGAATTGGTCATTGGTGATGAGTGATTGTATTGTGTTATGCGATTGCTTGTTTTTAATTTTCTTTTTTTTTTTTTTTGTTTGTTTTTTTGTTTGGTTTTTTTTTTTTTTTTTTTTGTTTGTTTGGTTTTTTTTAACCAAGAGGGGTTGAGTTTGTGGGATGGGTGAAGGGTTGTTACTTTATTTTTCAGTATTGTCTTTCTTCCAATCCAACAACCATGGAAGTCACACTATAGAAAGGACAGAAGAGAAATTTCAGGTTCTCAAGTCTGTTGGGCTACAGAAGCTTTTAGCGGTATGATGTGACATCTTGACATCTCAAACCAGGTGTGTTTGTGGTTCTAGAGGACAGAGAAAGGTATTTTGTGTACCTGAACATATGCAGACTAAGGTCTCCCCATGCTTGCATTGCTTCACTCTGTATTCTAGATACTGTAGAGCTGTTGCCACACAACATTTCAGATTAATTTTTTTTTAATTCACTCTTCAGAGAGGATGAAGTTCTGCACCTGTTCTTAATGATTTATTATATGTCAAATTTTCTTCAGAGATGTATAAACAGAATGGAAAAAAATGTTCTGATCTCTCTGCTGATGAGAGAAATCTATTTTAAAAAGATATTAGCTGAATTTCCAAATGTACATGAGTAACAATATATATTGGGAAAGTTGTGGATCACTTCCAAGTGTTTTGTTAGGGTGCTACTCCCTCCCTCTGTGTTCAGATACTTGATCCTGCAGCAGTAAATGCCTCCTATCAGATCTAAAGAAATAAAACACCTTCTCGAAGACACTAATTAGCATTCTTTATTATTGCAGTTAATTAAGATGATAGTATTTGCCTTACTGTTGATTCATAATTTATATTAAAAAGTCAGATTTACTTCTACAGTGTCTTGCTCTCAGAATTTGTTTATATTGCCTAGAACCAAGTATTGTACTTGCATCATATTTTTACAATGAACCAAGATTAGAAATAGGTTTAAAATGATACATATAACACTCCACAAGTTCATGCCATCTTAAAGGCTTTATAATTTTGAAATGCATTCAAAATTTGCAGAAGAATAAAATTTCTATGTACAAATAAACCTGTCTTTAAAATTGGAACGGTTTATTGTTACTTTGTTTTGTAAAGGTAGGAACAGAATTTAACACAGATCATGGTGGTTATCCTGGTTCTGGCCATTTACTGTGCACCTACTGGAATTACCTCAGCTAAACTATTTCAGGAATGTCTTTTCAAGATATCCCACAGTCTTGACTTTGAGAAAGCTGAGACACAGGGACTGTAAGCAGGAACAGGCATTGTTGTCATCTACTTTGATTTTCTTTGTATTGCTGTATTTATTTGTATTGTGATTAAAGGCTGAGCCAAAGCGACTTCTTTCAACAGTAGTAAAAGTCACTGGATCTGTCTCATAAAAGGTCCAAACCTCTGAAGGAAGAATTCAGTGCTGCTGTATTAACTACATGTAAGTATGCTCAACTCTGAGCACTGTTACAGTAGTGTCTTCAGATATGACCTCTTCTAGGATCTGCAACGATGTTCAGTAGTCTGTCATACTTAGCAGTTTGTGGTCACTGAAGTTGTTGGAAGGGAGTAAAAGTGCTCTTAGTATGCGGAAAAAAGGTGTGTGTTTTGTCAAGAAATACAGTGGGAGTGTACCATGGTTGATTGCAATCAAGTTGGACAGATGGCTACCTGACCTAGAGGGAAAAGGATGTGTGTATTTCCTATGAACTTAGTAATTTCTGAAGTATAAATATTCAACTACAATGCTGCATGCTGGAATATTTTTATTTTCTTCTTGCTTATGAGCAGATGTGCTTCCTCTTCCAAGAGAGATGCCAGAATTTATGTACGGGAGCTAGAGATGAATGGAGCTAGTGTATTGGTGGAGCTGCTGTAAATTTGCAGCTGACAACCTATGCTCTGCTCTGGCACGTGATGTGGAAGATCAGTGATGTGCACAGGGATAGTTTGGAGGAGAACTCAATTAATTAACAAGGAAAATTCTTTATTCAGTTGTCCAGCACCGCATAATTTTTGTTCATCTATGAAGGTGGGGGAAACCCCCCCTCTGGGCAGAAGACCATAAACTGGGCCTCTTTTGGCTCCGCGTAGAGAGGCGAGAGGCGGGGGAGATGTACACCGCCCCCGTTCAAGCTGAGGCTTTAACTTTGCCGGCGCCCCTTTTTGGGGGAGAGGCCTTGCGCCGTGTGGCGGCGCGGGGGCCCCGGGGTGAGCGGGCGGGGCTGTGCGCGCGGGGGGCTGCAGGGCCGCCCGAGCTCCACATGCGCGGGGCGGGGCCCGGCCGCCGGGCAGCTGCTGCGGCAGCGGCCGGGCTGCTCGTCGTGGGGTGAGTGCGGGGGGGGCTGCGGGTGGAGGCGGGAGCGCTGGCGCGGTGTAAGGCGGGCGGCGTGATTGTTTTGTACCGTCACCATTTAATGTCCGCAACTGCAGAGCCTTCGGCGGCGGCTGGGAGTAGTCGGGAGCTGCGGCAGCTCCTGGTGTTTACTTGGCAGCGCAGGGGAAGTGATGCTGTGGATGTGCTGGGAGGGGTTTTTCCTTTCGTCTTATTTTATTGCAATAATTTCCTGGCACAGCTTCTAATGGCATGTGATCCAAGGAATCAGGAGACGTAGCACTACAACATGCGGTGGAACAATGTGGCAGAAACACTACTTTGCTCCATCTCGCATCAAGACAAGGGGGAACAGCCTCAAGTTGCGCCGGGAGGGTTTAGATTGGATTTTGGGAAAAAATTCTTCACTGAAAGGGTGATCAGGCATTGCAACAGGCTGCTCAGGGAAGTGGTGGAATCCCTGGAAAAAAATAAGAAACCATGTAGATGAGGCACTTAGAAACAGTTTAGTGGTGGACCCGGCAGTGTTAAGCAAATGTTTGGACTCGCTGATCTTAGAGGTCTTTTCCAACCTTGACGATTCTTTGATTCTCTGTGTTATGTTATTAAGTATAATGCTTATATGTAGTTTACAAGAGAAGGTCCATGAAATATTACTGGTGGCATTTCTGGGATTTTGGGTTTGTAGGGTCAGGTTTCCTGCAACTCACCCCCACCCCCACCCCGCTTATCGGGTTCTTTAGGAAGTCAGAAAGTCTTACAGATACAGGAGACCCAATCGGTGTAGTCAGCTTATGTTGACAAGAGTCTGTCAAGTAAATAAAGCAGCTGGAATTCAAGAGGAAAGGATTCTTGTACAGGGAAATGACTACAGTATGAAGCAGAAGGTAACAGTAAATGGTTTCCTTATCCAGTGGTGTTACACTGGAATCTGTCCAGGGCAGTTTGAGCTAGTAAAGACATGAACAGTGAAGTGTGAAATCTTGGTGGTGATATTAAGCTTTGGAAAAGTACTAAGAATGAAGATCAGCTATGATAATATTGGAAGACCTTATAAGGTTGCCTGAGCAATAACCTGGCAAATAAAATTACAGAGAGGTATGTACAGGAACAGAATGAAACAGTATTCTATGTAGAAGATGGGCTGTGAGCTCATTGTTACTGCCTGGGAGGTAGATTTTGGTGTTAGGACAACATGAGACTCCAGTCATGGAACAGGACTGCATGAATTTTCATAGAGCCTCCTGCTGCTGACTGACCAAAAGCAGATACCTAGGGAAGAGCTAGGATATTTTGAGCAAACACATAGAGATGTTTTCCACTGCTTTTGTACTAGCCTTCAAGAATCTGCAATTGAAGGTCTTCCCTGATAAGTTCAACTTCTGATAGGTTTTTGGTGTCTTATTTGCTAAGATATAGGAGTAGCATTTGTGATGTAGTCCATTTGAGTGGGGAGTTAGAATTTGACACGTATCTTTGTAATATGTGTAATGGCAAGATAAATATCAGGATAGAAAGAAGACAGCAGTCCTAACTATTGCAGGGCAAAGCTACAGTTCTTGTCTAAAGAAATGAAGAAAATTCTTGAACTGTCAGCTCTTTCCTTATAGTTACTCATTCACAAATGTACTTTGATGCAATCATGCATCACAGTTATGACCTGAGGATTTTATGGGATGAAAATAGGAACTTTCACAGGTAAAGCACTCCATTGTTATAAAAGTGTTTCAGAGGAACACTTGGACACATCTATGTATGTTCTGAAGAGGTGAGCTTAGTTTATTGATGACAAAACTTAGTGGAATTATAGAAAGATGTGGTTATAAACAGTTTCCATTAAAAGAAGCTAAAAACAAACAAAAAAACCAACCCCCCCAAATAAACAAACAAACATTCCTTCATTAAAACATATACTAAACTAGTTTTAGTAAAGACCACTGTTTGCTTGGCAGCTTATCTGTAACTTCTTTTTATGTGGAGAGACAGCTGAGAAGGTTGACTTATGTTAATGATTGAACAGAAACACACAGGTAAATAAATTACTGTATGGGCAGTTACTGGTTTGTGCCTTTGCTCTGTTGCTGCAGTTGTGAGGTGCTGCCACATTTGTGTGTGCTTTGTGCAAAGTTTAAACTGCACAACTGAAGGAGGATGCCTGTGGAGTTAAACAGGTCTATTTTAAATCAAGGTAGTTTGTTTCAAGCAAATGTTTGTGTTGATGGATAGGATCGAAAAATTCAACGGAGTAGTTGTCTTTCCCTCCTCCCTCCCCTCCATTGGAGGTGCAAATTAATTTTATTTAAAGTTATGAAATGATGTGTTTCTGTGTTTATAGGAAGGGACTGTCCAGAGGTTCCACAAGTCGGTGTATCTCCGGAAAAAGTGGAGAGTCTCTTCCATCAGTTTTTGCCAAAAATGTGCAGGAAGCCATCGACAATTATACTTGGTATGCATGTGCTTCTGTAACAGTACTTCATTAATGCACTTTTGACTTAGACATTTCAAGATTGGGATCAATTTTCACTTGTCATGCTTCTAGTTATTCTCATGGATAATAACTGTTGCTCAACCTAATTCAGGATATAAATTGAACTAACCCATTTTTTAGAGGGTTTGAACTTTACTCCCGGTTTGCATTGTGGATTTGAGTATTTTGAGACCATAGTAAAGGTCACTGATTAAGTCTGGAAGGAGAGTCAGACTTCATGATTCAGTTGAAATCATGCTTGCCAATGTTGCAGGTTAGTTAACTTTCAAGAAGTTTCATTTCGGATGACACTGGTTAGAATTTGCCTGGCCTGCACATTTGATTGCCATTACTTTCCCTGCATCCCAGCGTGGGTGGTAGCTGGCAGGGACCAGGTAGGGCTTCGAGGACTTTAATGCCAGAGCTCAAGATTTAAAGTACACCAAGTTTAGCAACATAGAAGGCGCTGCATACAGATATATAATTCAATAGTATTTGAAGCATTTGTAGAGATCTTGTGCTTAGTTTTGCAAATGTTTTCTTGTGATAGCTTCTAATGGAGTTAAAGAAGGCTTATGTTATCTATAACGTGTGGTTTTTCATAGGGTCACTAGCTGAACTGGTGAAACCAAATAATTGTTAGAGCTGGAAATATAGGTACATGGGTACAGATATATTTAAATACATATACACATATATATGCATATTTTAGAGGGCCCATACAGTTGCAATTATGTATATACATACAAAAGTATAATAGTGTAGGAGGAATTGCCTTTAAGGCAGTAAATGGTACTAATAGGAGCAGGTATTCGTAGCACTCTACTTCAAAATGTATGCTTGCACCTCTTCAGCTCAACAGGAATATGTGTTGCTGTCCATTTACGTGATAGGTTGCTTTATTTTAAAAATGTTTATACAGAAAATAATCGTGTTTTTAATTTTAATTTGTCATATTTTCAGTGAAACACTTTCATCACTTTCATCTAGTGGCTGTACAACACCCACGGAGTTGGATAATTCTTGGTCTGGAATAAACAGCTATACTACTGGTTTGTCTACTGAGAGAAGTTCGGTTTACTCCTGGAGGGATGATGTGCGTCACAGAAACTTTTACAGTTCCCTTGCTTTAAATATTGTAGAAAAGATTAATATTTACTGAAAAAGGACATGCAGCACCTCATCCATAACAGCCTAGTGATTGAATAAATTAAATTAATTGAATTTTTTTAAAAATAGTTTTGTTTGCAAGTTGGTATCAGTGCCGCTAATGTGTAACAAAGAAAAATGGGATAAAAATATGAAATGATGAGGTTTGAGGAAAACAAACCTGTTTTACTGAAGAAGGTAGGCTTAGGTTTCTGAGTCCATCAGAATGATTAAATATGTGTTTTCAAATACTGCATAGTGCAGGTGATGTCTAAACTGAATTATTCTCAGTGTTTTCAGTTATAAAGTACGTTCATGAACATGTGTATAATTTTCCCAGTCTTGGTAAATATTTAGCTCTTACATAATCTCAGTTCCGTTTTGTAGATGATGCAGAGAGAGGTTGTACCTTTTATGGAGGCTGACCTCTGAGGCATACCTGGTGCAGGATGGCAGTGTTGAATAAATCCAAAAGCATTGCAGTTGCTGCCACTTTCGTTTTAAAAAGCCTTCCATGGCTCGTAGTGGTAGTTCTGCCATTATTCTTGCGTAATGTCCTAACCTTTAGGGTACTGACCCTATCTATCACTGCCAGCCCTTCGGGAGAAAGCCTCACTCTGGGTTATACAATAACCTGTATGAGAGTTATTTTCTCATTCCTTCTCGGTGTGATCCCTTCTGTAGCCTGAAATGCTTTGAAGCATTCAGCTGGAAGCGAACAAACGTGATTCAGGCCCTGAGTATTACCACTTTTTTTAGTATATCGAAGTATCTAATGTAAGTGGCAAATGTCATTATGAACAGTGCCCCAGCCGAGGAACCCTCAGCCAAGTGTTTGTCTCCACATCACTGGATAAAATTAGGCACTTCCCTGCTATTTTCATATGCCTCTGTGCTCACCTGTCTCTGGTTGCACTGATTTGTGGGTTCAGTGAGGAGGTGTGGAAGGGCATTTCTCACACTGAGACTGTTTCCTAACCACCAGACTAGGTCATGCAGATGGAAGGTGGCCCCTCTTAGCCCTCTTAGCTTTTTTTGCTGAGAAAGAGCAGGGAACTTTGATGCCATGGGTCCCAGAGATGCAGTGTGCATGCTTCATATTGGAGCAGGGAGCAGGCTGGTAGTCCAGACACATTATAGCTTTTTTTTTTCTGTTGGCTAATCCTGGGCAACTGCCAGTTATCTGTTAACATCCTAGAAATGTAGGCTTCTAGTTCCTTTTTGCTGAATCAACTTGCTCAAGTCAGCTATATGGGATTTTTTTTTTTTTTTTTGCATTGTGGTATATAAATTGTGTGTCTCAAATAAATGGTCTGAACATGCATTCTGACATGCCCAGCTAAATTGATTCAAGTTGTTTTGTTCTTTATATATTGTGGTAATTTTAATTTAGACGCCAATTTGCTAACAACTATTAACTTTATAATATGTAGGAATTTGATAAAGCCAACACACAAAGAGTGCATCAGTTATTTTTGGAGATTGATGAAATGCTGTTTGAAGGAAAAGTGACTACCCAAACGCAGAGCTTGCAGGTCGAATGTGCCGATTGGGTTGAACAGTTTCCTCACCTAAGGTAAAGAAACGTTTTGCTAGTACTAGTTTTCATCAGTTATCATTCTAATTTGTATTTTTGGGGTACCCTCTTATGGTTGCTGATATATTGCATCAGCAACACTTATGCATTCAAATCTCTATCTCTGGGACTGAGCTGTGCCATGGTTGCACAGTTAGTCTGGAAAGTGGTGCTTTACCACTAATGCCCATTATTTTGCTTAGTACAATGATTGCAGGCAAAGGTAATTTAGCAGGATGTAATGTGAAAATAATAACACATCATTTTCATAATGACTTTTCCTAAATAAACAATACATCCTGTAAATAAATATTTGATTTTATTGTAATTGAAAACATACTGTGGAATTCCAAGAAATTCAGTAATTCTGTATTGATTCTTCTAAAAATTAATGAAATATGAAGGCCGACCACATGCCTCACATATACTGCACAGCCACTACATCCTCCTAGGCACGTAAAACAATGTGTTATATTAACCCAGCAATAACCAATGAATAGATATGCAGATGCACACATGATTAATGAGAATTGCTTTGCATGGATGTGCAGAATTTCTAGGCAGCCTGATGACTGCTTCTTGTAACACAGGGGACAAGTCAGTGTTGCTCTGCATTATACTGTCTTGCCTTCATAAATGGTGGCATGACATTCTTTATGAGATGTGGTTACTCTTATTCTAAACATAGGCCTGCATGTGTAATGACTGTCTTCTAGTCAATAGTTTGTTAACACCATTAAAAAGAATGCTTTCAATAACTGTGGTATGCTTTCAGTGCTTTTAGGTAATTTGCAGAGGCTTGGTACTTGGAAATATAAACTAAAATCAACTAACAATTTCTTTGTCATGAAAAAGGCAGAATTGTCAAATAACTGAGGCAGTTTTCACTAGCATCAAGCCATGTTTTGCCTTGTTTACATACTGTGAAAATTAATAGAGCATGCATAAAATGGAGATTTTTGTGCTGTGTAATTCAATCAAAATATTAAGTAATTTCTCTATATTATTTAGGGTATTTTCACTGGGTAGAATTTTTTTAAGTGATTCCCTGTATGTAGTATTTTTTGATTCAAATCTAATGCTGGCAATACCAACCAGGTCCCAGAGGTTGAAAGTAAATTGAAGAAATCTGGGAGCTTCTGCATCATTTGCTACTAAGGGATGTGGTACCTCCTGTGGTTTAAAAAGAAAACAAAACTTATTTTCATTTATTAAGATGAAACCTTTAAACTTGGTGTGTGTTGACTAGTTACTCAGAAGAATAGCTTCTGGGATGCCAGATTTATTTCTGAGTTGTGCTTCAAATTGCTTGCTGGCTGTCCTTTTTTTTTTTTTTTAATTTATAAAACAGCTGTGTTGGTATATGAATATGTGGCTCAACATGTGCGAATAAATATAATCAAGAATTGTCATCAATAAGAGAAAGATCAGATCTATTAAAGAGAAAGCTTTTTGTTCTTGGCTTACAAAATAAAGAGTGAAAAAGGCCATTGCTTAGAGCTTCATGTGGCATAAAGTGTTGTTCTGTAAAAGCTAGTCTCAAGAAAACATGTTCAGGTGAGTCTGAACATTGCTGCTTGCACTACAGATTTGACTGGTAAATTCTATTGAGATCCCTTGTAAATTCTAGTGAAAAACAATTCAGTAAGGAACGATTATATAACTATACTGTGTTCAGAAATTATAGCGTAATTTTGTGTATATTTATTAGAGTTGCTTTTACCTTTTCTGTCTATCCCTCTACATTATGCATTTTGGAGTTCCTGCATTTTCTGAACATTAATTCTAGCCTTAATTTTCCATGTAAACATTATTGCTTAGCACTTTTGCTCACATTGATGGATACTGAAGTTAGATAAGTGAAGGCACAACAGATATTATTTGTCTTCTGCATCCATTTTTAAATGTTTCTTACAGAGTTTTGGTAAGAAAGGAAGTGTGTTTATCTGGCTTTAAAATAATCTAACAAGTTTGACTATTTACTCTTAAAATTTATAAACTAGAATCTCATCTAATGTAATTCAGCTTAACTTTAATAACTTAAAAACTGGGTGATGTTGATGTATTACACAAGGCTCTGAGCCCTCCATGAGTTGCTTTTGAAAGCATATATAAGGTGTGCTTTTACACTACCTACTGTTTGCAGGTATTTGTATTCTGGATCTTTGCATATGGCATAGGCTTCCATCTAAGAAACTGCTTGTTCTCTCCTTTTATTCAGGGTTCTAGGAAAGCAGCTTCTAGTGCCAAAGGATGAAGGCTTTCAGCATTTTCAGAGCAGAAATGATACCTATGTGGATACTAAGTGTCTGCCTGGCCTCTGTGAATATACTAGTAATACAAAAGAGTATGTTGATTTTTTTTCAAGTTTTTGTTTTCGTCTTCCCCCCTTCAGAAGTATGTACAAATACTATTTTTGTATTACCAAAACATATCAGTATAATTAAATATGGACTTTCTTCTTTCTTTGAATGTTGAATTTTCATTTTGTTGATTTTTTTTTTCAGGCTCTGCATTTCGGGCTCTAAATTGATCCCTACAGTATCTCCAATACATAAATCACTGGATTCAAGTTCCACTAGGATTTCTGACTCAGCCATGTATTCCTTCCTGGAAGAAGAAATCTATGATATGGATGGAAAAATAGAAGAATATCTTGCCTTTGACAGCAAGGAACTGTAAATAACAGATATATGTATTTTTGAAGAATATAATGAAAAATTATCAGTGAACCCTGTCAGGGTTCATAAATTGTGTTTCTCTTCTGTAAGATACAGTTCCTTCTGTCCCTGTGTTTGGTAGCACAGTGGTCAGAGCACTCACTGAGCATGTGGAAGATTAGGTATGTTGTCTTTCTAGTGGTTCAAAACTCACATCTTCCATGTCAGAGAGATGTGTCTTAACCACTAGTTGTTTTAAGGTGTTTGGTGCATGGAGATTCAGTAAAAAAAAAATTTAATTTTGAGATGGGGTAGAATGAAGGCATCCCTTCTTCCCAGGTGAGTACCTTGAGCAGCAGGTTGTTTAGGGTCATTATGTTGTACATTCTCTTATTGTCTGCCCTGATAAAGAATCTTAAATTCTTTCGGTGCAGTGTATTACAGCTTTGTGAGGAGAGCTGCCGGTTGCAGCCTGCATTCAGAGCATTTTTGTGAGGGACAGGAGTCAGTTATTTTCTTGAAAGTCAACTGAGGTTTCCTGTGAGCCAGTTGAATGTTCCAGCAACTAGGCTACTGGGTGGATCAAAGATCATAATGTACTGTTTCCTAAAAGGCCTCTATGAGGGGAAAACTTTGGTAAGACTAGTTGGGCACAAAGCATAGCTTTTTGTGCTAAGGCCTTATGCACATTCAGGACAAAGACATGGTTGTTCTGAAAACCTGAGGAACCAGACTGACACCCTTTCAGTCCTGTTTTTGAAAGAGAGGGCCGGGGTTACTGCCTTTGAGAATACTCTTAGTATTCTTCTCTCCTCATTTTGCGAAGTAAGCAAATTTAATTTGGGAGGGACACTTGCCTGAAGGTGTGTTTTCTCCTTTGTGCCTCCTTCGCATGCCTCTTGTTTTCTTCAGCTCTGAAATACCTTGTTCTCCATAACTAAAACATTAGGCATTAAAAAGCCTGATATGAAAATAGCTTGGTCATATTGTGATTTGGACTGCTCAGCCACGTTTCAGTTATAGTTAAGAATTATGCAGTTAAGTTTGAGGAAGAAGTGACTGAGAAAGGGAGATAGTAGAAACCAGTATGAATTTGGAATCATCTTTATGATCTCAAAAAAATGCATTCCTTAGAAAGAAATATGATGGCATTAAAAAAAGAAAAAGGTGAAAACTTCCTTCCTGAGAGGTGTGTTAGAAGACCAAGTTAAGAAATGTTGCTGCAATGTGCTGCCCTAAGTAGGGAGGAGACAGAAAAAAAACCCGAAAAACCATAACTGTCCTCACAGCAGTGGAAAGGAAGAAGATATGTGTAAGGCTATAGGCTCTGCTATTCTTGTCAGACTACAGAAATCCTTTAAAGTTGTTTTTTCTTTGATCGATGGTGGAGTGCTGCAGATGTGTGCAGGTACACAGGGCATGATAAAAAAAGAAATATTCTATGTTATGGTCCTCCTGACAAATGCAACAGATAATAGTTCATTTAGGTTACTGTAAAGAGTATAGGATTTAGTCTCAAATGACTAAGTGCCATGTATAAAGGTTTTTCCTAGAGCTGCAGATCTTTCTGTTGTAGTGCCCTGGTGGGATTCTTTAAATTTTCAACTACAAGCAAAAAAATAAAAGAAATCCTTATATGTGTATGATAGGTTCTGTTCCCATAGGTGCATTTGAATTTGAATTTTTTGGTGATCTGCAGCTGACTACCTTTTCTTCTGTATTTATGTTTCTGTATTGGAAGGAAAGGAAAAAAAAGGCAAAATCCATAAGAGTTCTTTTGAATTTGTTTCCTTTATTAGTGATGATGAGAGTTGGGAACAAAAGAAGATGTGTCTCTCTGAGAAGAGGAGTAAGCGTGGCATTCCCCCTGTTTCTCCCAATGCCTGTATCAAAGATGCTGTGGCTTCTGAAGTGTTTGATCATGTTTGGAGCAGTGTCATTGGAATATTGGAGGAACTGATTAAAAAAAATTGGGAAACTAGTATCCCAGGTATCTGATATTTTCAAATACGGTGTTTATTAAATCTAACTCAGAAAAGTGGTTCTCCCCTACCCCTTAAAATAACCAAATTTTCCAAGCTTTATTTAAGATAACCAGTGCTGGAGCACTGTAGGATATGTAATGCTTTGCCATGAGAATGTGCGCGCACACACAACACACACATGCACCTAAAATAAAAACTTCTTTATTAATTTTCAGGGATTTTTTTATGAGAGGTGGGAAAAAAGGGAAAAATACTTACTGAAATAACTTCAATTTGGGAGAGCATGTTTAAAAAAATAAAAATCACTGGCTTGAGATGCAGATTGATGCTGTTAGCAGGGGATCACTGACGATGTGATGTGAATCTATAACCTAGGAATCAGTCTCCTAGTCCTCACTGTTTGAACTTTGTTAGTAAAAAACCCTTTAGGTAGGAGATAGACAGTCTTGCTGATGTTAGGAGTTCATGAGTACAGGATGAAGAAATGGTGACGCATGTAATTTTATTTTATGTTTTCATATTCTGTCGGACCGTAGCAAGGAAAATTAACTAGAAATGAAAATCTATTTATTGTGCATATATTGTCTTTGGAGGCTGAGGGAAATTGCCATTCTTTCAATGTATTTTAAAACGATTGTAATAGAAGAATACCTGAGGGGGTTTTGGAAGTTACCTCAAGTATAAGGTACACTCAACCTCAAATATAAGAGTACAACAAAATAAGAAATGGCAAAATTCCTCAGAATGCTTGCAGCATCAGAATTTAACATTTCAGGTGTTACTGAAATATAAAAGTTCCTTTCACAGCACAGGCGGATTGTTTATCTCTCAATACTATAGTTTAGGGAGGATAGCTTAGCAGTATTATGATAGGTTTGCTCTTCTATCTTTTTGAAGGTCATGAACTTATGACAAATTGCTAGTTACCAAAGTATCTCAACTAGGAAAGAAAAGAGTTTGTATTTATAATAGAAATAAGACAGTAGTTTACACCCAGAATGAAACACCATGTAGCTGCTGTCAGACAAGGACACTATCAATAGACTTTTTGTTTTATATATATTTTTAGATTTTTTTTACTGCTTAAAAAGAAAAATCTTTGGGGATTTTTAAATAACATTTCAAAGTCTTAGCAATATTTCCTTAAACACCCACCTCCAACTCTAACTGTATAGACAAACTTGTATGTCAGTGTCAGAGAAAGCATAAACAAATGGGAAAGCTTTTAGAAAAACATCATTTACGGTAGAGTTTTAAATAATATGGAAACTTAAAAAGATATGAAAGTCTTTATTTACTGTGAAGTGTAATATTTTTTGAACCTCAACAAAAGATGGCCAGTAAACAGAAAATTCCTCTTATTACATCTACTTTTTTTGCTACTGTGCAGAGTGTGACAAAAAATTGGAAAAACTGAAAGCTGTTACAGCAAAACTGCCACATTTGCCAGCCATTCATATTATAACAGATGCTGGGAGCATTCCTCTTTCCAGAGGCTCTGAAGCACGAAGTGTATCTTTTGGGCCTCATTCTGTTTCATCACAGGTAAAAATAAAAAATAGCTTTCTGTCAAATGGTGTTCTTTTTTTCTGCAAACCTTGGACAGTCTTGGTTGAAACTTGAAAAGGGTCTTTTTTCCACCCGTTTTGGTTTGGTTTTTTTTATACCAATTAGGTGTGCTTAAAGTCATCTGATTTAAAATGTGGGTTAATTAAATGTGCATTTTTTATTTGTTGTCACTTGTTTGTCTGTGGTGGTTCTTAAAGATGCCATTTACCCCTAAGATATTGCTGCAGTTGCTTTACCAACAGAGTCTTGTTAGACTCTATTTTGTCCTAGACTGTGTTGTGTCCTTAATTTTGCTTTATTGTGGTCCAGTAATTTCTTCTTGATAGAATTAAGAAAACAAAGTGGGCTTTTCCCTGGACTGCAGAGATGTGAATTTGCAACTTCTTTTTCTCTGCAGTACATCCACCAGCACGTTGGCACTAGGCCTTACCTGTCTGTGGAAGCTTATGTTTATATTGATAAAATGTTCTATTTTGTCCTGCTTCCTACATCCTCCCTCTGTCATGTGCTTTGCACATATGTTTCCTTTTTCAACCACCACTTCTGGTTTTTTTGTCTCTCTGTCGAGTTCAAGCAACTTCATTCTCTTCCATCTGCTCTTTTTCCATGCTTGTTAAACAGTGAGATAAGGACCATGGAAAAGATAGTTACAGGGGTCTTACTTCTTCTCTTTGGTGTGCTTTGCTCTGTAGTGCTCCCAGCAGCCAGAAGTAAAATGCTTAGATAAATAATTCCTAGACTCTATGCCCTGTGCTGAGGGAAAATGGAAGCTTTGGAGAATCAAACTCTGTCTTCAAATGAAAGAGTATTTTAAATTGAATTGCACTTCAATAACAAAATTATGAAAGTCATATTTGTAAAAATCTGTTTTAAATAAGTGAAATTACATAGTTGCACCATCTACTACTGAGAATTCTATTAAACTGTCTTAATAGAAACTTTTCTAAAATACAAGTAAAATATCTCTTAACTATGTGCTTTTTGAGGTCTTCCTTCAAAAATATAAAGGTTAACGCATAGTTATTGCTTTTAATAGGTTCAGCGTTTCTCCAGCAACTTCTGTAGTGATTTGAATGGTGTGATGACAATTCAAGCAAAACCGCTCCAACAGAGGCATGTTACCAGAGTAGAAAAAATACAGTAGGTTTTGATATTGACATTTTCAAAATGTGACATAATTCACACTGCATAAAAAATGTTTTGCAGTTAGAAAAAGGCAATAAAAAGGCAGTGATTTTGTTTGTATGTATCACTGATGTGATAGTGATTTGCAGAGGTTGAAATGATATGCTGTTAAGGATAAAAGGATTCTTGATCCTAATTCATAATTTCTTTCTCTTTCCCTAGGAATGAGCAAGAAGACAAACAGCAAAGCACTGCCTCCACTGCTCCAAATTCAGCACATGCTAGGCTGGGGAGAATTTCTGATAATGGTGTTCTGTCATCATCTCAGGCACTGCTGGCATCTTCTAGGAAACTACCAAACCATCGGAGGTTACCTTCTCTCACCTCTGACCAACTCTGCTCAAAAGTTCCTAATATGTACAATGAGGAAATCCTAAGACAGACGAAATTGTGAGTTTTTAATTTTATTCTCTGGTTTTGTCAGAACTCTACTGAAATTTCACCTGTGAAAGATTTTGCAAAATACTTGAAAACTAAGCCATGATTTGTTATTAATTGTAGAATTCAGAGAAAAAGAAAGCAAGCCGAACCATGCTTTTTTGAGGAAAGGCATTTGTTTTATTTTTTTTATTACTGTATTAGGTGCTGTTATGTTTTGTAACCAAGCTCTATAAAGAAATGTACTACTTTATAATTTCATATTGCTTCAGTGAAGAAGTCTGTAACATGAATTTTCCTAAAAGAAGAACACTTAAAATTCTGTAGGGTTGCCAGCTCAGATCGTTTGTCTTCTGCTCATGCACCTGCAACACGGAACAAGTTACCACCAATAAATTCTGATGCTCTTGAACAATATCTTTCAGTACCTCGACTGCAACAGAGCTCTGTAAGTTGTGTTCATTTTTGTACTGGTGAAGAACTTCAAGCTATTCAGAAATAAACTGCTCCGTGTCACTGGTTGAAAGGACCAATTTTACAGTTTGTTTTGGTTTGTGTTTCATAGATGGTTTTAACATGCTAATGTGAATTACACTGAATTACAATGCAAGAGAAGTTTAAAATGTCAGGTCACAAACAGATCACGGTGGAAAGACTTCTCTGACAACAGAAAAATCTGGTTTAAAAAAATAGAAAAACAGCAAATCAACAAGATAGTAACCTTGCACGTTTATGCATCTGGATTTAAAAGGCTCCTTTCAGTGTTTTATTCATTAATGTTAAGTTATAAGAAGTAGAAAATTATGCTGACTGAAGCAGAAAAGGATACCAACTGAACAAAACAGATCATCTTATACCAGCCTATTTTTGAAGGTTGGGGAAGTCATAAATTACCAGAATGAAAGTAGATTGGCATTTTGATATTACTCTTCTTCTGAATAATATTTTGAATTGAGATAAATGTAAAATCTTTTATTATTTTAATTAATGTAAACCTTTGGGAATTATAGACTAGTATTAGGAACAGTCTCACATCTGTTTGAAAAACATGAGAACCCTTAAATTGGTGCTTTTGGTCAGTGAAAACGTATTTTTCTTTTCTCCTTGTGTACTTTTGTGAGGCAACAGAAAAAAAATATTTTAACTGATTCAGTTGCTGCATTCTCTTAATGCTTTTTTTAATTCTCTCAGCATCAAGGACGATATGCTCTTAGCAGAGTGTCAAGTGCAGTGCCTCGCAGGATAGAGCAACCGGCACTCAGAGAAAGAACTGTTACTGTTAATCAATTTTCAAGGCCCAACACAACTCATACGTTCAGGGTATGTTACAATATAAGTAGAGACATGTCAAGGGGAAGAAGCTTTCATTCATGCCCAATGTTGATCTACAGAAGGTCTCATTTCTCTCCTGACTTCTGATGTACAGGGGTTCTTGCTACCTGTAGAGAGGAGGATGTTAAAAGGCTTGGGGAGGGTGTGGGACTATTGTATGAGGAAGAATTTTTTTTCTAATGCATCAAACTGTTCCTTTGAGGGTTGTACATGTGTTAGAGGTGTGAAGTCTTCCTTTGAGGGAGTCTGTATGCTAGAGGTGTACAGTTTTAGTGCTGCTTGGAGCTTTGCGCTTTGGTAGGATTCAGTATACTGGATTAGATCATAAAAACCATCATAAAACCGTTTCAGTAGATAAGTGTATCACACTAGCTAGTAGTATATCTTCCCTTTTTACAGAGAGACACATCTCAGAAGAGATCACTGACTCCCATGGATATTGCTAACCACAGAGGGATGGGTCAAGGATTTTTGACAACAGGTAGGCAAAGTAAGAATTACTTGGAAAGTAAAAGGCCAGAAAAATCTATGAAGCCATCATACAATCAAAAAGTGAAGTGCTCAGGAGGAGCCATCTTGGCATAAAAGAATAGGTGTGCTTGGCAGGATCTTTTGAGTTTGGTTTTGCAGTTTCTTCGCACTTGGTCTGAGTTAGTCCTAACTGATTGGTAGGAATCCTGTAAAGCTTCTTTTTGTTGTTATGACATGGAAGGAGAAGGATTTCCCCTCATCTTGTGTCTCTCTCCCTTTTTTTTTTACTTTAGTATTTCAGCACGTTTACAATTATGGCAAGAGTAAGTGGTGTACACATGTACAGACTAGATATTTTTGCAGCTGCTAGAGTAGTAACACAGATTCGTGCTTGTGAGCTATTCATGACAAATTTTACTTTAGCCCCCAAATTAGTAAACTTTTTTTGCGAAAAAAAGTTTAAAATATGCATTTTTAATAGAAGTATAAAGCTCTCTTAAATTAAAAGAAAAAATCAATATTGACTTGCAACTGTGTCTTTCAGTTGTAATACCGAAAAGAGAGCAACCCTGTGTGGCTCATTTTGTTTCATTTTTACAATAAAGCTGACTAGCTAGTTCCTGACTTAGTTTGAGTCTTTGTATATAACCCTTACTTGTTTGGAAGTTCCTTGAGTTTAAACAATTATAGAATTGACATAATTATATAAAAGGTGATGTAAAAATAAGGGTAGGTTAGCAAACACTGATCTGAGCAGACTAGTGGAAGTAACTTACATATAAACTTGGAGTGTGTTTCGGGAATTATGACAATTAACAGTGTTCTATATTTTCCAGGCTCACAGCATCACTACAGATCTGTTCAGAGAAATCCTTCAACCTCAAGAAAGAGATTTCAAATTGCTTCTTAACCCATTTTAGAAAGAAGCGGAAACTCTCTTTACTGAATGACTGAATGAAGCACTAAATTTGCCACCTAGTATCTTTGTGTAATAAAGACGGTGTGCAGTACGCTGGTGCTTACTGAGCCTTGCGATCTTCAGGATGTCTGCATTGCCTTCTTTTAAAATTGTCTGACCAGAGGTTAGAGTAAAAATTAGAGCAAAATGAAATAAATGGTTGAGGTGTCTGCTCTGTTTGCAGCATCAAGATGTTGCTGTTGCACTTTCTTCTCAGGCATTCCTCCTTTTTCTGTCTTTCATAGGGAATTGTTATTCTGTGTGTAGAAGTGAATAAGTTACGTTGAGGCTGTAAAGTCCTGCTCCCACTTTTTTTGTTTGCTCAGTGTTAAGGATGTTCTAGTATATGTAAACATCAGTCATATATAAAATTTATATTTTTAAACAGGAATTTGCAGTACTTCCTCCTTAATCACTGTTTCAACGTTTCTCTGTTTTTCTGCTTATAGCACTTGGTTTCTTACAAATATTGTCTGTCCCTACTTTTTCTTTGTCGTTTAATTCTTTTGTAATGGAATTCATTCATTGCTTTTGCTTACACTGTTCTGATGATCAATAACTATGGGAACTGCTGGGATAAACTTTGTTTACAGGAAATAATTTTTTCCCTGCCAGTCCGAACATGTTTATAGATGCCAAGCAATTGAACCAGCATGCTGACAAGTCTGTAAGACTGTTCCCACTTCTTGAGATTTCTTATAAAATAATGTGTGTTATTGTACAAATTAATCATCTTTTGAAATATGTGAGACTTAAACAAGAAAATATGTACTTAACTGATGAAAACATCATTTCATACCTCTTTGTGTAGACCCAAATGGGAAGATCAAAGAGGAGACTTGGAATTGTGTTCTGTCCAGCAAACAAAGCACTGATCAGATCCCTGGCTATTAGTGCTGTGAGCATTCGCAGTCAGGGATTCCTCCTTCCATCAGAGAGCCAGTAGTTGAAGCAAATGTGTTTGAAGTGCTGTTGAAGTGTAAAGGAAGGACGAAAAAAAGTTACTTGCCCAAATTGTGCAGTAACAGTTTTTTCTTCTACTTAGGAACTAATACCAGTTCTCCTCACTTTTTATGAATGTTCAAGGATTGATAATCCAAGGCCTAAAGCATTTGTAATGTATATTTCATATCTATACTGTTAATCAGATTTCTTTTTTTGTAAATGGTTTGTAAGCACTGTATTCTTTTGAATACTGGCTTAGTATTTTTCTTTGACTACACTAAGTTCACTCACTGGTGATGGTATGTTATAGTATCTGAGAAGGTAGAATGCTTGAACTTTGAAGTTGCAGAGCAATTTCATACAGTTGCAGGTCAATTTGATGAAGTTTCTTCAGAAATCTCATGTCAAAGATGACTTAACTTCCAAAATTCACTTTCCAAAATTCCAGAATTAGTGCTTTCAGCAACATGTCCAAAATATACTTTTGCTCTTGTGAGTGCTTCCTCCTCTATTGTACAGACCTTGAAAAGAATGCAGAGAAGCGATGGCAAAATGTGTCCCTTTCCGTCTTGTACTTTGTATTTCATAGCAATGCAGATCTTATGTTGTGAACTAAATGAGAAGATGAACATGCACTGGTTGATTCTGTAACAACAGAAGTGGTAACCAGTGAATCACTGAGGAGTGGTTCATCATCTGGCGCTTTGCAAAAGAGAGAAGATTGCTGACATCTGTGAAGCAATGGAGCTCAGTCAGTTGATCTTTATGTGGAGAGAAGAGCAGAACAACAAACAGTCTACTAATTACTAGAGCAGCAATGGAATGCTCTCAGCTGGCAGGAAAGAGGGAAGAGGAATGTTTGCTGTCTAGCAGAAGTATTTTAACACTTTTCCCTTTTGGTCAGTTTTTGGGCACCTGACAGAATCACAGTCATCTTACATGCTGATAATCATCATATCGTTGACTCATTCCATATTGGAAGGGACCTCAAGGATCATCTGGTCCAACCTTTATTGGCAAAACTCCTGACTGTGGCTATAACAGTCTAGACGAGATGGCCCAGCACCCTTCCCAGCTGAATTTGAAGTGTCCAGTGTTGGGGAATCCACAACTTCCCACATAGTGGGATCATTCCAATGGCTGATTGTTCTCACAATGAAAAATTTTCTTCTTGTATCCGATCAGAATCTCCCCAAGTATGACTTGCACCCATCACCCCTTACTTTTCCATATGATCCCTTATGAAAAGAGAGTCTCCATCTTCTTTGTATCTACCCTTTAAATATAGGGACATGATGATAAGGTGTCCTCTAAACTTCTTTTCTCCAGGCTGGACAAACACAGTTCTCGCAGACTTTCCTCCCATGGCAGGTTTCTCAGTCCTTTGTTCATCTTTGTGGCCCTTCACCTTATCCAGCCTGTCCACATCTTTCTTGTATAGCAGGGACCAAAACTAAACACTATTCTAGGTGTGGCCTGACCAGCACTGTGTAAAGTGGGATAGTGATTTCTTTATCTCTGCTGGTGATGTCCTTGTTGATGCAACCCAGCACTGTCTTGGCTTTCTTTGCTGCAGCAGCAAACTGTTCACTCGTACTGAGCTGTACTCATACTCCACCAGTGCCCCCAGGTCCCTTTCCATCAAGCTGGTCCCCAGCCAGGTAGGTCACAGCTTGTGCTGCTCTTCCTATAGTATATTTTCCCAAATGCATGACCTTAGCATGTCCTTCTGAACTTCATCAGGTTGTTAGCCTACTCTTCCAACCTATCCAGGTCTTCCTGCAGGGTGGCTTTCCCTTCCAAAGTGTCCACTTCCCCACTCAGGTTGGTATTGTTGGTCAACTTCACTAGGGTACACTTGATCCCATCATTGAAATCACTGATGAAAATATTAAACCGTTTTGTACTAATATCGATCTTTGGGGGACTCCACTTGTGACAGTTGCCAGTTTGAAAGGGAACTATTTACACCACCCTATGGCTGTGGCCACCCACCACATGGACCACTTGTCCAGACCATCACACATCAGTTTCTGTAGGAGGAGGCTGTGGGAAATCATATCAGAGCCTCTGAGATACCCAGGTAGACAGTATCCACTGCTTGCCCTGTATCAACTGAGCAGGTTACTTTGTTGTAAAAGGCAGTCATCTTTGTCAAGCGCACTTTGCTCTTCATGAATCCATGCTGGCTTTTCCTAATCGCATACTTCATTAGGCTTGTGACAGCTCCCAGGAGAATTTGTTCTGTAAGTTTGCCGGGGACCAGAGTAAGACCGATGGACCTGCCATTTTCTGCATCCTCCTTTAAACCTTTCTTGTAGATGGGATTGACATTAGCCGCCTTTTAGTCTTCTCAGATGTCTCCCGAACTCCACAACTTCTCGAAGATTATGGAGAGTGGCCTTGTGGCGTGTCAGTCAGCTCTCTTAACACCCTTGTTCAGTACTGTCAGAGCCCATCAATCTGTAGGGGTCAAGCTCCTTTAATAGTTCACATACCAACCCTTCCTTCACCTGTGGTGGGTCTGCATTTGCATCAGCCAGGATTTTTGTTCCTAAGGCCTGGTGCTGGAAAGGACATAGGTGAAGAAAGTACATCTGCCTTTTCAGCCTTGATGGTAACTAATTCATCTCTGCTGTTTAACAGCAGGCAAATATTTTCTGTCTGTCTCTGCTTGTTGTTTACATACCTGTCCTGGTTTCAGCTGGCATAGAGTGTATTTTCTTCCTAGTAGCTGGCACAGTGCTCTGTTTTGAATTTGGTACGCTAATAATGTTGATAACACTGATGTTTTGGTTGTTGCTAAATTGTGTTTGTCCTACATCAAGGACATTTCAGTGTCCCATGCTCTGCCAGTGAGGAGATCCAGAAGAAGCTGTGAGGGAGCGTGGCCAGGACAGCTAACCCTGACTGCCCAAAGGGATTTTCCGTACCACAGAATGACGTGCACAGTGTATGAACTAATGGGAGTTGGCTGGGAGGGGCCCATCGCTGCTAAGGGGAGGACTGGGGATTGATCGATCGACAGGTGGTGAGTGATTGCATTATGCATCACTTGTGTTTCTTGGGTTTTACTCCTCTCCTTTTCCTATTTTTATTTTACTTTACTGTATTTCAATCATTAAACTGTTCTTAACTGATGGTTTTATCTTTGTTCTGATACTCCTCTCCATGCCATTGGAGTGGGGTGTCTGCATGGTACTTAGTTGTGTGCTGATAGTATCTGAAACCATGATAGTATCTGAAGATTCTGTTCTTGTAGGTTTCGACATCTGACTAATTTCAATATGAGCTGAGCTTTTGTTTTTCTAACTGCATCTCTGCACACCCTGCAATGCCCAATTACTTGGGCATAATCCTGAAGCCCAAAAGAAGGTTCAAAGAGAACTGGATGAGATGTTTGGTAAGATTTCCATTCCTCCTTTGTCAAGATTGAAGAAATGGCATATGCCATGTGGCCATTCAAGATGCTTTAAGTAGGTAGAAGTAGTTGGGATGGGTGCTAGAAGGTGCATGAGAGAGTACTGAGAAAGTTTACCAAGCAAAGGGTAGGGTTTTTCTATTTTTTATAGTGAAGCAGTTATAGATAGTCACTAATTTGCTGTTGTTTTGACCCTTCTCCCTTTTGCTTTTTTCCTTAGAAGGATATCAAGTATGGAATGGCACAAATATTCAGATCATAATTTATGCCGTACGCAGAAACCCCAAGATCTTCTGTGACGTGGAGGAGTTCAGGTCTGAGCGATTCATTCCCCACAAATTGTAAGGATGAGCACCTGTATGCTTTCCAAATATGTAATGTTGTTGATAGTTTGCATGCATCCATGACTTCGTACTGACATTTCTGGTCTCACTAGGGGGTGTTGTGGAGGAATTTTCACCCCCATTTTCCCCTTCAGTCTTGCAATGGTTTTATGGTAGGCTTTTCGGCTGAGTGTAGGTGTCAAGGTGTCAGCAGCAGGGCTGCTGCTGGGATGGCCTCTGTGAGAAAAGACCTGAGAAGAGAACACACATGGTTCCTGCTGGTTCTGTGATGGACCCGCTGCAGGCCACAGCTGAGCCCAGCAGCCAAACCAGTGACATCTCTGTGAAAATGTATTTATAAAAGTGTACAAAAAAATGCTGAACAGGCAGAGGAGGATGGGGAGGGGAAAGATAGTAAAGCAGCAGTGCAAACACCAAGGTCAGTGAAGGAGGAGGAGGAAGTATTCCAGGCACCAGAGCAGTGATTCCCCAGCAGCTTGTGGAGCATGCTGGAGCAGGTTTATCCACAAGACCTGCAGCCCATGGAGGGGACCTATGCTGGAGCAGGAGAAAAAGGGTGAGGAGGGAGCAGCAGAGAGGAATTTTTCTCTTTGTTTCTAACTTCCTATTTTTAATTGTCTATAAATTAAATAAAAATTACCAAGTTGAGTCTGTTTTGCTCATGATGGTAACTAATAAGCAATCTTCCAGTCTTTATCTTGACCCGTGAGGTTTTGCATCCTGTTGAGGGTGGGGAGTGAATGGATGGGTGTCTGGCTGCTGGACTAGGCTAACCTACCTTAGCTTCTAACAGGCTGCACAGCTGTGATTGTGTTATAGGCAGGCACATCAAATGTGGACAAGGGATTTCCTTGTTGACGCCAAATCTTCTGTATTGCAGGAATGCAGGTAGCAGATTCTTAGTGCTGTGTGTTTCTGTGACCCACATCACAAGTATTTCCCAATCTTAACCTGCCCCATTTATTCATTCTCCATGACCTCTAGTTTTCTTCATGTAATGTGTAGCATGCTGCTAAATGCTTTGTTTAAACTTGCTGGAGTTTAGCAAGGAGGAGGCCCTGTAGGATCTGGACAAACAACGAAACAGCGGGCGGAATCTCCACTTGTGACCTTGCATGATTTATGATCATCCAACTTGGCAGTGTGCATTTTCCTTGGCACGTGGGTGCGTAAATATAGGTGTGGTGCTTTGGTAGCTACTTAGCCTTATTGTCTATTAATTATGACAACATCGTTGATACTTTATCAGAATTGCTTTACAACAGTAGGCTGTGTTCTGGGGGGACCAGTGGTGGTCTGCTTTGTTGTAAGACATAACATTATCCTTGTAGGGAAGATTTTTGGTTTCTTAGAGAGGAGGCAAACTTTTGTATTCTGTTGGGGATAATTCATTCATGCAAAATGTCTCAATCGAAGGATCCCGATATGACGGCTACAGAACAGAGTAGTTGTTTCTGTACAGTGAACACCAGGTTGCAGAAACCAAGCAAGGTATGCTTGGTGGAGGTGGGCATCGCAGCAATCAATGTCTCTGGAAAACATAGCTGTGGTCTCTGTTTCTCAAATGCTGTTCATCTCCTCTACCTCTGTGAGAAAGGATCCGCAGAAGGATTTGAAGCTGTAGATTTTTAGGCTACAGTGACATGAAATTTAGCATCAGGCCCTAAAATGCTTCTCTGAGGACTGGGGAGATCTCTGAGTTGTCCAGCACTGATGATATATTTTGAAATGGAGACGTGCTGTGTTATATTTTTTTGTGTAGGTGATGATTGTTGGGGACTACAAGTAGCCTGGGCTTTTTTAGAGTAGATTTCTATATGAAGGTAATTATGTTGTGATGGTGTGTGTTGAGAAAGAGAGAAGGTCTTACTAAGAAAAACCTTTCTTAAGAAAAAAACAGTTTTTCAGAATGAGCAGTGTACTTCTCTTTTTTCTTCTGTTGTATCAGACTCATTTTAGCTTTGCTTTGCTTTGGGTTTTTGTTTTTCTTGTTGTTAATGATGATTTTATTGCTTGCTTTATTGAAGAATCCAGGCTGCGTTCTAGGGACCAGCAGAATCCTGTGTTGTCGTTTGTGCCTCTGGGCTTACACACCTGCCTTACAGGATGCATGCCTTCTGTCAATATGGTCAGAAGGGCTTCCACTTAGGTAAGAGGCTGAATAAAAGCAGGTTTGCACTTTCATGTGCATTTATGAAAGCAAAAATTTACTAACCAGTGGAGTGCTTACAGAAATCCAACACTGAGCAAACAGGTCTCTGAAACTCCTGTCCTATGGGACATCATCCAAGGTTTGCAAGTCTCAGTGACATAATTAGGCCTTAAAGATGCCAAAACTCTCATTTCTTCTTTCTTTTACATCTCATTCCAGTGTTGCTGCTACCTTTTGTTAGCAGCATCACCATTGCCAGCTGCTGGCAGGATTTTGCTTTCCCTGTGGCTTTTCGCCTTCTCCCTGCTGTTTCACTGTTTCTCTTTTTTTTTTTTTTCCTCCTGCAGAAGGAGTTATCAGGAGTTAGAAACATGGATTTTTGACTCAGGATCACAGTTAGGCACTTCAAACTGCAAGGTTTTTTCTAAAGATGAGAGCATAATTACTCAACTGATCTCCATGTTAAAAAGACTTAAGTCGAACCTCTTCATCCTGCATCCTTACTTCCTTCCTAGGATGTCACCTGGACAAAAGAGGGAACTGATGGCTGTGTAGCTTACCTTGTGTGTTAGCAAGACAGGGCATGTATCTGCTGCTCTCTGTCACAAAGCATTACAAACAACAGCAAGAGTAGCAAAGTTCGTTTCCAACTGTTTACTGTGCATAAAGATACAACAGTCAGCATTTATGATAAAGTTTTTGCTGGGAGATTGCAGGAACAAAGTGCCAAAATTTAATCCCCTCTGCTGCCAAGGGTCATCAAAATCTTATTTAATTTCTGATATTCCGAGCCTTCTGTTTGTGTTTTATGTCTTAGTTGTTGTGTTTATGCTGTTTGTTTATTTACTAAAATGCTGGTGCAGTCAGTGCAATCATTTTTGGCACAAAGCAAACAGTCTGAGTGTGACTGTGGCTATAAGTAGCTTTTGTGCTATATTCAGAGGGTGAAGTTTTGTGAATTGGCTGTGAGCTATGCTGTCTCTTTACCAAACTTCTGTTTTACCACAAAGTTTCTGAGCGCTTGCTTTGAGGCACAGATGCTCAGTGGCCCTGCAGCAGTGAGAAGAGACCCTGGGTCCTCCTGAGGCAGGAGCGGCAGCAGTGTGTATGGTGGATATGGTACTGCCTCTGTGCGAGCACTTTGCAAGTTGTGGCACAGATGCTGGTACTGTCAGTTGTGTTATTGGCACCCTTTAGCCTATGCCTGAGCATTCAACAGTGACATCAGTAAAGGCCATTTGAGCTGAGAAGCATCAGTGTGCTTTGCAGTGCTGCTCTTGATCATGAGTCTGTATGGGATCTGGTTTGGGTAACTCCCCGAAACCATCAACCCAACTGAAGCTTAAAGATATTCCCCATCTCACCCTTCAGTCATAGTGTTGGACAGCGCTGGAGCAGTTCCATTCTGTATGGCAAAATAGTGTTCTCTGAGCACCTGAAAACAGATGGAGAAAGATGATACTGAGAAAACTCATCCTTCCCAAATCATCAAAAATGTGTGTTTTCTCTTGACAGTGCTTTATGTCGTTTCCTGCTGAGGTATTGCATGGGTCTGCAAAGAACTTTCTCACTCTTCACTTGAGTCAGAGGAGTGAAGTAAGGGCAGGGAAGGAGCACTGTTCCCTCTAACTTCTCTGCCATTAGGAAATGCTTACAGGCAGTCTCTCCATGTGTGTGGTTTTTAAATCTGTTTATTTCCCTGGCAAGAAGCTGCGCCTGTGGTCTTTGTGACAGCTCCGCCTCCTGCTCTCCTGGCCAAATTCCCCACACACTCAGCTTGGTGCAACGGCACTGGCGGGTACAGGCAGTGCCAGTTCCACAGCAGGGATCAAGGCTTGCAGCAGGAGGCTGAGAGGTGATGATGGAGGTTATGCAAGGATCCACAGGAAGACTCCAGCTGCTGCCCTTGGGGGCTGGGGTCATCACTCTGTTGTTGACAGTTGTGGCTTTATGCTCCCTGCCCTCCCTGATGAGTTACTGGAGGCGATGGTGGATGATGAAGTCAATCCCGGGTATCAGCCCCTGCTATCCTGTGCTGGGAAATGCTCTACTCTTAGAACGGGGTGGAGAAGGTAAGGCCAACTCACGCTGTAGCCCAACTGTGAGGTCCCTGCACTGTGGGGTTTGCTGGAGGAGCCAGTGCTGGTGAGGTGCTTGTGTGTTTGAGCTGTGGCTGGCTGGGGAAGGGGAATGGGAGATCAAAGGTGTGCTGATGCATTTAGGTCTGTCTGGGGCTGTGGGCAATCTGCAGAGGGGAACTGTGTGAGGAGTGGGCAGTGAAGGGGAAAGGAGAGGAACTGCATAAATGTAGCATTATTATTAGTCAGAGATTAACTGGAAATTCAATCTGACAACAGCTTCCAGATGCTGCTGCTGGACTCAGATGGTTACAGTTGGTAGGATGGAGGATGAATGCTGTCGGATGTGTTTTTCCAATGGGGAGGCATGCTGAGGGCTCTTGCAGGAAGTGCTATTTCACAAAGCAGAGCACTGTGTTCTCGTGACTGCTAGCTGTGATCCAAACAAAACTTTAAACAATTCTCTTCCCTCAAGTAAGCATGTGCAAGGGACTTTATCATGCTGAGTTGCTGGGTCACTTTCAGCAATCACAGAATTAACTGTGACTTACATGTGTTAGATGCAAAAGAACTTGCTGAGTATTTACAGTACATCCCTCAAAAGCAAACCTTTCTGTTCTTGCACTTGTTAATGGGACCTTCTTTTTTGCCAGGTACTCGAGAGAGCACTAATGTGCTAGATGTTCCCTTTCCATTTGGTACCTCTTTTTTAACAGGAGCATATTTCTTAAGGAGTTTGTGGTGTGAAAGCATTGATGGCTGTGCTGTCAGTGGCCCAGACGCTTCTGTGTGTGTTTGTGATGCCTCTGTATGCTGGTTCTGCTCTGTGTACATGTATTCCTGGCTGTGCTGCCTAGTATGCTGCCAGAAGAGAGACTGTGCAAGCATGGTAAAGTCAAGGACGAATACAGTATTGGAACAGAAATTGCTCAGTGCTGACCCATGCTGAGACATGGTGCCTCTGTTCACAAGGGTACACTGTCATATCTTTCCCCTGCATTGAACCCCATATCTAAATACAGATATGAGAGATCTTTGGTGGATGTGAGGGCAAGCAGCTTTCCAGGAAGCTGGCTTTGGGGAAGTAGTAGGAGGATCATAGTCAGGATATTTATACGACCCTGACTGAGAGATGAATCTTCTTTTTTTTTTTTTCTTTTTTTTCCCCCCTCTTCTTTTTAAATTTTCTTTAAAAACCAGAACAAAACACAGCATTGTTTCTGCCTCCGGAAAGCAGTTTGCTGGAGACCCTGATGTTCTTTGGAGTCTTTAATCTCATTTGTTAGCAGGAGTCACATAGCCTCCATGCTTTAGTTAAGTTAGTGTCTTTGTTCCTGTTTATTTATGTAAAAATGAGTGAAGTTTGTGGTTTGTAATACTTTTCATTTAAAATGTGACAATGAAAAAAAGATAGCTTTTATAAAAAATGGTAAAGTTTTATAGCAGAAAAAAGAAGGGCTTTTCATATGATGGTGATTTGGTTTATTGGTATTGGTAGATAAATGCTGGAAAACATGATATTTTAATCATGGCAATGCTAGGAAAAATATTTTTAAAATAGCAAAATAATCTGACACTCTTAAACCTGTTGGATAAGGTCTCATTAGAACTCAGACTAGGGAAGACTGTATTTGCACACTGATTAGGAAATGATTATTTTTCTTTTTTTTTTCCTCTGATTGGGGACCTTTGAGTTTTCAACTCTGCAGAGGCTTAATAGGATATCTTTTATTGTTTAAGCTGGCTTCTGAAAGGGTATTCTTCGAATATCCTGATAATGGCCACCACATGTAGTATTGCAGAATGAACCTGAATGCTGTCTGCGATGAGAGAGCATCAGAGACCTTTTTGAATCAAACTAAACACCATCTACTGCTCCTCCCTTGCTCACAGATCCAGCTATCTCCCATGCTTTCTGTATAACTAAACTGACAATATATGGATTGGATGAGTGTATAATAATGTGGGAGGAGGATTGGCTGAATTGCTGAGCTCACTGGTATGAAGTCCGATTGGCAGCTGGACAGAAGTGGTATCTCTCAGGTGTTCTGTGGCATAAATGATCTTATGAGTCTGTGCCCTTAGAGATTAGGACATCTGAACTGTAAAATCCACAGGTGCAAAATACACTGCTTGATCATAAAGCTTCAACAAAATCAAAATTGCAGGGCATATGGTGTAAAAGAGTTCATTACAGAAGTTTTTCTTAAGTCTTATTTAATAACCCCCCCTTTTTGAAAAGTTCTAATCTTATTCCAGTCCCTTCTTATTCCAGGTTTTTTTAATCAACTAAAATTTTATTCTGAAGAGTTCAGGAAGTGCTCATTGTTCAATCTTTGGTTAGGACCATTGCCTGTCGTAGTTTTGTATCACCCCGACAGTGTGGAGGTGAGTTTGCTGGTCTCCTGCTTATTCTACTGTCATGCAGAGTGGTGTCCCTCCTGTTAGTTTGTATTATCTCAATGTACTTTTTGTTAAAAAAGACTTGGGCTGATTTTCCTTGGAATTGTCCTCTGACCCAGTTCTAAAGAAAGGCTTAAAGCAAAAGAATGTAAAAAAGCCTAGTTGGGTGGGGAGGGGGGAGAGCTGGGAGGGGGGCATACTGAAGATGGCCAACAAATGAAAGCACCAACACAATATGTTTTATACGAAGAAGCATCTCCTTTAGCTTTTTTTTTTTCACATGTGTGAAAGCTTCTGCTCCCAAGATCAGAACAGGTAAACTGACAGCAGGGAAGGTGGGACCACTGAAATAAGGATGGAACATTACGAAATACAGATTTCAGTGCTTGTCTCTGACTGACTTCTGCATTAGAACTTGGTGGGTCTGTCGTGGTGCCATGAAATGTAGTCATTAGTTTTGCTACTGCCAGTGATTGTCCTTGAACTGGTGTAGGAATAGTTGTGCTTTCAGAAGAATTTGTAATGGGAAAGCTAGAAACTCGTTTTCACTTAGGAAGCCTGCAGAGTGTCTTCTCAAGAGGGTTAGATGTTTTTTCTTCCCTTCTGCTGTCCAGAGGGGTTGCAGAGAGAGCTGTGTTCTCTCTCTTTCTCTGCTATGCTGGAGACAGATAACTCTAACAGACATGCAGAGAGGCCTTGGGAAGGTGGGGGAGAAATGGAGGGGGTAAAAAGGTGCTGTACAGGGCATGAACTTGCCTTTTTTGTCCCTGGGGCCTGGTGCTTGAATAGCACTGTCAGGTATTTGTAAGTTTCTCGTGCTTTGGCCTTCTAAATAAACTTTGAATTCTTTCCACTGCGTTGGCATTTCTGGGGATACCTGCATATTTTACTTTACAACTGAGAAGACGGGGTTTTCTCTTTGTTGGAGTGTTTATTGAAGAAAGAGTGAAGAAATCTCTCTCTATCTAACAAATGATATTTTTTTCCTCGCTATTAATTTTTTTGACAGGTTATTTTGAGCAGTTCAAAACATATAGAAAAATCATACCTGTACGACTTCCTGCATCCATGGCTGGGCACTGGACTTCTGACAAGGTATAATGAAATGCAGGTGCATTCCTGTCTTTTTGAAATTCACAGGGGATATGATAGGAAGAGATCTTGGTGGCAGGAATGCCGTGTATATCTCTGAACAGAGAGATTGTGTGCGTTGCTTATCTCAGCTGGTGATGCTGCAAACCAGTAGGATTGGCGTGAGGCTGGTGATGCTTTGGGGTAGGATTGGAGAGTATCTGCACCCTGCCCTTCATTTCCTTCATTAAGTGGAGGATCCTAAGAAGTGAGCTCAGGTAAGAGCATAGGTCAGGAGTGGAGAGAGGGAAGAGCAATGATGTAAGGGTTTGGTGTCCTCCAGTCTTGGGAGGGTAAAGGAAGGTTTAGTCTGGATGATGCAGATATTCAAGAGTGAGAACAAGGCGAGGGTAGAGTGGCTTTGGTGTCTTTGAGCCTCTTTTGAGTTTTTGCGAGAAGGTCAAGGTCCCCCTGTTAGTTTGTTTCTCTTCTACGGGCTTTGCTGCTTGTTTGGAACCCTCAGAGGTGAACTCCTTGTACTTTATGATGGGACCATGGTGGTGTAAAAGCCAACTGTGATCATGTGGTGTGAGAAGTGCAAGTTTATGTGAGAGAATGAGGAATGCCTTTTATCCTGAATTTTGTTCATGGCCCTTAAGAAACCAGTTAGGAAGCAGTAACAAAGTGCAGAAAGTTGAGGTCCATAGGCATCAGACATCTTCACTGTTAAGTCTTCTTCCTTGTTCGTTATTTTGTCTCCCATAGACTTACAGAGGTATTTTGACTTCTTTGTGCTTACAAAAACATAGAGGAGGCAAATGTTCCAGTCTCTACTGATTAAGGGCAGCACTGGTAGACAGCAAGCAGATAAGCTGGCCTGAGGAGTGCCCCAATAGCAAGTTAACAGGAGTAGTGGTGTGATGGTTTTGCCTTGTAAGCAGAGGTGCCAGCTGTGTGCCTGTGGCACATGTGGTTCAGAAAAAGCAAACAAGAACCCCCAGGAAGCTATTTCCATTCTCTGTGGCTCTCTGCTTGTTCACTGGCATGAGGGAACTGGTTGCCTGTCTCCAAGGGAATACTTGGAAGCCAGGCCTTGAGGCAGTCATTTTGGTAATGTCCCTAGGCCCTAGTTCTCCGCAATCCTCATTTCACAGTCAGCAGATGAAGGCAAGCATGACTAGTGATTGAGAGAGACACTGTGGTGTGTTGAGACCTTGATGCTGAATAGCTGTTTTGTACTATAGGAGGCTTCTGCTTGGTCTCTCTGAGCCTGTGCACTGACCAACAAGGCTGTATTGCCTGGAGGCTTGTTGGCATCTCTATTTGTTGAGAGCAGCTAGAGAAATGGTGGCTTCTGCTTCTGAGAGATCTGGAGCAAGAAATATTGCCATTTGCTGCTTCTGGGGAGTGCTATGAACAGCTTGAAGAGACATCTACAGAGTGTCCACCTCTTCCAGGCTGCAGTATTTACTGTATACTTCCTATGATGGTGAGGTTTTTATTTTTGACTTGGGAACTTTTAACCCTTCCTTCACCCCATTAATTTTACAGCACTGGAGACAAGTGGCGGTCGCGGAGGAAGATGATAACTCCCACTTTCCACTTTGCAATATTGAATGATTTTCTAGAGGTTATGAATGAACAAGGAAGTATTTTGGTTAAGAAACTTGAAAAGCATGTTGACAAGGAACCATTTGATGTCTTTCTGGACATCACTCTGTGTGCCCTTGATATCATCTGTGGTAAGTCCTCTTCAATTATTGTGGTGGGACTGTAAATGATGTGGATGCTCATGAGTACAGCTGTGCCAGTTTGTGTGAGGAGGTGATTGAAGAGGAACGTCCCTGCATATTGTGTGAATGCATTTCTATCCTCCCAAGGCCATCCTTTCTCCCAGGGTTTATTATGTGCATCTGAGCAGGTGAGTTTGTGGGATTGGCACGACAGAGATAGCATCTGAAGTGAGGTTGTGTTGAAGAGCAAGATTTCTGGGCATGGAAACATAAAGCAGGCTCATCACCTGGAAAGGGATATTTGTATTCACCTGTCAAAGGGATGGTGTTGTGACAGTCAGAAGCTGGGAACAGTAGTAACTTATTGTGTACACAGACTTTGCATTTCACTTTGCACATGTGAAATGTTGATATTTTTCTTCTTCTAGAAACAGCAATGGGCAAGAATGTAGGTGCTCAGAAGAATAAGAATTCTGACTATGTTTCTGCTATCTACAGGTAAACGGACATTTTCCTTAGCTACTGCATAGAGCTGGAGTTGATGCTGCTGGTCAGGAGGGAAGGCCGGGGGGGCAGAGATGGAGGGATGTAAAGCACTGGAACAGACCAACCCTGGGTCACTAAATACCCTGGAGGTATTTGAAAGACTTGTAGATATGGCACTTAGGGTCACGATTCAGCAGTCAGTTAACACTAGGGTTAACTAGTTGAACTCAATTATCTAAAAGGTTTCTTTCAACCTAAATGATTCTATGATTCTATGATCTCACTCCAAACTTTCGATGGTGCTTGTTGATGACAGGTACGTTATGAAAGAAGGGGTGGACTTCTAGAGTTTGATTTTCATCGATTCCTTGGCCTTTCCCAAATTGTACCACAAGTGTGCGTGAAGTTGGCCTAAATGTAGTAACTACTTCTTGAAGTCTCTGCAGCCAAAGCATGTGCAAGAACTGCATAGCAATGACAATCAGCCCTTCCAAATGTACTCCAGTTTGTTTGAGCATACTTGAAGTCTCATATTCTTTGTTTTAAATACTTTTACATGTTATCTGGCATATATGGTATCTGGAATTGTACTCCAGTTGTGTTTGAGCATAAGGATACTTAAGTCTCATGTTCTTTGTTTTAAATACTTTTATATGGTGTCTGGTGTATATGGGATCTGGACAATCAAGTAGGAATGTAATGATGTCAGATGACTGAGTTCTCAGGGCAGATATTTTGGAAACCTGTCATGAGTAGTCTTTTCGACATGGCCAGTGCCTTACTGAAGTCACATGGGACTGAACTGGATGACTTAATAGGTCTGTTTCAAGAGGATTCCAATTAAATGAGAATATGCTCTCCTTCTCAGAGAACAATGCTTAAAGATATAAAACATGGTGATGCTGGGACAGGTAACAGAAATTTTGAGATGGTGTAAGATCAGGAAACAAATGTGAACAGCCTTCCTTTCAGATGAATGAGTTTAAACTCACACAATCTGTTAAATTCTACTTCATTAGGGTACATAGAACACTTTTTTTGGTTTTTGAAAGTGTGTTGTAGTTTATTTTTTTGTCAATAAATGTTACATGATGTAATTGTTTTGCCCATAGGATGAGCGATCTAATCCAACAGAGACAGAAGAGCCCTTGGCTTTGGCCTGATCTTTTATACATGCTGTTCAAGGAAGGAAGAGAGCACAAGAGGAACCTCAAAATCCTTCACAATTTTACAGATAGAGTATAATTCTTTTGTTTGTTTGTTTGTTTGTTTGTTATTTATAATGATAATTTTAGTTATTGGAGCCAAGTCTTGCACTCAGTAGGGAGCTTCCAAATGGGATGAGGTTCAGCCTCCTTGATATGCATGTACTAAGAGAAGAGCTCTCTCTCAACTGGGATGCTGAGGAATTCCCCGAAAAGAAGACAATAGTTGACTTCCCTTTCTGGAGTTCTGTCAAATTTAAACAATAGGAAGTATACAAATCCAAGGGAGTGTCAGGACTTACAGCGGGAATTCATTGAACTCTTGTTCTGCCCCAGAAGGAGAAGCATCCGAAGCACTTGCAAGAGCTCACTGCCAAGTTTGGAGCAGTAAGCGTAGGGCTCTGCGTGGTGATGCCATTTGATCCAGCCCTCAGAAATTGAAGGCTATATTCATTTTTCCCTATTCAGAGCAGAACTGCTCAGATAAGCAAACAGATACAGGTCTCCACATCAGCAGAAAGACACTTTGACACAGAAACCATTAAGCATGTGTCACTGACTTGGCATAAAATGCAGTGTTCTCTCACTATGTTAGACTGGAAATAACAACCCTTTCACTCACCAAATAATTCCCACGCTACTCTTGCTAATGTTTGCCTTCCAAATCTACTTCGAGGATGTTTTCAGGCTGCTTTCCCTATGCATGTATGATGTCGTGGCATCAATGTCTATTACAAAGAAAATAATCTCTGAACTTCGATTACATATAATGAGCCACATTGTGTTTTTTTAAGTACGTCATGTTTTGCTTCCTTTTATTGGGAATTGCAGCAGTGAGACATGAGAGAGGCTCTTAAGAGGACGTAAGGTAACACTTGCTCTCTTTCTATGCTGCAGCTGAATATAAAAAGCCAAATCTTAGAAGATGACAAAGAAACAGTAAATAATAATGTCACTTAGTGTAGGTGCTGACAGAAAGAACTGAGCCAGCACAGCTTCATGAGAGGAAAGTCCTGCTTATCAACCCTGATTTCCTTTTATGACGAGGTACTCCATCTAGTTGGTCAAGGGAAGCCAGTTGATGTAATCTTTTTGGATTTCAGTAAAGCTTTCAGTACTGTCTCTCACAGGACCCTTCTGGACAAAACGTCCATCTGGATAAACACATCTCGTGGTGGGTGAGCAATTGGCTCACAGATTGAGCACAGAGGGTAATAGCGAATGGGGGAACATCAGACCGGTGACCTGTCACCTTGACAAATTAGAGGACTGGGCAATCACCAACTATATGAAGTTCAACAAAGGAAAGTACTGGATTCTGCACTTGGGATGGGGCAACCCCGGATATTCATACAGACTTGGGAATGAGATGCTGGAAAGCAGTGCTATGGAAAGGGACCTGGGGGTCCTGGTTGATGGCAAGTTGAATATGAGTCAGCAGTGCCCTGGCAGCCAGGAGGGCCAACCATGTCCTGGGGGTATCAGGCAAAGCATCGCCAGCCGGTTGAGGGAGGGGATTGTCCCGCTCTGCTCTGCACTGGGGCGGCCTCACCTTGAATATTGGGTGCAGTTTTGGGCACCACAATATAGGAAAGATATTAAGCTATTAGAAAGTGTCCAAAGGAGGAGAACAAAGATGGTGAAGGGCCTTGAGGGGAAGGCGTATGAGGAGCAGCTGAGGGCACTTGGTCTGTTCAGCCTGGAGAAGAGGCTGAGGGGAGACCTCTGTCTACAACTTCCTCATGAGGGGAAGAGGAGGGGTAGGTATTGTTCTCTTCTTTATGGTGACCAGGACAGGACAGGACCCAAGGGAATGGCCTGAAGTCATGTCAGGGGAGGTTTAGGTTGGATATTAGAAAAAGGTCCTTCACCCAGATTGTGGTTGGATACTGGAACGGGCTCCCCAGGGAAGTGATCAGATCACCAGGCCTGACAGAGTTCAAGAAGCATTTGGACAATACTCTCAGGTTTATTCTGTTGCATGGGACAAGAGGTATTGGTCATATTTCACCTACTAACACAAAAGGTCAGTCAAAGTTCATGACCTAATGCTGATAGCTATGCTAACTAGATCATGTGGACTGCTATAGATGGATGATGTTGTTTTGATAAGTTGGGACAAAACTATATGATGTAGACTATGGGCCTGTGCTGAATGCATCATATCTGATATAATGGTTCTAATCTCAGGTCATTGCAGAAAAAGCTGCAGAACTTGAAAACACTAAGCAAAAAAAACATGATAATGATGGCAACTGTGAAGAAAGTGTCTCCAAAAAGCGAAAAGCATTCCTGGACATGCTGCTGAGTGCAACAGATGATGAAGGGAACAAACTGAGCTACAGGGACATTCGTGAGGAAGTGGATACTTTCATGTTTGAGGTAACCAAGGAAGCCACTGGTTTGTTTGTGGTTTTTTTGTTTTGTTTTGGTTTGATTTTTCTGGTTTTGTTTTTTGTTTTGTTTTGTTTTGTTGTTGATGTTGGTTCTATTTGTTTATTTTGGATGGTTTTTTTCCCCAGAACCTGAGATTCAGAATTTGAGGGTAGTGACTCTTGTCTTAATTCAGGAGCTTACTTTTAGTATGGAGTTATTTTAGCCCTGGAAGCCTAAGAGGAAATATCAGTCTTTCTACCCTACAAAGGTAGGATAGAAACATTGATGTGCCCTGGCAAAACGTTGGGCAATACATGTGTGGTAGGCCCTGCCTATATGAACAGGCTCTACTCATGAAAGCAGGTGAGTAATACAAGCTTAATGACTGACGCGGACCGTGGGCTCTTGGCTTATGTTGCAAACCTCATTAACACTGAACAGAGCTCTGAATGGTTTCGGTGTTTTGTCATCTCTCCTCACGTTTTGTCCATTGCCATGTTGGCTGTTCCTGGTTCTGTTGTCAGCTGTGTATTAGTGTGTTGTCTTCTCACAGAATCTTACACAGAATGGTTTGGGTTGGAAGGGACCTTAAAGATCATCTGGTTCCAACCCTCCTGCCATGGTCAAGGATGTCACCTGTTAGATTAGGTTGCCCAGGGCCCCATCCCACTTGGCCTTGGACATGTTGAGAGACAGGACATTCACAACTTCTCTGGACAACATATTCCTCACTACTCTGTGAGTAAAGAATTTCTTCCTAACGTCTAATTTAAATCTCTTCTCTTTTATTTTAAAACTATCCTCTCCAAACCCTTTGATCATTTTCATGGCCCTTCTTCATGTCTGGTTCTCTGTCTAATGAAGGATCTAAACAAGATTTTCACAAGTTTCCCACACGCTTCCATTAGGTGGACCTGAATTCTGTCTCAGAAGAGCTTATGTCATAGAATCATGTTACTGCTATTGTAACCTAGAGAAGCTCTCCTCCCATTATTACTATTTCTGCACTACATCAGCATCCTGAACTTTACTGCAGGTGCACTTTTTCAGTACTGAAATACTTTTTTGGTCAACTTTTCCCTTTTCTGTTCTCCCCTTTTTTCTCTCATTTTTAATTTCCTCTCCCTTTCCTTACTTCTCATTGCCTTCCTAAGTGCTGGGAACTAGTAGTTGATCCCCTTTTCATAGGAAGCCAAGAAGTATTTTCTCCTTTGTCTATTGTAATGTGTATTATTAGACCATTTTTAGATAGTTTTGTAAAGGTTACAGGTTGTGTCCATTTTATCTCTCCTGCAGTAGTCATTGGCCCCCCAGATGTTATGTTGTTGACTGGACAGTAACCAAAAATATGAAAATACATCCGTTTCATTGTGTAGAGACTGATACTTCATACAGCTTCTGAGAATCAGGAGAGATTTTGCTTGTGTTATTTCAATCCTTTTCCCTTTTGGTCAGTTTTCAGCACCTGACAGAATTGTGGGTCATCTTATACCTTGATAATTAGTGTGTTGAATAGAGTATTTCACTCTTGATTATTGTTTTTCTTGTGGTCATGGGACTAATAAGTGTCGCTTTCCATATTACCTGCATACCTAAGTATTCGAAAAGCCCACTGGTGCACAGGAATAGAGTTGAAGTGAATGTCTTTGTAAATCTGAACCTCTAGGGCCATGATACAACAGCAGCTGCTATGAACTGGGTCCTGTACTTGCTTGGACATAATCCTGAAGTTCAGAAGAAGGTTCACAAAGAATTGGACGAGGTGTTTGGTAAGTTTCCATTCCTGCCTTCACTGGGGCTTTGGCAGTAGTTGATGCATTTGTGAGTGGAGATGTGTTAGAAGCTGAGATGTAGAAGGGGAGTTCGGAGCATGCCTTCTGGCCCTTTTGGAGCTTTCAGCAGCTAGAAGTGATTGGGACGTGTGTGGGAAGATCTGTAGGGGTGTTCAACTAACCTTACGTCTTGGGGGCAAGATATGCATGTTCAATATATGTGTAACAGGTTCTTGTATGTAGTCTTGGTGCGTGATAGGAATTCCTGGAGGGATCTAGGGTGAGTTTGTTTAGCCAGAAATGGGGAGTTTTGGTCTTGCTCATTCCCCTGTTTGTTTTTGGACAGACAACACTGAGCGTCCTGTTACAACAGACGACTTGAAACAGCTTCGATACCTTGAGTGTGTTGTGAAAGAAGCCCTTCGGCTCTTCCCTTCAGTTCCCATGTTTGCCCGTACCTTGAGAGAGGACTGCTGTATTAGTAAGTAAACTGTGTTTGCCACTTTCTGTCCTGTTAGCATGTCCTCATTGGAGATGTTTCCCAAGTAAATGGCAGCATTGTTTTATTTTTTTACTGTGCTGTTGTGTATAGAAAGTCACTTATTTGCTGTCGCTTTGACCCTTTTTCTTCCTTTCCCTTTTCTCTTTAGGTGGATATCAGATACCAAAAGGCGCAACTGTTCTTGTTTTAACTTATGCCCTGCACAGAGACCCGGAGATCTTCCCGGACCCAGAGGAGTTCAGGCCTGAAAGATTCTTCTCTGAAAATTCTAAGGGAAGGCACCCATATGCTTATGTGCCCTTCTCAGCTGGTCCCAGGAACTGCATTGGTAGGTATCTGAAGAAGTCTTTGTAATGTGACAGTTTGGCTTTTGGTGTGGTAACTGAGACAGCAACGAGTGTATCAGAAATTTAAGTCTTGATGTGCCTGCTAATTGTGTACTGTCCTTCCTGCCTCCACCACACCCAGCCCCTGAATTCTGGGCACTGTGGGCCCTGCAAGCCTAGTGCTTGAGCTGCCACATTTGTTTCTTCCCAAGTTTCTTCTTGAGCTGCCACATTTGTTTCTTCCTAGAGACCAGTGGCTATCACACTGATGTTTCCTCCTCACTGCCTGTGCAGCCTGGCAGCATGTTATTTGGCTCTTGTGTTAGGACAGGATTCCTTCCAAATTTCTGATTCTCAGTGTTAGCAAGACAGAGTGAGAGAAGACAAATGCCCTGCACCTGTTTTGCTCTGGAAACATCTCTTCTGTCTCTCTCATGATCTGAGCTGAGTGTCCCAGACATGCAGTCTGCAACTGATGTATTTTTTTCCCTCTTTTCTGACACTGTAGTTGGTTTGGTCTTTTCACTGTCATCCCAGAACTTGTTAGCTCTTCTGATGCCACTGAGATGCTTGGCGTTCATCTGTGCTCAGAATAGAGGCATTGTTAGTTTTAATGTAGAACACGTGAAAAGACTGTTCCCTGCACTGATTTTAACTGCAGGTGGGGAATATCCAGAAAATGTCATGCCATTTACAAGAACAGGAAATATAACTTCTTCTGGGTTTTTTGATTTTGTTGGTTTGGTTTGATTTCTTTTTTTGGGGGGTTGGTGTTGATTTGTTTTGATTTGTCTCATTGGTAGTAGGTGCCCTTCCCATAAGAACAGTAAACTAGGTCTTTCCATGTTCCAAAGAGAAATCTAATCTAATCTAGTCTAGCTAGTTCCTGAGTGTGAAGGAACATGTGCAGGAGAGATGGTTCATTAATATCATTGCAGAAATGCATCACTATGTTCATGTGTATGGACATCCGTCTAAGCATATTATACAGAGGGGAGAACAGAAAAAGTTTTGAGCCCTGGCTTTGTGTCCTGTGCCCATTTTTCAGTTTAGTTTGTGTGAACTGCCAGGATTGTGGCACTTGGTTTGATTTCCCTCGTGTTTCTCTGTTCTCCCCTTTCCTTCTTCACCTTTCCCTGAAGTGTAAATTGAACTTTGCTGTCTGTGCTACCAAATCATGAGTGTGAGGTTTAATGATCACTGAAGGAAGGTCTGTCTGTCATTCTGTTGCAGTCATACCTCCTTTGCTCCTCTCCACATATATGGACCAATGAGATTTTTCACTCTCCACAGTCCCTGTATGGCATCTTCTGCTCTGGTCTGCCATCCGTTCCCCCTGCCTAGTCCATCCAAGAGATATGACAAGGCTGTGTTTTGTAGAAGTTCCATAAAAAGGGTTGACTGTTTCTGCTTTGCTGTTTGAATTCTGTGTACTATGGGAAGGAAGACACAATGTGGATTATCCCAGGAAGGCCAGAGTTTTCATGCAGAGAAAAGTGCTAGTATTGTTAGTATCCATGTAAACTTAATTTTGGCCTAAGGCTAGTTCTGTTCTCAAGGCAGATGCACAGTCCTTGCTTTCTCCTGTTCCTGGGAGTATCACGGTGAACATCCAAGTGCAGCAGCCATTGATGCAACCTTACAATAACTTTTCTTCCTGCCCTGTAACTTGTAGGTCAGCGCTTTGCACAAATGGAGGAGAAAACTCTTCTAGCCCTCATCCTGCGGCGCTTTTGGGTGGAGTCATGTCAAAAGCCAGAAGAACTTCGTATAGCTGGAGAATTGATTCTTCGTCCAACTAATGGCATCTGGATTAAGCTGAAGAGGAGACCAAATGCTGGATCAGAATGAAACTCATTTCAAGGGTTTACTTCCAAAAATTTTCAAGCTATTTAGGCTGAAATTTGTTTTAAAATCAGATATTTTGATGTCAGTCCAGCAGTTTGTTAAAACCGGTTGTTATTGTTTCATTAAAGATGTTGTAATAGTCTTAAATTGCTCTACTTTTCTAGTACTTGTGAACTTCATGTTAATCTTTGAACTGCAAGTCTTTAAATATTAACTTTTAATGCCTTATCTGCTCAGATGAAACTATTCTGTTGCAACAGTGCCACAAAACCTTAAGTTATGGTAGTAACAACAGAAATGCCTGTGATTAAGTGATCTGGTTACATGCCATAGCATTTGCCAGGTAACTGATAGTCTCAAATATTTGTACAGTTTTCAGGTTTCTGAAATATACAGTACCAGGTTCTGATAATTCTTCCTCTCAGGCAATATGTTTCCTTTTTGATAATGACTGTATCTGTGAAGATGAAGCAAAAATCTCTGGTGACTTCTCTCCTCCTCTGTAAACATTTACAGTAGTTCTTAAATAGTGAGTGCTCTGAATTATTTTTTAGCAAAGTATACCATAAGCATTAATCTGTATAACCATACCAGAAAGTAGATAGTGTGCAAATTACACACTGGATGTCGCAATGACAGAACCACTGTATTTACAAATAAACTTCTACTATGCCTCAATATGGAATGAAATTGCATCTGTAGAAATTGCATGCCTGTATGCAGGTAAAGTAGCGATGCATAATTATTTCTTAGCATCAGTTCCTCTGGGGTGATCAGTCAACCAGATTTTACTGTGTTGCTCAAAGCTCAAACAATGAGCCAGTTGTTCTCTTACCTTCTAGGGTCTTGTAAAACCCTGAGCTTGCTTGGCAAGTTTGTTAAAGGGGGCTTAGGTACTTCAATTCCCTGAGACAGGCATAAGGGAGAACACTGTAGTGTTTTCAGGAGGTTAAACAACAAACTTTTACTGGCAAACTTCAGAAAATAAGGGTACTTGGCAAGTTTCCTTAAAGCAACATTCAATCAAAATAAAGCATTTCACAGAGCATTAACTTAGCGAACTCTAGCCCATCCAATTTCCAAGTTACCCAGATTTCAAGACAAGGAAATTTGAAGAAGAAAGAGAAAGAAAGGGGAGAAAGAAAGACTTATAATCACTGCTTGAATTCCAGCACGATCTCAGCTCCTATAAAATGCAAACGGGCCGCAACCCTGTGTATTCCCGTGCAATTGCTTTTATTGGCTCTGGTCTCTCTTCTCCTAGGTGGGGCATTCAGTGTGCCAGTGGCTAATAGCCATTCTGGGCTGGACTAGATCTTGAGGGGTGAGGGTGTGGAGCAGTGCACCATCCCTTCTTGGCTGAATTTACTCTACTCCCCCTTGCAGCCCCCCTACCTCCCCTTTTAGTTATTTTGAGGCAGTAATCATTTTCTCCACTCTCTCACAGGCCATGAAGGCAACATACACAGTTTTTTGCTAACTGAAGTTAAAGACGAATCACAGTGATGGAATAAAGTGCCTGTGAAAAGTTTCTGACTGTTGGTACCTTCAGGACAGGTCAAAATCTGTTACAGGCCACACAGCTTTTTGCAAGCTCTGAAAAAGCTGATGGCTAGAGCAAGGTCAGGTCTTCTAGCTGACCTGCTCTTTACTTGTGCCCTATGCTTTGGGACTTCTTTTGGCTGGTGTATGTTGCTCCAGCATGGTGCCTGGTGCCGTACAAAGAAGGGAGCCCGCCGATAACCACACTTTTGTCTTTAGGTGCTGATGCAGCTCTTGCTCTTGCCCTATGGTGAGCAGTGAGGGTTTTTGGTGTGCTGTTGCCTTTAGGTTGTTCTGGGGCTTTGGGCACCCTGCAAAGGGGAGCTGGATGAGAAGCTGGAGGTCAGAGCTGATACAGCCAATATGGCTTGGTCCAGTCTAATGAGTAATATGGTACAAAGTAACAAAGGAGTAATCAGTGTTTACTGGTTTTGTTGATCTTTTGTCTGTTTGGGTGTGCCCTTTTAACAACACTTTGTGGTTTAGCACCTGGGATGCTTCCGTCCTTTGTAGAACGTCATAATAAAGAGAAAATAATTTCTATGTTTTCCAAGCAAATTAGAGATTTCCTTGAACCTGCCAAATTCTTTATATTCTGATGAACCTAGGTTTTACCATTTTCTGAGGATCTTATAAAAAGAAAGTATTTAATTGCTGAGTTTACATAAATGAAATTACAGATCTTGACAAAAAGTTTGTAATTGCTACCTTTATTTTGCCCTTAAGAAAAAAGAAGTCATGTAGCAATGGTAAAATGGCTGCATTCTTCAGCCTTCTTTTTCAAATAGGTTTCATTTCTGTACAATAACAAGAATTTAAGTTTCCAGGGCTGAATGTAAACATTGTTTTCTTTATAATGAGATAACTTTTGAGACTACCTTCATATGTTAATCATCATCATGGCTAGGCTTTGTGAATCAAGATTTGGGAAGGCTCATATGTTAATACACAGAATACAAATGACAAGTGTTTTCTTAAGGAATTATTTCATACTTTCAGGTACTCAGCAGTGTGAGCTTTCAAGGTATACAAGATTTGCATCCAAGATATGTTTTCTCAGGACTTTTGGTATGTAGTTGAAACCTGGAGAGGTACCTCATGTTTTCCTAAACTATGTCCTTAAAGCTGAAGACTTTCAAGACTTCCTTTTCTTCTGTGGGATTTATTTTGTAGAAACAGTTTGTAAGATAGACCAAATTATAGCAATTCTTTCCATAAGATAATTTTTTTTACTTCTAGCTATTCTGGCCAATATTTTTTCTTGTGCTTTGTTTTTGTATCATACTCTTCTCATATAATGAGATCTCAAGTAAATTATAATTTCTTTTTGATTTCTAACGTGAACAAGAAAACAATTGAGACAAAAACTAGATAAAACTGTAATGAGAAACTCATTATTAAAAGTGCATGGGCTCAAATACTGACCCATGTTGCCAAAGTGGAAAATCCCTATTTAGTGATGCACATAGTATCTTTGCCAAGATAAGCACTGATTTAATCCTGTAATCTTTGTGTTTGAAGCTGCTCTGAAATGGCGGTGACCTCTCATCTTCAGTTGTGAAATTTGATTTTAAAGCAGTCTGAGGCTGCTAAGGAAATAAATATTGAGGAAAAAATACTGAAGGTACTGAACTTTCTACTGGGATAGCAGAAACGGAGCATATGAGTGTTTCTGGTTAATGGTTTACAGCTGTTATGGAGAACACTGACAATAAACCCTGTGTAACATCTTGGGAGGTTCTGCTTGAGAATCTCCTGCAGATGCCTCAGAGGAACTAGAAGTTTCCAGCCAGCTTGACACAAACTGCTTTTTGGCGTCTGAAAGCTGCATGTTTGGACTCATGCAAGAGGTGGACTAATGGTGCTTTCTAAACATCCACCTGCCTTCCTGAATTTAATCCTCATGCTGTGAAAGACAAAACTTCATATGTAGATTTTAGTACACTGCTGCAAACAGATAATTTTACCATGTGTTTTAGCTCTGAATTGAGCTAAACCACTCAATTTATCATCAATCTGCTCTGTTTTTTCTGTTTATTTGAACTGTATACCTTATTTTTCCAAAAGTGTGGAGTTGGAGTTTTTTGGGGTTTTTGTTTGTTTGCTTGTGTTTTAATAAGATAGTAACGAACAGGAATAACTGCCCAATATCTGACCTGGAAAGCCTACATGAGAAATAAAAAGTGAAGAAATTAAGTCCTTGGAGAAAAGTTCTAATCCTTTTGTGCCACCAAGTGAAATGCATGCAGACATGTACACACACACACACAAAGGCAAAATAATTATTTTAACTGAACACTAATACAAGTTGAGCAGTACAAAAAGTTGTAAGTTCAGCTTGTTTTTTTTATAAATATTCTGATAAGTGGTAGGTTTTGTGATTACTTTCATGGTGATGAAAACTTCGTAATTTGAAGTAAAGGTGAAAATTTTTCAAGGGGTGTGAAAAATTATCATCACTTTTTGGATGAGAAAAGAGTTGCATATTTGTGGTTATACAGGAAGGCTTCAGTGGTGTTGCCTGGCAATGGTGTGGTGTACTTTTCCAGAGCTGTGTTCCCATGATACCTGTCCACCCTGTGACCAATATAAAAATCTGCTTTTCTGAGTTAAAAGTCAGAGCTGTACAGACATCTTAGTCTCAAAACATTTCATGTCACAGGACTAAACTATCGATGTGTTTTTCAGTAAAGACTTCTAGCACTCTCACTGTTGCACATGTAAAACAGAACAGAGCACATAAAAATGAAAACTGCTTACTGAAAACAGTTGAGTCCTCTCCTACAAGCCTGTCAGGGCAAAGCAAATTGATACATGGGAGAGTATGAAGACTTTATTTGAGACAGTTCTTCTTCTGTAAGGAGGAGTTGGAGACCTTGCTGGCCCTTAAATCATGGAGAAGTGATTTCAATCATCAGGATGTTCAAAAGGGTCATAGTTGGGTGGAATGTTTTGATCTTGATACTTTTTGAGTTGAGTATATATATCTGTCTTTTCCATATTTGATTTAAAAGAAAAGACGAAAAAAGAGTGGGGAGAAAGGAAGAGCCATTCCTTAAGCAGTTTCACTGTGAAACAAAACACTTTTTTTTTCTTTTTTTTTTTTCTCAGATTTGAAAGATTTTTTTTTTTGGCTTTTAACACTTATTAAAAAGAATAATAGAAATCAAAACAAGTGATTCAGATAAGCTAGAAATTAAATTTGACTACTTGTTGTATTTACATTTCATATATCTGCAAACAGGCTTGTGTTTTTTCTGCTTTCTGGCAAACTGAAGACACTCTTTGTTGAACTTAGCAACAAAAACAGGAGTGTGGAAAGGCCGACAGTAAAATTACTTGGAAGATGTAGACAGGATAATTTCTGTGGAGTATTGAAAAGGAGGAATGAGAACTTGAAATGATGTTAAGAGCACAGTATACATAGTTGAAGTATATATCTGTGTTCGTCAAGGGAGTACCTCAAGAAAATGATGTAATAATAAGAAAATATAGGTGATGATTCTGTCCTCAGCTGCTGTAGTTTCATAATGGTGTTGTTTACTTGGGTCTGAGTTACTAGTCTGACTAATTTCATGTGGATTCCCCCACTCCAGCTCCCCCGGGTCAGGATTTGCTCTTGAGTCATATCTGGTTCCTTGTTTATGTGGGTTCCTGTGCTAGCAGCAGATACTCTGACTGTTCTGAATCAGGGATTTGCCTTTTATTTAAAATGCTATGAAAGAGGCAGATGCTCAGCTGATGTAAAACCAGAACATCTATTTCAGTGCAGTGTGGATGATGGTTGTTCTGAAAATGGGTCCCAAGGTCAGTAACTATTGACAAAAAAGGTAAGGTACCCGTTCAAAGTAAATATTAAAGATAAGTTAGCATTGCAGGCACAATAATATTTAACACGAAGTGTGGACTTCTTTTTTTTTTTAGTAGACCATAAACCTTACCCATGCATCCAGACCTACTGTATGTTCAGGTATGTAATTGTTATTGAAACTGGTATTCAGTGAAAGGTTTTCATAGCAACAAGACAGTGTATGTTGAAATATTTATGACTTATGTTGTGTAGTTAATTTATTTGACTATTTCATAGCTTAAGTTGTTGCATGTGAAAAGAAAGGGTTTAGAATTCATATAGCATATACCAGAAGAAGTAAGTGTGAGTCATTTGTTTGCTATGGGGATAACAGTATCTACTAAACTATCAGGAGAGTCAGGATTAGTAATATCATTTCAATGTAATATTGCTCCCAGTCTAAGCAAGAATAAATATTCTGCTGTTAAAAAAGTAGAAATTCTTGAAGTGCTTATAAGCTTTATTGCTTCTTACAAGCATAAGTAAAGGGATAACTTTTGTTACTCTTCCATGCTGCTTTAGATATACCAAAACTGTATATCACAGCTGTAATTTGTAAATTTCAAAGTAATATTGAATTAATGGTGAAACAGTACAGTTGTAAATCAGTGTTATGCTTTGTGGTGCCTTATAAAACTAGTTATACACCCTTTATTTAACACATCCTAAATAATAATTTTGTGGTTTTTAGGATGATTTGGATTGATCGGACTTTTAATTTCATTTTCTTATTTGCTTCTGTTTACAGTGGTAAGTGAATCTATAATTTCTGAGATTGACACACAGAGTAACAGAACTCTTATAGGTGGAGAGATGATAACTACAGTCTGGTCCTGAGAGAGCTGTTTTGATTCTGCTGAGTTGTGCTTAGTTAAGTTTGGGTAACTCTCATAACCCTGTTATCTGACATGGAACTTTCTAATGGGGCTTTACTGATACTGTCCTGCCACCCCCATTGCAGTAATGTGTGCTGGCTGCTGTAGGCTCAGTCTGGCAGTGCTGGGTGAGCTATCACTATCTACCTCTTCCTGGCTGCAAAGGAGCCTCAGACCTTTCCCCAGATGCTGCCCTCAGGTAGGAGGCAGGACTGATGGGCAGCCTCACTGTGAGACACCAGCTGAGCTTCAGAACTAACATCCTTTTTTATTTTTTTAAATAAGCAAACCCCATCAACTTCAGTCATACTCACACGTTGCCTTTGTGTGAAATTACTCATGTAAAAATTATCTGTGTAACACCTATGTACCATTGTGCTTGAAAGACTATTGCAATAACAGTGAATAACTCCAAAACCAGTTGTTTTGTTGTAAATGGTTTTTAGAATTCTCTTGGTACTCTGGAAAATTGATAATTGTACATTTTTTTCAGTCTGTGTTAATGATTTACTTTGTTCAGTTAGCGAAAGTTAAACTACAAAAATTGCATTATATTTCTCTGAAATTCCTTTTGCTGATAAGTTATAACTAAGGCCTAACACAAGTTAAGTTCAGTAATGTATTATCTGTTTTCTCAGACAACAATTAGGTAACAGCTTTTTAGCAAAATCTGTTTGATAAATGTAGTATTATTTAAGAAAATATTTTTCCTGACTTTAAATCTCAGCAAAACTAAAATCTTGGAAAATTTCTGAGGGCTAGAAAACATTTTTATTAAATTAACGTGTTCAGAACTGGCATAGTTCTACATGGTGCATAGTTTTACAGCATAAATAAGATTTTTTTGTGTTAATTTACAGTAGAAGAAGATAAATAAGATGCCAAATATCTGATACAGCAAACAGAATACACTTAGAGTATTCTTTTCTGTTAATGACAAAGCTGGGCAAAGAAACTCTACTGAGAACAATAATTACCAATTTTTAGAGAAATATCTTGGAAGTATACCTACCAGAAAAATATGGATATTTATAAAGTACAAATTTTTATTAATAAGAAATTCAGCTTTGAAAAATATTAGGATATCTAACACATTGTCTAATAATTCCTTGCTTTTTCCTTTTCTTTTTTTAAGTATATATTTTACTTATGTGCAGGAAACAGAATTGCCTATGTATAGTTTATAATCACATTAACAAATAAAATCCACTTGCAATATTTTAAAACTATAAAGTCCAATATGATAGTTCTATTTATTTTCATTTTGAATAGTGTTTGATACATTATGATTGCTCTGTAGTAACAGATTAAACCAGTAGATAAAATGTTTTCAGTTAGGTTTTCCTCCCAGTCTGTAAAATTACATTATTTTCTCTTTATCTTTTAGCTGAGAAAAAGCACTTTTGTGGATACAGGAATAAAAATTGGCATACTTGCTGGTTTGCTACTTCTTTTGGAGGGCAAATTCAAGAAGAGAATGGTCTCCTGTGCAAAGACAGCTCTCTTGTGTCTTTTAACATGGAGACCTTACAAGTGCCTTCATTTTGAAAGATGGGAGCAGGTTGCTGCTTAGGTACCTTTGTTGCATGGCTCTGGAGTGTGAGTGGTTGTCATTACAGAGTTCAGTAGGTCATTCAGAGTTCAATATTCCTGCAGATGCATGGTTGTAGTTGAGCTCATTTTTATTCTGGACCATTCTGAGATGCTACTCCTGAAACAGTATTTTCTTCATTGTAAAGCAAGTTGGGGGGTTCAAGGTGAAGTGTGAGGGAGCAGAAGGTTTATGAAATGCTCTGAGTCATTGAGGCTGTGTACAGTGGCACTACCTGGGACTCTGGCCTCAGAGCATCACTGGACAAAATAGGGCTGTCTTTACATAAAAGTTCCTAAATCTTTTTGGTCTCTGCGCTTCCTCCTCCTCGTTTTCCTCGTAATGGTGGTCTCTCTCAGAAGAGGTTTCTGCTACTCCTGAGATCTGCCATGAGATGGTACTTTCCCTATCTGCCATGCAGATACGGCCTATCCTGCTGCTTGGGTTTCTGCCTTGGCTCAAGTTGCCCTGCTCCAGCATTGGGTATGAGGCAGGGAATGGGGGGAGACACCCCAGGGAGTTTTATTTCTGCTGGAGAACAAAGACGAGACTCTCAGAGGAACTGTGCTACTTACCCCCCTTACCCACTTTTCCTGCCAAAAGGTCCATGGCAAAGAGGAGCAGTGGCTTCATCCTCTACTGCTGAACTGCATGCTCCCATCTTTAATAATTGACACGTTTTGTTATTCTGCATCAGAATGTGTGACTCAGATCTATGAAAATACATACTTCCAAGGTGGAGACCTCACTACGTTTTTTACACCGAGTGCCAATTACTGCCAAATAGTGTGTACTTACCATCCTACCTGTCTGTTCTTCACCTATTTGCCAGCAACATGGACTAAAGATCCTGCAAAAAGGTAGGATGTTCATGTACATGTCTATTTTGCTGGCCTCCCGTGATAATTTAGAAACTTGGTAACATTTTGACAGAACACAGGCGCGCAGGGAAAGGTACAGGGTTGCCATGGAACACTGTGTCATGTATCTCTAAAACTGAGATCTTAGACTAATTGCTTGAATTCAGAAGGTTAAATTTGACAATACCCAATTTTTCACACTCACATACCAACCCTTTCAAGGAAACAGAAGTGACTCTGCACTCCCTCCTTTGTGCCACAGATTTATTGTTCAGAGACAGTGTGAGTAATTTCACATCTGCGGTGGTCCCCTCTACTGTTCCCCACCCTCTCTATTTAACATATTTCTCTCACAATTAAGAACTTCTTTAGCCTGAGAGAATGAGGTTGTCCTTCCTCTCTATGCCCAGTGCACTTCTGTCCTCCAAACCCTGGGCTCTGCTGCTCGCTTTATTGAGACCTCTTGGAGCTCCCACATACACAAAGTATTGTCGTCTGCCACCAGTGCCAAGAAAGCATATGTGTCTCTATCCTATTTTTCTTCCAATTATACATGTCAATGTTTTAATATGGGGGAATGTTGGAGAGCCTGCATTTCACCTGAGAAACAATTAGGAAAGTCTGTGTTGTACTGTAAAAGCCATTAATTGCTGCATTTTAAAACACAGGTTTTCCTGCTATTTAAAAGACAGTGATACAGAAATGCTGCCGAAAGTGGATATGGAAGGAGCTATCTCTGGACATTCCTTAAAACAGTGTAATATCCAAATTAGTGGTAAGATATGGTTATTCACATGCATGTACTTTATGCTGTGTATTGGGTGGCAGCTGTTAAAAAATTAGCATTTTGTAAATAGTAATAGAATCAGGGAAGCAGCCAAGCAGTGATTTGTATGGTCTTTGCCAGATTGCTTTCAAACACAAGTGACAAAAACTCCACTGGTTTTAGCCTTCAGGCCCAGCTATCCACCACTGAGGCTCCCCAGATGACATGACTGTTTCATTTGCTAGAGGCAGATGGGAATGGAGGCTTTAGCTGCTGACTCCAGTTCTAAAGATTATTTTACTACTACAAATCCACTCCTGAAAGCTGCTCATATGGCATGTGTGGCCCTGTTTTATAACTCTGATGTGCAGATGCCCAGCAAAGCAGAATTGCATTGTCACAATGTGATGTTCGTGCCTTCATGATTCTGTGTAGTAATTTATTAGCAGCCGCATCTTTTAGTGTATGTGTGCTGTACATGAAGTATTGGTTTCAGCATGCTGTGTCTTTGAGTTATCATATGCTGTGTCTTTGAGTTAGCATATTTAAAGCCTATTAAATTTCTTGTTTTAGATAGGCTTTAAACTTGCACTGTAATAATGATGTCATCAAAAGGAGCTTTAAGCATAGCATGGTACTTTAGAAAAAGAGAATAAGGAAGAATATTCACTTCTGTGTCTATGAGGACAAATAGTGTCTTATGGATGTCAGGCTAGTTCTTTAGTTTTGTTGGTATAGCACCTCAATGTGGCAGGACTAAATGGGTTTTTATGTGAGTTCTCCATTGCAGCTATTATAAAATAAGTTGTGCTTGCTTTAGTTTGCCACTTGCCTTTCAGAGCAGTCAGGTCTTTTAAAAGCTCTTTCCTGCCAATATCCTGTCGTGCTTATATTTCTGAGTAGCTTTGACCCAGAAGAGATTTCAGTGGAATGTTATTCTTTATGCTATTTAGACTAATTAATATCGCTGTAGTTACTCTAGAATCAGACTAATGTCACTAAAGTGAAAATCTTTCCATATATATTTAAAAATGGCTCCAATCTTTGGCTGACTCATGTTCTTTGAAGAGAACTCAATGACCTGCATTTCAAACTCCACAGTCCCAATTCTTCCTCTGTGAAGTGTAAATTAAATATTCTGGCTCAAATGGGAGATGTTTGTTGCTTATAAGGACAGAATTTGCCACTTAAATTACTCTGTGAATTTGGAACTGGGAAAGTATGTTTTAGTATTAATCTCGAGTTCTTTCTTTGCTGAATATCAATTTGCTCTCAGTCAGCCACATTGGTTAGAGCCCCTCTCTCATGTAGGCAGAGGCACTGTCAAAGTCTGACAGTTTGCCATGTGATACTACGCTAAGCCTATGTTTCTAATTTAGTACTAGAAGTATGTATGAAGTGTGATGTAACTGAAGTGAGTGTGAGATGTAGAATGTGGATTATGAGGGCTGTGTTATACAAACTGTCTTTTGGGCAATTTGAGGTACGGGATGGGGTAAAGAATAGAAGTACATTTTCAGAACTTGGTCTCTCTTTCTTCACAGCTTGCAGCCCAGATGTCCATGTAGGACTTGATATGGAAGGGAAGATTTATGATATTGCTACGGCTGACAGCTATCAAGAGTGTCAAAAAAGATGTACCAATGACAAGCATTGCCAGTTTTTTACATATGCCTCTGAAAGATTTCACAATGCAAACTTTTGGTAAATACAGGTTGGATCCATTTCCTTGGACAGCACTGTGCTTTAGTAGAGTAAATCTCAGAGCAGTCTATGGTTCAAGAATTACTCAAGGATACTAATTTTATTCCTCCTTGCAATGTTTATTCACACTTACAGGTAGGAAAATATCTTTAGTCAGTTAGCTTTCATTTGTTCATTGGTGAGAAAGACAAACTTGATTATTATTGCACTGAAAAAATTTAAAATCATCTGGAGATACTGAAATGCAAATTATATTGATACGTGTGCAACATTATTACTCTGTTAAATCTTGTTCTGCTTATTGTTCTGAAAATAGCATCATCAGAGCAGCCAGAGAAATTATTTAGTTTTTATGAAACCTATTTTTGAGCTCTTGATCTGCTCAAATTTGCAAGTTAAACGTTGTTTAGCTAGCTCTGTTCATCATTTGAAGCCTTTTCTGGGGGTTGGACCATGCACCATGATAGGAATTATAGATCCAGGAGGATGGTTTAGTCCAAAGAAGAAGGCCTGTTTTCTTACCACTTTCTTTATTCTTTATCATTCAGTAAAAAATGCTTCTTGAAACATACCAGTGTTGGAACTCCAACCAACATAAAGGTGCTTGATGAGGTTGTGTCTGGATTCTCTTTAAAGCCATGCCAGCTTTCTGAATTAGGTAACTATTTAAAATCTCTGATTCAGTTTAGTTTTAAGGGTTATGGATGACGAAATGCGGTCTATCACTGACATGTATAAATGTTTCATTATGTAGAATAATTCTGATATAGTCTTATTCTTACAAATGTAGTTTGTAAGGCACAAAGGAGGTTCATCTCTTTTTAATTTTTCCATGTTATCATTTATCTTACCGACACAGTAGCCTGCGTTAAAGATCTAAAGATTTCTTTCATACAATTAGCTTGATGAAATTGTATGTTATTTTTGTATCATGGATATCAAAGTCAAAAATCAGAAAGGAATATAAAGTTTTCTAAGTTCTGTTTCTATACTCTGTATAAACTTGAAAATTTTAAAATTTTAAATGAAAACCTGCAGCTTTCTAATACAGCTGGCTAATATGAAGGGATATATTATGCCTTTTGTGGGTGATTTGTATGAAAACACAAAGTCTGTGCTTTTTCCTGCAATCATTACCAAGGCAAAAGTCTCAAGAGTCTAAAATCAAACAGTGTGAATTATACCTTCTGTAGCTCACAGATAATCTAGTTTTCCCATATAAATCGCATTTTGTAGAGACTATATCAATATATTTTTTTTCTATATCAATAGATTTTCTTCCAACTCCGCTAATCCTACTGTAGGAATAATCTTTGGAAGCTATTGAAAAAATCAATTTTGTCCCAATCTTAACAATTAAGACCGCTCATGAAAAATTAACTGTAAAGAATAAAAGAAGGAAGAAAATGTTTTGTAAAGAGAAAAAAACAATGTAGCTATTCCCTCCCTAGGCGTATGGGATAGAATAGAGGCAATATTTTTTATTTTTGCCAAACTCTTGCTTTAAGATATACTAGAAAGACATTCATTCATGATTAGAAGAAAAATCACAGTACTCAGGAGGGTCCTACTCACAAACTTTGAGAAGAATCGGGGGACTGTAGCATATCTGCAAACAATAGAATTTTAAGTAAAAAAAGTAAATCAAAAGCTATATGAGACTTCATCAAAGACATTTATGGTTTACGACAGTGATTACATGGTTGTAATGATCCATCACAAATAATCTGAATTTCTGAAAGCATGCATATTGTGTCTGATTGAGATGGAGTTCGTTTTCCCACAGCAGCCCTCACAGTGCTGTGCTTTGCACTGGTAGCTAGAAAGGTGTTGATAACACACCAGTGTTTTGGCTACTGCTGGGCAAGGCTGGCACAGCATCAGCACTGTATTCTCCACCTCCCCGTCAAGGCACTGGGTATGGGCAAGATCCTGGGAGAGGACACAACCAGGCCAGCTGACCCAAATTAACCAAATGGATATTTCATACCGTATGATGTCAACTGAGATAAAAAAGATAAAAAAGCTAAGAAAAGGAGGAGAAAGGGAGGGATATTTGTTATTTACAACGTTTGCCTTTCTGAGCAACCGCTACATGTGCTGAAGCCCTGCTTCCTGGGAAGTGGCTGAACATCCCTTGCTGGTAGGAAGAAGAGAATAAAATTACTGGGTTTTTTCTCTTGCTTGTGCACGCACAAACTTTTCCTTCTGCTTTAGTAAACCACCTTGTCTAAACCTATGAGTTATTTTCCATCTTATTTTCTCTCCCCTGTCCAGCTGTGAAGGGGGAGTGATAGAGCAAGTTGGTGGGCATCCAGCCAAGGTCAACCCACCACAGTTCTTTTTGGCACCCAGTGTGGCTTTTCCCTATTATACTGTCTTTATCTCAAATCACGAGTTTTCTAGCTTTTACCCTTCTGATTCTCCCCCCAGTCTTACTGGTGCGGGAGTGAGGGAGTGGCTGTGTGGGGCTTGATTTTTCTCTGGGGTTAAACTACAACAGCACGTGAAAGTCAATCTTGTTCCTACATGTCTTTCCTTACTCTCTGTGTCTTGTGAGTGAAGCAAGAGCAGAGAGAGAGAAGAAACAAATTATGTGGTCGTAGAAGCCTAGATAGTGCTGTTGTATCAAGAGGTCATCTAAGGAGGTCAACTGTCCTAATCCAAGACAGATCAGCTGTACCTGTCCAGATGGAGATTTGTCAAATGTAGTCATAAAAACTCAGTACCATCTTCTGCCTTGTTGTTTTGTAAATATCTGAAATGGGTTTATTTGAATATTTGTTCTAGTATTTTTCTGACTTTATTTAGTTTATTCCTTCCTATGTGGCCATTCATTTTATGCCTTTGCCTTTCCAACTTTGTCCTTACGCACACATACTATTATAGCAATATTTCTGTATTTCTGCCCTTTGCAAGGTGCCTTCCTTGAGGTCATTTCATATTGAACAAATGATCACTGAACGTGATCCTTTAGATCATGAGTTAGCTTCCCAAACTTTCAGATACACAGTTGTGCTTTAAATATAATTTTCTTTAGAAACTGTCCATTTCTTGAACACTATTTCCATTTAACAAGGGATCTTATCCACTAATTGTCAGAATTAATTGACTTATTTTCTAGATTGCTGATTTTATTTTCTTACTGTTTTTATTGTGTAATTACTGCCCAGTATTGTTGTCCCTTCATGCTTATGTTTTTTGAAAACCTCATGAAATTAATAGGAGTCACATTAAGCTCTACCTCTTCCTTTTTTTTCTATTTTCTGGTAAGATGTTCCAGTATGTATATCTGTAACAAACCAGGTAGTGTTGACTTGGTTGCTGTACTTTCTCAACAGCTGAAGTTTTCTGCTGCCACCATGTCCTGTCTTTTGGATCATTTCACTATTTTTACCATCTTTACAGCTTAATAGGTTCAAGAAATGTCCTCTGTGCTGGTGCTTCCTTTTTTTCTCTTTTTATTCTTGCATTAGTAATCTAACTAGGACTGGAAGTATGTCTCTGGAGAAGGCAACTCATTAATTTCTTTCTAAACATGCTAGTACTTCCTGTAACTTCTATATCCATAGTCTGGTTGTGTGAATTATCCTGCCAAGCCTCTGTTGTGCTATTTTGGTCATGACAGAGGGCAGAATATACAGAAATCCTACTTATTCTGCCTGCTTTTCAAACAGTAGAAGCTAAAGTATTAAGAGGATCATTCTATTATTTTTCCTCTAGTTTTCCCATGATCCTGTTAGATATACCCATTTAAAATTAATTTAAAGCTTTCCCTATTAGATTACCAAATCTGTACTGTATCACATTATTTCTCTTTTCCTCTGTATGAACATTATCCCTCCTCAGTAGTGCTCTCCGTGAGTTTACATATTCAAAAATGTTCTTGAGAAACAGTTTTTGATTAAAATGTCGTGTTATCTTTCCATCTTATCAATCACGGAAGGGCAATGGGAATAAAGATAGAAATGAATAATTTGTAAATCTCAGTATTCTGATGACATAACAAAGTCTTTGGATTTTTTACATTTTGTTCTTGTTTTATACAGATTGTCAAATGGACATTTTTGATGATCAAGAGTTTTCAGGAATTAATATTACAAGTTTTTTCACTCCTGATATTTCTGTCTGCCAAACTATTTGCACGTATTTTCCAAAGTGCTTGTTCTTTACATTCTTTACCAGGAAATGGGAAATAGAATCCCAAAGGTGAATATGACAATCAAATGTAATTATCTATGTAGATTTTTTAAAATTTATTTTTTTAAATTAAAGTCTCTTTTTAAAACACTAATTTCTGAAATTTGAGGAATTTTATGTTAAAAGGCTATTTGCAGTAAAACACAGCTTTTTATATTTTTTTTCATAAGTTTATAATTTCCTGTGCACATTTCATCTCTTTTCCAATACGATAAGGGCTTTTGTATTGTGGTTGCATATCTGGTCTTAATCTCAAAAGGTCGTCAAAAATACAATGAGCCTCCATACTGCTTTAATGACTTAAAGCTGAATTCTATGACATTGTCAAAAGAGTCATATGGTTTCCAGGCAGGATAAACTTATTTACCTGAAAAGATTTTTCAGTGAAATTTAGAAATATTTCTATTTGTCTTCCTTTTTTTCATACACAAACCAGAAGAATAAAGTTTCAAAGGAATTCCGGTGAGAAGCAAAGCTAAGATGGCATGCATCATCTAAACTCACCTCTTCTACATATTTATAAATACTGTATAACCTTTAGTAGCACAGTTATATGCCATTTCACAGTACTATGAAACCTGCCTCAATTAAGTGTGAACTAGTGAACTTAGTGAATGCATTTTCATGTGAAATACTTTTACAGATTGAGACTTGTGAGAAAAAAACATATTTAAGAAAGAAACTTCTCTTAGGAGTACCTAAACAATTATTTTTATGATGTGATAACAGATTTAGTTATTGTAAAAAATATTTCATTTTAGAAATCTTTGCCTTCTGAAGACATCAACAAGTGGGATACCAGAGGCACTTATATCACAAGAAAATGCTGTATCAGGCTTTGGTCTCCTAAATTGCAGAAGATCTTTTCCTGGTAAACAATAAATTACAATAAAAATACTAATTTTGAATTAAATTAATTAATTCTGATGTTTGGACTGCACTCATTCTTACAGCCTGCAATTCTCGCACTTACACGCATATGGATTTTTTGGGAGATGAACTTAATGTCACTTATACTAAAGGACACAGAGCTTGTCAGCAGGTTTGCACAGACGTGATCCGCTGCCAATTTTTTACATACTTTCCCCTCCAAGACTCATGCAATGAGGAAAGGTGAGATATATTTTTTAAAATGTTCAAAGATTGCTGACATAGTCATTCTGCAGATGTGGTGAGAGGGTAATGGAAGTGTTCTGCGTTAAAAAAAGTACAAACTAAGTCTTTGCATTAATTCATTGACAGAAAGTGTGAGTGTCACCTAAGAATGTCCTCAAATGGATCTCCAGTGAAAATAGTGCATGGGCCAGGAAGGATCTCTGGATACTCACTAAGATTATGTAAAAAAAAAGCCAGTACTGGTAAGTAAAACTTCTTTCATGCAAGAAAACCAGTGCTTCACTGATTTCAGTATAGGGGACCAAACAATTTTTTTTTTTAAAGTGGTTGCACTGAATTGGTTGCACTGTCCCAATGGGTCACCTTGTGAAGTTGGAGTGTTCTGAAAAAGTGAAGTCAGCCAGGTCTGCACATTGTAAACACCAGCAGTAGCACTGTGAATTTGGTTTAAATAGGCTTTATGATCGTAAATCATAAAGGGATTAGAATATATCATGTATCACCTTCTTCTCAATAGATGATCCTTATTCAGTGATCAGTAGTAGTCTCATTGTCATTTTTCTTTGGTGAGTGCAAGTTGTCCCTAAGCTCAGTTTTGAATTATTTCTGTAGTGTGTATGCAGCATTCTGCAAGAACTATTAGGATCGTTGGAGGGACAGACTCTTCCCCTGGGGAATGGCCATGGCAGGTCAGCTTGCATGTGAAGTTGTCTCGTCAGAGACATCTGTGCGGGGGCTCTATCATCAGCAACCAGTGGATTCTCACAGCTGCTCACTGTGTCACCAGGTGAGACCTACACGTAAATGTACAGATAAACCCAAAAATTTAGTCACACGTGAGATAAATTGAGATCTACCTTTCAGGGTAATAACAGTGATAATTAGAATAAAACAAATGGTTTTAATGTAACCAAAAGGTGAACTTTTCAGGTAGACTGTTCATCTTCTTAAAGTAGCTGAAACTCCATACATTGTCCCTTTGTAACATAGTATTGTACTGCTGATGCTAAATTATTGTAATGAATCTAGAAGATAAAATTGTAAAGCAGACAACAGATATTTACAGAACCTTAGACACTCTAATGAGATACGAGCTTTTTCTTATTGTAATACCATATAATCTATCAAGAAAAGTCTGTAGCTGAGTTATTGCATTTCATAAATTTCAAATAAGTTATCTCAGAGATTTTTCTGTACCACTAATCTGATAGTTTAAGCAGCAGAGTTCTCAGCAGTGTAGCCTTTTTGACCAGGACACACTGTAAATCTCTGAGTCCAGTTAGGCTGCTGCTGGTACCTGAGCATTACATGATGCATCAAGAACACAATTGTCTTGGTTTATTTTAACAGTTTTTAATCCCCCAAATTTTATAAACCAGTGAATTAATACCCTATTTTTAATGGAGATTTTCAGATTTAAAGCAGTCAGTACTAAGACTTTGATTATTTGCATAAACTGATGCATATAGTCTCTATTGTTAATAAAATTACCATCAGATATGGGTTGTGAAATTGTTTACATTGTGAAGGGCTGGTTTAATTGTCATGTAGTTGATCCATTTCCTTTGTTAGATTGTCAGCACCTGTAAAATAGGTTATCCTGCCATTTACAAAATGAAATGGAAGTCTACAATGCAGTCTGATGGGAGAAAAAGTACAGGTAATGGACAAAAGGCTTCAAAGAAAAGAATGTTGACCCAGCATCATGATCCAAAATCGAGCATTTTTACTGATGCAGTGTAGTATGCTTCTCATTATTTTTTTTCTCATGGAATAGTATTACCATTATTTTACCTCCAGTGGCAAACTTTTATAAAGTGGGTAAACTTTCTAAAAAACCCTATATAAAAATATCCTTTACCTAATATCCAGTGTAGAAGTTATCATTATTAAAAAAGGCAAAGGGAGAATATATACTTGCAAAATAGCAATAAAAATAGACTTTTTTAATTGGAATTTTTAAAGCCCAACTAATATTTATGAATTCATATATAAAATCTTCAAAAATGTTGGAGTTTATTTAAGACACTTTTTGCATCTTTTTCATTGCATGTACCAAAACTTCTAGGTTGCCTTAATGGTAGGTAGAATGTCACAATGAGATATCCCTTAAACTTACTGAAAATAAAGTTAGAATAATAAAGATTAGCTGAAACCTTTCATATATGTCTATTGTATTACACTTTCTAATCTATATTTACATGGCTAGTGTAATTTTCCCAACTAATAAGTGTCAGAATAGACTACTTGAATTTATATTTCCAACCCTATTTTCCTTACTAGAAAAATTGTATTGGAATGAATTGAAAGAATCACATTAACTACTTGCGTTAGACTTTTTAGTCACAGGATGACTGTTTGTCTTTTTCCCTCAGTCGTGCGAATCCCAACAGTTGGCGTGTTTATGCTGGTATTTTAAAACAATCAGAAATAAATGAGGATACACCTTTCTTCAAAGTGGAAGAGATTATTGTTCACCCTCAGTATAAATACGCACAGGCTGGATATGACATTGCTTTAATGAAACTTGCTAAGCCTATGAATTTTACTGGTATGTAGTGTATTGCAGAGGAAGTCTGAAAATGTGCAGGATGACACAGGGCTGGCATTGCTATGGCAGTGCATGACACCTGGGCTGGCTTCCTTTAATATGCAGTTAGAGGGGTTTGACGAGGATCTCATTTTGTTGACTTTGAAAAGAAAATGGGTGGCTTTTATTTATGTGATGGGAATGATATATAGTGTAAGGGACAAAGCATAACCTGGAGTCTATCATCAGGGGTCGTATTTGAGCCTATTTGCCTTATTGTTGTAGTTGTCTCTGCTGGTCAAACTAATACTTTTAATTGTATTTTAGATCTTCAGCTACCTATTTGCCTGCCATCAAAAGAAGACACTAACATATTTTATACTGACTGTTGGGTAATTGGATGGGGTTACGGAAAGGAAAAAGGTACAGAAAAATATTTTTAAACAGTGAGTTCTTGTATTTGTAAAATTCATGTGTTTGAAAAAACCCAACCCCCCTTTTTAAAAAAAATTCTGCTCTATTCTTAGGTATCATTGTTGCTTCTAGCCAACACTGTAATATAATTCTTAATTAGAAACCAGCACTGTGATATAATTCTTAATTAGAATCTATTTCTATTAAGACATCATAAAACATAAATTAAAGACATAAAAAATTATCATTAAATAACTCCATGCTCTGACGCAAGAATTAATTTTATAAATTGTTCAATTCATTAATTTGAACTATGTGAGAATTCAACTTTAAATATATCCTGTCCAGCTCTCAAATATTTTTCCTTATATTCTAGCTTAATCTACTGGTAAAATCCAGTATATATGTGGAATGCACACCCCTTTTCATGGTCCTAGCTGAAAAAAGACAGCAAACTTATCATTGAACTGTTTTGAATTACAGCCTGCACATAGTCCATGCTTTTTTTTGATGTGATTATATTCATATGACTTTGGAAATCGGAGATTGAAGTATGTTGCTTTTATTATTCTCAAGATTAATTATAAACAATGCCAATTACTTGAGTTTTGATAGTGATGAGATTTGAGCTTCTCTGATTTTATATGGAGGTAAGCCAAAAAGCTCCTTATTATCAAAGTATGGTTTTACATCTATCTACTTATTTATATATTTATATGTCATCTTTATATGTTTATGTGGATAAATACCTATTTAAAGAGTATCTTTTCTTTTATACAGCTGTTTGAAGGTTAGAGTTCAATGTGAAATCTAGCAGATATTGTATAGACAAATTTCTTCTGTTAATTTCTAAGAAAAGGCTGCTCTCAAATAGTCTTATTTATTCTATGTGCAGGTTTCTCCATCCTGTACTAGGACATAGAGGAGCATAGATTTGGCAAGTGGGAGATTCCAAAGTTATTGCAACACTTTACTAGGAAATAACAGTTACTAAAAGCATACTAATGGTAATGCTGCAAGGGCCAATGTCCTGAGAGCTATACACATATGAGGATTCCTTGCAAATCACAAAGAATTTTTGAAGCTTGTCCAGTCATAAGAAAGAAAATGGCATTATAAAAACATTCAAATTAGAAGACAATTCACATTGCTTGTAACACAAAGAAAGGAAAATTGGTGTCATCTATCAACACTCTAGAAGCAGTGACCTCCCACTTTGTAATATCAGTTTATGGGGAAGTTTAATTTTAACTTTTCTCTGCTCATATTGCCTTTTACATAGGTCGAGTACAAGATATTCTTCAGAAGGCTCCCATTCCCCTCATGTCAACAGAGGAATGCCAGGCAAGGTACCGGAAGCGCAGAATAGGTGACAAAGTCATCTGTGCTGGCTATGATGAAGGTGGAAGGGATGCTTGTAAGGTAATGAAAAACAATAGTGTGTAGCTATATATTCTAACCATTTTTTCAAATATATAATTGAATACTGTAATTATTTTTAGTTGCTATTTGAAAAGCATGGTTATCGGTAGAGCTGTTGATTAACTTGTCACTTTTCCTTGTCAGAAGCACTGAAAATCAAGGTATGTGGAAAATATTTCTTATGTCACATTGAAACCTTTAAGGATAGATTCTAGGAAACTCTGAGTGTGGATATATAGATAGCTCAACCATTTATGGAATAAAACAGTATTCCTTCAGACTATCAGAAATGCGAAGAGAGCAAGTATAGCATCTCAAAGCATTTCTCCAATAAAAGCAGATTTCCTATGTAGTGTTTTATTTCTAGACATGAAATACAGTACTTGAAAGCTTATTTTAAAGCATCCACCTGTACAAACCAGAAGGGAGGGTGCTAGCAATGCTATTAAAATGCATGGCCAATAGAAGGCTAAAAACAACCTGTGCAAACTGCTCTGTTCGTTATTAGAATTGGAAATGTCACAACAGTGTGAGTTCAGTGAGCTAAATTCTCTCCTCAAGTGTAAACTCATGCACTTCCATCAGTTTAAATACTCTGAGCTAATTTATGCAAGAAGAAAGTATTCTGATTATTAAGATTAAATTCTCTACCAAATATAGTTTTGACTGTAAACATTTAACAGTTAATATTTTTGTGTTAAAATGTTACTATTACTATGATTGATATTGAGTAATTAGGAATAAAAATTTCCCCTATACCAATTATGCTTTCTTTATCTGATACAGTGTACCAGAAGATGGAGATGCTGTTTTATAAAAATAACACACTTGCTATTGTCTTAACAACTTACAACAGCTACACTGAAGAACCTTATGTTCAGAAAGATGGGTTAGGAATAGGAAAAGAAAACAGAGAAGTATTTTATCCTGCTGGGGAAAGTCACTCAAACGAGATAAACCATGTAGAGAACTGAGATTTGCATACTAAAAAAAAAGCCATAAGAGGAAACATTGACAAATTTACTGTTTTTCTTACTTGCAGACATAGTCTTCATTGGGTTTTAAATCACTGTATGCAGATAAGTAAGGGAAAAAAAAAGCTAGTAGTTTTGAACTTTCATGGTAAGTAGAAATTATTTGTAATGACTAGAAAGTATTTAGAAATCAATTTACAAAAAAATCAGAAAACCTGCTTCATACATTAAGTGAAAGGGATTGAAATCTAGGCAGTTATGCTGGTGTTAACACTGAATGATGCTGATTTTATTCGAGGCTTTCTTTGAGATACAAATACTGATGAGGGCTCTTCCTTGCATGCTCTTTCTTTTTCTCCTGTGACACAGGGAGATTCGGGAGGGCCACTGTCATGCAGGCATGAGGAGGTGTGGTATCTGGTGGGCATCACCAGCTGGGGCGAAGGATGTGCTCGCCCCTGGCAGCCAGGAGTCTACACCAAAGTTGCTGAATATTCAGACTGGATTCTAGGAAAAACTACATAGCATGAGCATTACTGACTCGCTCAAAGTGATGTTGTGGAATAACAACCCTAAGAGCAACATGATGAGACGTATCAGTGTTTTTTAAATGGTGTTTCTTGATAGCCCGGAGTGTAAAAGGCTTGATTTAAAAAGCAGAAAAGCAGGATTGAATGATTTTTCCTATTACTAAATAAAAAACAGTAATAAAAATAAACTCTGTGGTCATTTATTTGACAGAAAAAAAATATGGCTGAACCATGGATTTCTTCTGAGCTTGCTAGCTTAAAAGAGGAGTGTATGAGGTTGTAGGACATATATGGACCTGGGAGCTGGGAACTACTAACTTAAGAGGTTTGAACACAGCAGTGGGCATTTCCCTCCATTGTCTGAATGTGGCTAAAATGGGCAAACAACTTACAAACTTACTAAGGGGCTGAGAGAAGCGAAGCTGAGACAGAGAGATGCCTATACATTTGCATAAACCTTGTTTCCTTAGGGAATTGGCCAAAAAAGTAACAGTACTAACCAAGAAAACAAAACCAGAGGTCTTGGCAAGCTCTTCAGTAACGGTTTTGTAAATAAGGTAATAGTGCTGTGTGTGAGTCAGCACAGTCAGGCAGAGGGAACAATCATAGATCCATGGCTGAAATGCAATGGATTACCTTTATTCTATTACCTTGTTAGCCAGAGGATCCCCAAAGCAGTACCTGGGCAGATGTGCCTGGGTGGCTGCAGACGCCATTAAGCCAGTTCATGCTACAAGATCCCCATCCTGCTGTTCCCAGTGGTCTGCCAAGGGTTCATGCGTGGGTGATTTGCCATCGTACTGTGATCTTCACTGTACGTTGATCTTCTCTGGACCAAGGCAAGGAACTTAGGTATGTCCCTTAGGGTCTCTCCAAGTCTACCAAACACCTGTGTTATCTATACACAGATGTTCTCAAGGCCCTCAGAAAGTAAACAGGAGTAGACATATATGTTTTTCTACATTACTACTTTCCAGAATTTTTGCATTCCCAGCTGAAAGGTCTCTTGGTTGTACCTACAGTCCTACTCAACAGTCTTCTGCTTTTAACCCATTCCTTCCAATGCTCTGTCTTTCACTTACCTTACTCTAGTTTCTGTGGAAAATTTTGTGATAAGAATGATAATGTGGGTCTCTTTCTTTTGAGGCAGAATATCCAGAAAATCAGTAAAAGAATCCCCCCCTTTAGAGACATCATTAGCACAATTTATTTTTATTTTCCAAATCCCTAGCTTTCCGTGATTAAACAAATGGCTTTATCATTTTATCATATCTCCTTTTTTTTTCTTTTATCATTTCTTGTCACTCCATTCAGGTAGCAGATATGTTTCATGGCTAAAATTAACACTAGTGTGAGAGACAGCAGTGAAATCTATTACTTTCTCATAGTAAGAGGCAGCATTTCACACTGCATCAGAAAGGAGAGCAGAGAACATAGCACTGTATTTGCAAACTTTATGAGCTTGTTTCCTAATAATCTACATTACCTTAATTGCTGAAAATATGTTCCAGACACCACACTGGGAGATAAACAGCAGGAGTGTCTTTGCAAGTAAATGAGGTCATGAAAATTAGAAATTAAACATAATATTTATGGGAGAAAACAATTAAGCTGCTGAAAATTACTTTTATGTTTATTTTTTATGCTTTATTTGTAAATAATACTGAGGAAAATAATGTAATTGCACAACTACAATCTTATACTCTGTGCTTGAGCATCCAAAGAGGCCCTAAAGTCAGAGTGCTTCTCAGGGTGTGCAATGCTAAGCTGACTGCAGTCAACAAACCTGAAATCCCAAAGCTGTGTCCAAAGGCTGAGGAGCTGATTTAGTTTGTTTATTTTAAAGAATTAGAATTCAAAGAAGGGATAAAACCAGTCCAGATTTAAAAGGAGGAGAGAGGGAATGATGCTGCTGCAGGCACATCTGAGAAAAGAAAGGTGCTGCCTTCCCTCTGACCCACAGTGGACTCCTGGTGACAGAGGCTTGTGTTGCTGGGGTTGCACAGTTCTCAAGGTCTCATGCTTTGTGTGTCCCTGTGCAGGATTGTAGATGTTCAGAGTGCCAACAGGCAAAGTCTGGTATGTGTTGGGGGAATTGGATCAAGGATGAGAGGGGAGGCATATCACTGTGCTGGGGTTTTTGCCAACATTGCAGAAACAGAGCAGGAGATAAAGGTGGGGGCTGATGTCCTTTTCATGCTGTGTTTAATCCACAGATGGTTTAAAATATCAGCAAACCTCAGACACGCTGTCAAAAACCTAGAGAGTTTAGTAACAGACTGAGAAAGAGTAGGAAAAAACAGAAAACAGGGGGAAAAAAAAGAAAGATTCCTGGCATTCAAGTATAGTTCTGTCCTCAAGGGGAAGGAGTGAAGACAGCTGGAAAAGAGTTGCTGAAGGAAAAAAGGAATTGCTTCAGTAGGAAAACAGAGGCTGAAACTCTCTAAAGAAGAATCATCAGAAGACTGTCTGAAATACTTGTCTGCCATACTCAAGCTGTGTATTTGCTAAAGAGCATATGCAATGTCAATCTGATAACCCTTAATACTTTCTCATAATAATGCTATTATCAGCTTCTTTTTCAAATGCACAAAAAAAGCATGTGCTTTTCTTTTTTATTTTTGTTTGTCTGTTTGTTTGTTTTCCACAACAACTTTCCGGGTTGTAACTATTGAAGTAAAAAAGAGGAATGGCAGCTCAGCAGTGCTCTGTAGACCTCTAGAGCTCCATGTTTTGTTTCTGAGAGGTGATGGCAATGTGTCAAAGGAAGCTTAACTGTTCTTGTGGAAAGGATAAGGGATCTCAGTGACTGCATACATGCTTGATGAGCAGCTGTTGATCTGATAAAATATCTTATTACTATATATTTTCACCGAGAGCAGATATTCTTCAATGACATTTTGCATTAGTTGTCTGTCCATCTGTAACAAATTCCTGATAGATAAAAGTGAGTGCTAGAATAGAGACATAGAGAATGCAGGAGTTCCTAGTGGCTATATGAAGTCCTTTTGACTTTACTGAAGATAAACTACATGGGGGAATGTCTGACCTTTCTGTGAATTTATATACCTGCATAATTTGTCATTCATTGAGACCTTTAGACTCACAGATAGAAATGCATTGGTATTATTAAGTATTATGTTGCTTGGGCTTTCTGGTAGCCATAACTGGTAACTTGCACTAAATGGGAGGCTGTTTATGACCTTTATTTATTCTCCCATCTCCTCTTCCTCCCTGGGGAAAAATAATTTTTAAAAAGCCAACAAGCACAAAACCTATCTCAATCTCATTAAAGAAATGCCTGGGCTTATACTTTACATCTGCTTCTGTTTATGTTGGGACAGAACATAAACACCAGTGCTTTAGTTGTTATTTTGATTTTCTGGTGGTGCTGAAAGTCAATAAAGCTCATAATCTTACTTAAAATTGATAGGCAGAAATCTTGTAAGGGGCAAGTGCTACTATTGATGTAGTGAATGGCAGCAGTAGAGTGCCCTGATTTTTTGTGCAAATAAGATCCCTGATCCCAGAAATTTGCAGTCTCGTTCAGGCACAAATGAAACACTTTATATGTGCTGTGACAGTCTGGAGAGCAATTAGTTCGTCATAAAGGAAGGCATACTGTGTTGCTACTCAAGTGGACTCTTTAACTTGTAATAGCCTTCTCTGTAGTCATTTTTAATAAAATTGTAAACCAAACAAAACCAGTTTCCCATTAAACTGGCAATGCAGCGTTTCCTACCGCTGCTGGTGCTTTGCCTAATATCTGAGGCTGAAGTATACCTTCTTGAAAGTGACCTGAGCTGTGAATAATAAGACATGAGGCATCTCATTATTTCTTGCTGGGAGAATTAAAAATTCTTATCATGAAGATGTACAGAGATCTCCAAGTACACCCATTGGGAATTGGAGGGGAGTGGAACAATTTGATATAAGCTTTTAGTGTAAGTCTTATTTGTTCTGTGACAAATTATTATTCTGCTGTGATGAGAAATGCATCTCAGATGCTGAAAAATAAGAAACTGGATGGAATTAAAATAATTCATGGTGGCATTCCTCATAGTAGGAGAACTATGAATTCTTATTATCTGCCTAATTTCCAGTATATATAAAGGATTATTTGGAAAACTGTTGCTAGATCATTTTTAAAAAATTAAATATCTGCATTATAATTCATTAAAATTGCATTTCCACTTCAAACAGAAGGCAACATTATTTTGCCTCTGAACAATAATAGCAAATATAAAATACTACATATTTATAGTGAAGCATTTCCTGAAGTAGCAAATTGATTGTTTTTCCTGTGGTCCTTGTGTTGTAAATCACATTATGGATATGTATAGATGTATTAGAATTACTGTGGAGTGTTGCATATTATAAGAAATTTTTCATGAGTTGTGCAGCAGAGATGTAAAACAGTTTTTTTTGCATCTTTTTACTGTTTCTTAATTTTCATAGGATCGTAGCATCTTGAGAAGATGTTTAGAGATTAACTAGTGCACCATCCTGCCCTTGTGCACAGTCAAGAATGCCTATATCATTCATGACGAGAGTTTCTCTAGCCTCTGGGAACAGAGGTTCTACAATCACCATGTACAAGCTATTTTAGTGCTCAAAGGTCTCTATCATCACAAAATGTTTCCTTATCACCAACTTAAAGAATATTTCCTGCATTATAATTTTAGTATTTCCTGTACTACTTGCCATGAAAATAGAAAACAAGGAGGGGGGAGTTGTTTTGTTGTTGTTGTTGTTGGTTGGGGGTTTTTGTTTGGTTTTGTTTGTTTGTTTATTTTAAATTTTCTGTAGTTACCCTTAATGTTTCTGATACTCATCCCATCACAATGTGATGTTATCCAATGTTGTCAGTTCCCACATTTTGTTGACTGGGTTATTTGTAAAAGTTAGAGAAGTGTGGGCGGGGAGTAAGAATGATAGAGGAAGAAGACTATATGCACAGAGCATGCAAGAAGAGATTAAAGGGAACTGGTAGGAACTACAGTTAAAGTGTGAAGTTAGTTGGAACAAACAAAATAAGAATCAGTGCAAGTTGAAGAAAGACCAGCCTAAACAGTAGATACTCATCTGGGCATCTGGGACTGAAAACATGATGGAGCACCTAGACCATACCCCAGGACCTGAAAATATCCTGGGGTATTGTGCAGGAGGTTATTCTGTGCTCGGAAGTTGTAGAGTTGTCTGAAATTCAGGCTACCCTAACATGACTGTCCTCTGTTCAGATCTGAGTTTATTGCCACACAACTCTGCTATGATTTACTGCTCTACATTGATGTATCAGATTGAATTTTCAGTCTCGTATCTGTACTTCCATTTCTATTTCCACTGACTTTACCATCTGGTAGATTTTCTCTCTCTCTCTCTCTTTGCTCATTTTTGTACTCAAAAGTCATGTGCAGTGGTTTGAAGAATGGTATTATTTTAATTATCATAGGAATCTGAAGAAATCTCTGTTCTGGGGTATTAATGGGTGATGTAGCCTCTCCGAAGTTTACTGCATTCATGTCCCTAGTACAGCATCACTTTTTAAATGATTCCTGTTGGTTAAGTGCTGCTTATGGAAAGGTCCTTCTTAAGGAAACACCATCCATAACATTTGTGAAGCTTCTGTGTTTCTGTGCTCTGGTTCCCCTTTCCTGTGCATGGTTCGCTATTAAGAACTTTAGGCACGAGTGTCTTGGTTTTGAACTTGTGCCCAGCATGTTGAGTAGGAAACAAAATATACTCAGCACATCACCCAATGTGACTAGTGAAAGAGGGAGGAGTGGTGACATCCCATGGGGCTCAGGGTGAAAGTGTAGAAGGGGAAGGACAAAGGAATGACAGCTTTAAAGCTGCTTCTCTCTTCTGGGCTTCCTTGGATTTGGTTGTTTTGGCAGATGACTTGATGAAATAAAACTCACCAAATGCAACTAATTTTCTGAACTCTGTTGTTGGAAGAACTGGGGTGAACAGTTAATAAGACACACGATTAATGTGGAATGAGTCCACATAATCCAAAACTTTGGACTTCAAAGAGTTCAAAACTTTAAGATGGGCAGAATGGGTTGGTGGGAACACTGGAATTACTATAAGCATGAAAAATAAATGGAATAAAGAGGTTGTATATTTCTTTCCAGTAAATGTATTGTGCTTATCAGCAAAAAGGTTTGTATGACTCTCGGTAAAACTCTGATTTCTTTTACATTCATTAAATTTTCAGCGAAAAAGAGAACCATTTTTGTGGATTCTAAAATAACTTTCAATAGCTTGTCACTAGGTGGCGCTTTAGCTCTAATTTGTCTTGTGCTTAATGGCTATGGTGAGAAAATGAACATCTAAAAGAATATTTTCATTCCTAAAGCTGATAAGTAATAGTAAATAATTAAATTAGCATCTTCATTTGTAGAACTTGGAGAATTAAAAAAAGCTAAATGTGTTTAGCTCCACATTTCCGCACAGCACAGGGATATTAAGAGACAGTAGGATATGAAGGTTGACAAAATCAAGCTAACCAAAAGCCATTTGCCCACAGCTCCCTGCCTGTGGAACACCAAAGTATTTCACATGTTAATAAATAGACATAAAACCATTGGAAGACACACTGAGGACTCTAAGCACATCTGCTCTCTCTCTGGAGGGCTTGGCTTGAGGCCAGCTTGGAAACAGTGTTGTTGTCGGGACCTGAATTAGAGAGCTGGTGGAGACAGAATTGGGCGAAACCTCAGTTTGGGGAGTTGTGTGTGAGCCTGGCCCTCACACATTACTGCATCTTATAAGCTTAAAACCAATTTAGGCTGTACTTTAATAATATATGACTTGTTCTCACTGCCAAAACCATACCCATCAGTTTTAAAAATTCCTTTGTCAGAGATTGTCTGAAAAGGATAAATTGCTCAAGATTGGGAAGAGATGATAATCTGAATTGTTAGTCTCCAGCATTAGCTCTGCACACAACCAAAGGAAACCATGCAGAATGATGTCACAGGTACTATAAGTTCTTGAGAAGCAGAAGAGTAAACAATATCTTGATGTTTTACTACAACTGCATAATTTAAAAGCATCTGTTGATCTTTATAAAATTTGGACCAGTCAGGCAAGGGGAAAGATGTTCTTTATGTGCATCAGTGAACACACCAAAGATTTAGATATGTTTGTGGATTAAAGAACTAATGACTTTAAATAGCAGTAGGAAGGATGCTAAGGAAAACTGTTAGAGGTAAAGAGAGTGAAGCAGTAGGTGGGGGGCAGTTGGTGATATTGTGGAACTTCTATCACTGGAAATATTTAGGGCTAAGTTACACTGCAGTGTAAACAGTCCTGTTACACAGGTTGCACTGGACCTTCCAGATACTGCCTTATGGTTACCAACACCAGTACAAAATCACAGCTTTAGGTTTTTTCTTTAAATACATATGTCTTTTTGAATATTTGTTTGTTTGTTTGTTTTGCTTACCCATTCTTTAGCTGGTTCATTCCTTTCATTCTTCTGTAAACAACAGAATTTTTTATTATGGACTTATTTTTTTCCCCTGCTTCAATAGAAATTATTTTTATTTAGAAGGTTCAAGTTTATTTAAAATCATAATAAAATGAAAGGAATAAAGACAAATGAGAAAACAAAATAGGCCTGAACATGACTAGTATAAAGACATAAGTTAATTGTGCTGGACTGTTCAATGTGATTTTTGCCATTAGCAGGAGAAAACACCAGGCTTTGCACTGACCTGGTTGTGCAGGGACACACACTTGTCTGTGACTCAGCCTGAGTTGGTTGGGCTTCGTTTAATAGCTGTGCAGTGGTCAGTGACTGCTGCATGACCTGTTTTTAGCTTGAGTAATGGGAACCTGTGTGTGGTAAAGGCCAAAGAGAACCACTGGGCAATGAACAACAGTCCCCTGGAGTATCAGGGCTGGGGGGACATTGTTCAAACTTGACTAGGAAGCAATGAGAAACACACCATGATAAAAAGCATAAAAAGAGGATTTTAGGTGGATCTTTGGGATACGCAAAGATCATACTTTTCTTGGTGAAGGACCTGAAGATTTTGATGGTCGTTGTACATACAACACCCCTCCATCATCCAAAAGCCTCTCAAGGAAGCCTGAAACCATTGACCTTTGGACACAAGAGAACATGGGAAGGGGAAGCACATACCAGAGAAAAGGGGTATGTGGTAGGAAGTGCTATTTTCTTTCTATAGCAATTTCTCCTATATTATTAATGAAGCATTTCTGTGTTAATTGGACAATACGGATTATTAAGTTATTAAAATTCTAGCTGGACTGGCAATACATTTTGAACATGCATATGTAGTGCATTCCCTTTGGCCAAAAGAAGATTTTTTTCAGTGGGACATAAACTAAATGGAGATTTGTGTTATGGAAATTTGTGTTATGGAGATTTGTGTTATGGAGGCATTCAAGGGAAAAGTAGAAAACCATCTCAAGGTAGTAGCAGAACTTCAGTATGGAGTATTTTTGTCTGTTGATTAGAAAACAAGAAAACCATTGCTTTTGCAATTTTTTCTGTTGCTTCTGAACTCTTATATTACTCTGCATAATACAATGGAAGCCCACCTTGGTTTTAGCCTCCAAGGGCTACCTAAAGAGAAAACATTGGTAAAAAAAATAACTTATAGTGCTCTTTTAAGTACAGTTGTACCAGCATAAAAAGATTTCGTACTCAGCTAGTATTCATTATTTTTTAATTTTCTACAGAATATTCTGTATTTGATATTCCTTTTTAAACTGCAGCTGCAAAGTTCATAGGACTGTGTAGGAAGGTCACATTTATACATAGAAAGTACATTTCTGTCTCTTGTGGTAGCAGGGAAATAAGCTGAAAAACGTAACCTATGGCCATCCTAGAGGCTTACAAGCTCCCATTAGTATTTGTAAGCAGTTTTTCTGAACAAAAATCCTCCTGATATTAAAGCTTTTTTCATTATTTTCAAAGATCTCACTCACAGCTGTCATGTGTGATCTGTCAATACTATAAACCTCCAGACAAGATGAAGAGTAAATCTCCTGAACCAAAATGTAGGCCAAATGTTACCCCAGAACATAAATTCAGCAAATCTGATCTGAACTTCTTGCATTCCCTTTTACTTATAGCACAGACTTTTGAAAATTATTTAGGTCACTGTCATTGGTTCTCAAAGGTCAATGCACACTGCTGAAGTACTCCAAACTTGAGAACAACCTTGAGAGACAGGCCACAGGTGATATACCATGTCTCAGTGCTTTTCCATTCCAGAAGTGAACACTATCAACACTATACAGACTTAGAGATATGGATAAAATTACCCTGGGAGAAGCACACTTGGAAGAGAGATGAGTAGGGTAATCTTGTAGTTGAAGCTGGGATTTGACAGAGCTGACTATTTCTTTTTTCACTTCAAGACTACTGTTTATGATCCCTCCCTACAATTCTGTGCTCTGGTATGACTGGGGGAAGTCTCAGAAGTAAATACTACTACTACTACTACTACTACTACTACTACTACTACTACTACTACTACTACTACTACTACTACCACTATTACTGCTACTACTACTACTGTTTTATCATTAGGAGATTGTCCTAGTTTTGGCTAGAACAGAGTTAATCTTCTCATGGTAGCTGTGAGGGGGAGGAGCTTGGAGCCATGCTGGGTGTGTCTCGGTTGTTATTCTATATCAGGCACATCACCAGCAGGCAGTGGAAGTAGGGGTTCTCACTTCCAAGAAGGAAGGGGATGTGGCTTAGGGAGCAAGAAAAAAGGGAACATACAGACCATCTGTGGCCATTTTGTCCTTTTCTGGAGGAGTGGGTGGTGAGCTGAGCGGTGGGGTGGCACTGGTCCCGCGTGGGTGGTTTGTCCCCCACTGGATTTTTTTTTCATTGTCTTGGGCTTGGGAAAAGAAAACATAGTGGAGGGAGCAGTGTGGGGGTACCAGCTACAGTTGCATTGCTTTGGACTTGGCGAGCATTTTTTTGCATGTAAACCACCCCTTTTTATACACTTTTGTTATTAATATTGTTATGCTCATTTTCTTATCTTATTGCTGTTCCCAGTAACTTGTTATCTTAACCCATAACCTCTACCCTTTGTCTCTCTTTCTCACTGGAGGGGTTGGGGGGGAGGGTAGCAGCTGCATGGGGCTTAGTTTGCAGCTGGTCTTAAACCACAACAGAAATTATATAAGTATTTTCAGCTGCTGTTTCTGTGCTTTTGTTGATGGAAAGACTCCTGATTAGAGTGTTTGATGGGTGCACTTACAATGCTCTGATGGCCGTCTACAGTACTTTAGGGCAGACAAGGTTATAGAGGGATAAGTCATGCTTTCTAAATGCATTTTTTGAACATAAGGAATATTCATGGCAAAACGACTCATGTCTGCCTGGTGAGACACTTTTCAGTGAATTGCTTTCAGAGCCTTATTACATGCAGTTGTATGTGGCATCAAAGCAGCCTCTTTTCGAGTGTATGTTTTGATGCAGTGCAAAAGGTTACTTTATAAAACATCTAACACATGATGTTTCATTTATTCAAGTAAATATCTAGATGATATCATATGAACTTAATGGAAAGGATTTAGTATGCTGTTAGTAACGAAAATTCTCTAGTAGTAATAACAGGATAACCAGTCATTATAAAGGGACTAAGCTTATCTGTTGGACTTGACCCCATACTGGGGACATTTCCCCATATCTAAAGGAATCTATGGCTGACTTGGGTTCTCCATGAGTTGAGTTCATTTCACTGCACTGACTCTTACCACTTTGATTCTTGTTTTATTCATCTCTAGTTACAGCATAGGAAAACTTTTTAAGGCCAGCTTGTTGGGCAGTGAAGGGCTTTTGATGAGTTAAAAATGATGTTTCAGATAGAGGTGCAATTATATTTCCTTAAGGAAGATTGCAGGAACAAATGAAGCAAGTACATTTTTTAGACCACGGTACAAAGGAAATTCTATAGTAAAATGAATTATTTCTATGTAGATGAGAGGGAAGTGACAGATGAATATAGAGGATAAATGAACAAGTTTTTAATATGCACATGTTGATTTCTTTTTCAGAAAATTAAATAGCTAGTCCATTCTTTTTTTTTTTTTTTTTTTTTTTTTTTTGAAAGAGGGTAAGAATGTACAATAAGCTATCAGTATTAAAACTAGTTGCTGACACTTTATTGAAATATAATGCTGAAATGCATAATGGACTTGTGTTTCAGATGCTATACTCAGTTTTGTAAATAATAGATCTGCTGTTTTGTTTAGTGTTGCTTAGGCATCTTCTTTGTGGTGTATTGTCAAGCGACCTTTTTGACTGTTTAGGATATTTCCATTTTCGGTTTCATTAATGTTCAGTGCATGAAATATTCCCCATAAAGACTTTATAACAGCTACAGATCAAATGTTCATTGTGAGGCCGCTTATTAAATTTATAAACACATGAGGAATTCAAAGAAAAAAAATCTCTAAGATTAAGTACCCAGAGAGATTTTAGTCAAATTGGTGTACCTGGTATCTCTTCCAGGTGTGGCATTGAAGAGCTTTTGCTTCTGTGTTCTGCAATTAAGCTGGTAAGGCAGGAAGTAAATAAGCAAAAAGCAAAGTGGATTTTCAGATGTTCTTTATTTTTAGACTGAAAAAATTTCTGATGAAGATTGTGACATTTTCATTAAGTTTGTAATGAAATTAGTTTTCCTAACATTTGAGCTCAGTTTTATTTTTTTCAGGCCACTGGACAAATCAAACCAGTGAAAAAACACTGGTTTTTTTATTTTATTTTTTTTATTTTACCAAATAAAATATTTTTGAAAATTTTGATGGCATTTATTCATTTATCATAATTAAATGCAAATGTACTTGTACAAAGACTCTAAGTAAAAAGAAAGGAGCATCTGACTATTTTCTGATACATCTGATTATGTATTTTCTAGCATAGGAAATACTTGACATTTTCAAAATGCCATCCATATCTTGCTTCAAATCCACATTGGCAAGTTTCCGTGATCACTTGAATGTGTATTTTTCTGGTTACATCTGTAATCACAAAATCATAGAATGGTTTGAGTTGGAAGGGTCCTTAAAGATCACCTAGTCCAATCCCTCTGCCATGTGCAGGAGCACCTTCCACTAGCTCACATCACTGAAAGCCCCATCCAGCCTGGTCTTGACCAATTCCAGGGATAGGGCATCCACACCTTCTCTGGGCAACCTGTTCCAGTGCTTCACTACCCTCTGAGTAAAGCATTTCTCTTAATATCTCTTCTATTTTAAGTTAAAACTGTTCCTCCTTCTCTGATCACTATCTGCCCGTGTAAAAAGTCACTCTCACAGCAAACTCAGGTGAGCACATCTGGAACACACATGAGTCTTCTAATGAGTAACATGAAACCCTGAATTTTCAATCACAACATGTTTGTTATAAATGCCAAAAAATTCTGAATGTCATACCTTGGAGCAGCCAGCCATTCATGGGGTTAGGCTTTTCACCTGCTGGTTATCTCACAGCCTGCTTGAGAACAGCTCTCACCCAGGGCATGGCGGGTGCAGATGGTGATGCTCTTGACAGCTGACTTGTGTAGAAAGAAAAAACCTTAACACCGCACCTGGGTGATGTATGTGGAAAGTCAGATTCTCAGTGTGTCTATCAGTTCTCAACTTTTTATGTGGTAAGTAGGATTCTTAAGCCATTGTGGTCCCTGATTGATTCTTTTTACTGTATGTTGCATGCAGTTGTAAGAAAATAAGCCTAAATAATAACATTAAAAGCTTACAAAATTAAAAGGTTACTTATTTATCAGTACTTCATGTCCTGGCACCAGCACCTTCAATTCGAAGACCATTTTTCTGTGATTTCAGAAATGTTCTTTATACCAGAAAGGCTAAGTTGCTTTCCCCATACTGTATGCATTTAAAGCAAAAGTAAATATCATAGCAAAAATCTTTGCATGAGATGATTAAATAAGTATCTGCTGTAATAATTGTTTGTTAAAGATAAAATAGGAGGTCAGCAGACCTCTTTGACATCAGGGAAGTAGTTAAAAGAAGTTGGAGGATGTGTTGGTGCTAAGCAGTACATGTACAAAGGCTGGCCCACTGCAATTTTAAACTGTAGAAAAAGACTAAAATTTATGACTCAGGGAGGGATTGATGGAAGACCTTATGCAAAAATATTACTGATGAGAGAAAAGAGCTGGGATAGACTGGAACAGCTAAATATACTTTGGCAGTTGAAGCATGCAAATATATAATAAGACAATCAAGAGGAGAAAATGAGGTATTCCTAGCTTTTGGACTTTATTCCATAAAAACAAGAAAAAAACAATACTTAAAAACAGGAAATACAAAGGACTATTCTATCCATCAGCACTATAAGGTAACATTTATAAATATATAACACAGAAAGAAAATGAAAGAGTAGCTTTTACAAATTATACTTTACTGATGGATTTTCAAAGTCTGAGGAAGCACAGTAAGGATCACCACAGTTTGTGGTTACTCTGGCACTTTTTTGAAATATACAGATGCCAGCTTGAACTCTCCCGGCTATACTTCAGCCAGGGCAGCATTTACATTCTCCTCATCTACCTTTTACTTGAGTTTCTTTTGAAGAATTATCCTTTTCTTTCCTGTCTGAAAACCAGCCCTGCAATGTTGCAAGAATGAAATGGATGTCGTGGACTCTTGACCTCGAGGGTCAGATCCCTTTAGAGGTGGCTGAGACGATCCATACACATTAAGCAAAAAATTCCAGCTGGAGTGAACTCAGAGGTAAAGTATTGTGACTATAAAAGTAGCTGATGCTATTTGAACAGCTTGAGACTCACTTCAAGGAAAGGGAAATGCTGGCCCTATTCAAGTAGGAGAGTAGTTCACCTCTCCCTTTAGCAAGGCCAGAGTTTTTCTCTGAAGATATCGTCCTATATCTTTTCTATTCTACCTTCAGGACTGTAAGGTGGTGTCAACAGAATGACTTGTAAAAGCTCTGCTATATCACAGAAGAGGGCTGTGAGCTGTCTTCTTGTAAGTGATCCCTGAGCCAGGTCTGTGTGAGCAGCACATCCAGGTGGTGCCATGGGCTGCCCAGTGTGCTGCAAAAGCCCCAGTGGGGTCCAGTAGCAATTTAGTGTTTTTCCAGAGTAAATTAGCTCTGCTAATAGCAAGGCTAATTAACATGGATTCAGAATACTCCTGATACAACAGAGTTTTTGCTCTTTTTGCTTTGTTTTTGTGCTCATTTAGCACTGGGGTGCTTATTCATGGTGTTAAAATGCTCTGTATGGATGCCTACAAAGCGGAACATTCCTCACTGCCTGCACAAGTAAAGCAAGAGCTTCACTTGGTAAGTGTCTCTCTTCATTCCTCAGTGGTGTTACAAGTTGTCTTTCTCAGCCCAAGAGCTTTCATCGTTAGTGGTGATTGTTGTCTGAAGATTGTTCTGCTGGTAACTGACTGTTACTTTGGTTGCTTCACTGGGCTGAAACTATGTTATTTATAGTGCTTAGTCATTGTGTAGAACAGATGTATCTTATTATCCTGGGAACCGTTCGAGATTCAAAAGCACTCATGTTTCTCATGAAATGTGGAGGTTATGTCAGGTTTGAGGGAAAAAATACTTGTGTTTTTTTTTTTTATTTTTGGAAAGTTAATAATGCATTAGGGTGACAACAGTTGCTTTCAGTAAAGCTGTATGAATAATTGGTTTTATCCCTTGGCAGATGAACCAAATTTAAAAGATTATTCAGGTCAAACTTCACAGCAAGTTTATTTGGTGACTCAAATAGGTTTCATTTTCATGCTGTCCATTTTTAACTAAAGAAGGGATCCGAAAGGATAAGTTGCTGAAAGAAGCTGCTGACCTTTCACAGAACAGGGAGGAGAAGAGATCTGACCTTCTTGAAAGTGCTCCCATATCATTAGAGAGTCATCAGAACAGGGCTATCTCTGTTAACTCAAGCATATGCTACATAAAAAAAGCATATTACAGAGAGAAGTTGGAAAGCCTGATTAAGGCTCTTGCTTGTGACCTGATCTTCTATACCTTTTATGTTCTTATCTCTGAATTTGGATAACAACACTGCACTCAGATCTTGGGTTGCATCATTATCCCCCATTGGCTTTTGTGCAAGTGTCCTGTTCAAATGAATGAAGCTTAGAGAGGTATTAAAAATAAAAAGAGAGGGAATTTAGGGGAAGATTTTTTCTGTATTATGGTGTATATGGCTTATGCTGTTCCTGCTTGCTTTTAGTTCAGTATTAATAAACTTATAAGCATTACTACTGGAATTTAAACACCTAAATCCGTAGAATTTGTAAGTTCTTCTAATGAAACTGAGTAAATCTTGTTCTAACAGTCTCATTTTTTCCCAGTATTTTCCTGAAGTGAAAGAAACATGGTGTTATTTTTCACAAGCGTGTAATGGTTACAGACGCATTTACCTTAAACTGTGTCATCTGTTTAAATCTCTTTTATGACCAATTTCAATTCCCTGGCACTTGTGCATTCAATATATCAAGCTTTGTAATTTTTGAAGTCTTTAATTAATATTTGAACAGTAACGAAGCATTTCATTTTTAAATAAGCATTTTCACTTGCTCTTTGGTAAAAAACCAATGTTGTGTTAATCCTGGAAATCCTAATTCTGTTCACAATCTGTTGAAATGGCTTCAGATTTATTTCATACCTCACAGGCACGAATGAATTTTTAAGAGCAGAGAAGCTACTGTTGTATTCAATTGGACTCAGCCTGTCTCCACTGCTATACCAGGGATGCGAAGTAGCTGCCACTTGGACTGGCTGTGTTGGGACTGAGTAAGTAACACATTTTCACAAGCAAATGCAGTAGTGTGAGTAAGGAACTGCTCCATTTTTGAGAAGGGCTTTAAACACTAGTTTCACAGTAGAGCTTTTTTGAAGAGGAAAGATGAATCTAAAGACCTACATTGACTCTCTTGTTGGATTTCAGATGGAGCTCCAGATTGTGTGTCATTGCAGATTTCATTTTTCTCGTGGCAAAGCACAAGAGAGGAAAAAGTGAATTCCACAGCTTTTACTTTAGCAGTTGTGAGGAGCCATAGCCTGGAGATTTTAGGGAAAACAAATTCTAAGACTCTCAGCTACTCAGCCTAGCAAATGTAAAATTGTCTGGACTAACCTCACACTTTTCAATCCAATTGCTTTCAGGAGTGACCATACAGTTTAGTTTCAAAATCTAAATCTAGGAGATTTAGACCTTTGGGAGCAACATAGCTCACAGCGCAAAAATCTCTGTAGTTTTCCTTGCTGCATTAAACATTTGTTCTCACTTCCTCTCCAAGGCTTTGATTTCAGCAGCTTTATGCTCTGCTTTATTCCTTACTACTACACTCTTTGCTTTGTAATAGAGAGGAAAGAGTACTAACCTTTGAGGACACATTTGTGCTACTATGTGCTGTTACTAAAATTTATGTTAAATAATGCAAAATTGCATACTGAATGCACCTGGATTGCTGGTCACAAGCTGGACATAATGTTACATGAAAGGTAATAAAGGAAGTGTTTGTACACAGATTGATGTACTAGGAAAGACTTAAGCTGTGGGGGTCATTGACTTGAAGATATTGAACCATTAACATTCACAGGATTTCTTTGGTGACAAGGAGAAGATAATCATGCTAGAGGAGTAATCCTACCTTCTACCAGAGCTGGGATTTTTACTCAGGACTTTACCTGGGCTCTCTTTGTTATGGTTCACTCTAACACCAGGTCAAAAGGAGCTCTGCCTTCCAGCTCGGTAAAGAGAGGTGAGGATCAGAGGAAATGGAAGCATTTGTGACAAAATTGGACAGGGTCTAGCAGACAAAGCTGACACAAAGCCAGGATCAAAAGAAACCTTAGGCTTGAGATTTTGAAATTCTTGTTCTGACTATTTTTAAGCCTTGCATGGTCTATACCCAGATTTAGTTGCCTTTTCTGGAAAAAAAACAACTTCTTGGTTTGATCCCTAGGTGGCCAGAGTGCTACTTCCTGGGTATTAGGGAGGAAACCAAAGGTGACATTTTGCTGTGTATATAACCCAGCACTGAAAAAAACTGCAGAATGCATTATTTTCTAGCTGGGACTTTTTCTATCCCTACATCAGAGAGGAAAAGAATGGAAAATTTTATGATACTGCCTCTTTTTCATACATGAGAATTAACTGACATCTCCCCCATGAAGAAGCATCATGCTGTTTTCCCAGTTATAGGTGCAAGGCATGAAGGATTTACCAATGACACATTTAACACTCTAGGTTGTTTCTTGTAAGAATACTCTAAAATTCTTCAAGTGCTAATGAAGACTTTGTCTTAGTGCTAATTTGAACTATCAATAACTGAAATATTCAAAATATGTGTAATAAGACTGTAAGTCATTAAAAACTCTAAAGGAACTATAATTAAAGTTTAATAATTCATAGGTGGCAATAAAAAATGACAAGTTGTTTCATTTTGTAATTTTCCTATTTGATTGTAGTAAGCACAGTTCCCAAAAAGTTAAGTACATGGAATTCCAGCCAGTACCAATACATGCACTTATAATTCACCTCAAGTAATTAAGAATGTTTATGCAAGAGTAGGACAGTGAGAAATCACTTTAACTAAAGCACTCTGTTAAACAACTCTGTGACTAAGGTTAAGCCGATATCTAAATGATTGCTGCATGCAGTCCAAAGGACATGAGATATTTGCTGCTGATTTTCAATGTAAAATCTACCTTTGCTGCAGGAAGAAAAAAGAGGGATGATTTTTGCAGCTGGATTTTATTCAGTGCAACTCACTTTGCAGACTGTTTCCTGCAGATTTTGTGGAATTGTGATGGTCATGTTCTATATCCTGATTGAAAAGTGGCAAGGCCACCCAAAGTTTAAATCAGGGCAGACTCTGATCAGTAAAAGTTATCCCAAAAGTGTAGAAGACAAAGGAAAAGAGAAAAGACTGGGAAGAAGAAGAGACTAATATAAAAAGAGATAAGAGAGGGAGAAAGGTGGGGGGTGGGTTTTGTAGGTGATTATCTTGGAAAAAAGAAGTCTTTTTTATTGAGAAATATTCCATTAGAAAATACTATGTATTTAAACCTGTTTTTTAGTGGATTTATTTGTTTGTTTGTTTGAGCTTGGCTTTTTTTTTTAATTAAGCTTAATTCAATTTACAGTTAGTACTTCTATTGATATAATCAATGAGAATCTTTTTAAAAAGGTAGATAACAGATATTAATGCTACAGATGTTTATCCACTTTTCTGGAGAATTAAAAATGAGCATGATGCTAAGAATTTAAATGTTGAATGTATATATCTGCATGGTTCTGACCACAAAGAGGAAGTTTTATTCTGTGATCAAAAGAATACTTTTTATGCAGTAAGATAAAGACAATGCAAAAAAAAAAAGAGAGATTAATAGCCTTTGATCCTGGTGAATGAGTAAGTATGTCTTGCAAGGCAGAGGATGACGATAGAGTGCATCTGCTGTATTTTTGGAGTGGATGGAGACACTTCGGTCCTTAGTAGCACTTGGTAGTTCATTTTCCCTCTGTTTTAGCATTAAATGCTAAAAACCCCTCCGAATTCTATATAGCTTTGTAATGAAAAAAAAAAGTACTAATTTCTTATGAAAAATGAAATACATTTTTGTGTATTGCACTGGGTGAATGCTCTGAAAACAGAGCTGGAATCACTGACTGAGACCTCTGTGAAAGTACAATGAAAGTCAGCATCATAAAGATGGGAAATGCAGCTGATTATTCCCTTGTAATTCCCTTTTGGAACTTGTGGCTGGGTTATCCTAGAGAGGCTGAAGGCAAAAGTCATTTGCAGAATGACTCATTAAATAGTCACTTAGATGTTTCAAGCAAATGTCACACTCTGATCTGTTCAGAGGTTTGCAAAATAAAAAAAAATCCTGAGAAGCAGGAGGTTGATTGTAAAGCCTCTGATGTTGCCAGTGGAGTCATACAAATTCTTAAGACAACCCCCCGCCCCCATTTTGAGTTGGAAATATTTGCTACAAAATGGATCTTTTCAACATCTCAGTTTTCTCAGTAGAATATTCTGGAGAGCAGCATTTTTTATATGTGTAAGTGCACTGTGTGTGTGAAACAGTGAGTTTTCTCCCATATGATTATCACATGTCTTAATTACCACGTTTCCCATATCTGGCAGATGAGGTGGTTTAGTTCATTGTGTATCCATCTGAAAAAAGTTGTTAGGCAGTCAATTTTTTCATTAGAGGTCTACTTTCCATTTTATTTTACATATTTTTAGTGTTTTGCCTTTCAAATGCTGTTGGAAGAGACACTGTACATTGTTGGTATTACTGCAGTTGTAACTCAAAATTCTGAGTATTCCTAATAGAGGTAGTTTTAAAGTATGCACCATTTACTTATTTACTGTGATTATAATAATTTTTTAAAAAATTAATCGACTTTTAACAGTAAGCAAATTCTTACTGCTTTCTAAGTTCCCATGTATTCATGCAATGTATTTTGAGGCATGCCTACTCTAGATATATGTAAATAAATACATGTATTAATTTATTTTTATATGTATGTTCATGTAATCTTTGTATTATTTTATCTAGGAGATTTATATATAATTATCTACATGGAGTATTCTGTTTCTTCTCTCAAGCAGATCAGAAGAGGATTGATTTAGATACAAGTGGCCCAGCAGGAGCAAGGAGATGAGGTGCTCTAACTCTTCCAGAAAATAGAATTAACATGGTCAGTCAAAAATAATTTTTCATTTGTTTCGTTTATGTAACAGGTACAAATTAACAGATTCAGATTTAAATCTGATTTAAATTCAGATTTAAATCTGAATTGTTACAAAAGTGTGAATTGTATGAAGGAGATACATCAAGTTATCCTTGTCTCCTTTTCATTCTAGTAAAAAATACACGATCAATTCAGTAAAGAGGTGACAATCTAAAACATAAATTGTCATAAATACACAAGTTAATTACATTTCAGATTTCATTTCCTCAACTATGATAGAAATAAGTTAATCTAAAGCAAAACTGAATTTTGACTATCCTGTCTGTCACATTTGCCTAGGAGATGGGTATTTAAATGGGATGTCTCCATTTGATACACTGTCTTGAGCAAGAGCGGGATCTGGACTTTTAGCTGAAGGAAACAGAAATCTGATAGTGAACATTTATTACTATTTAAAGTGACTTGTTTGACTCATGCCCTGAAGAGTGATGTTTTGTATTACATAACAATAATTAGTTTTAACAGATCATTTTTCCTTTTTTTTTTTTAAATTTTCTTGCCAGACAAAACCATTCATCGTATCAAAGTCTGACAGCAGACCTTAAAAAGAAGTGTGACCAAAATAAGTTTTATGCTTTGAAAATTGAGTTTATGAGATACAAGGAAAATATTTTTTTCTCTTAAATGAAAATGTGTAAGAGACAGTAACTGCTCATACCTCTCGACACACAGAAATTGGCCCAGCAATCAGAAATGCGAGTCATAGGCAGGTTGGGAGTTTCACTGTACTATCATGCCATTGATTACAGCACTGAAGTTTTATGTTCAGATGCCTTTATGAAATGGCTATGTATTTTGAGAAATTGCTAATGTTGGATCTCAGTTTGCTAACAAAAATGCAGCAGAGTGAGAATGACAGCTGGGTAGGAGGTTATTACAGTTGAAATAACTTGCAATTTTTTTCAGGCTTTTGATCTGTAGAAAGGCCCTTCTCTTGAGCAGAAGCAATTTCAAATGTATTAGCAACCGAGATTCAAAATGAGCAGTACCAGATGAGACTCTAACCTGTGAATTCAAAGCAGAAATACATTTATTTGGAAGTTCTGGTCCTGGGTGGTACAAATGAAAAATAACACTGAAATAATTACAAGAATATTTAACTTGTAATACACACATTTTCATCAATATGTAGATGTAAAATGTGTAGAAAACAGAGTTTTAGAGAGAGCTCTTGGACCTAAGAAACATGGCTTTTTATTTTCTCTTAAGAATCGCATGAACATCCCCCTTCCAAAGTCCACAGCTTTTGCTCTAAGAAGCTTGAGAGTTTGCCAGAACAGCAAAATACAATTTTTATTTTTATTTTTGAACCTACATATAAGATAAATAATAATAATTAAAAGTTATATCAGAACGGTTATATCGTACCACCACAGATCTTACCACCAGAATAAGTTGTCAAACTTGCAGCAAACTATTGAACTTTCTCTGTAAACTTAGTTATTTTCTTGAGCATGCTCTATGGTTGGTATTTATCTATGCTTCACATCTCTGTTCATGTTCAGACTGCTACCAACCCTTACCCTCACTGTTTATGGGGCAGGCATGCATGTGTAGCCCTGTGGTTCATTTTCCATAGTCTGATCAGCTATGGGAAAAGTACCATTTTACCATTATTACATTCTGATAATCCCTATCCAGGTGCTTTAATGTTCTTAATGATTTCTTTCTTTAATAGAAGATAAAACATACCATCTGCTAGGACTGTGAAGAAAGTTGTTCCTTCAGCAGTTTGGCATTTGAAGACATTATTTTCTTTTAGTCATCTGAAGGGTATGGATTTTCACAGCACTTAGAACACTATGTTTAGCCATCATAATTTCAACTATGATTAATGTATAATTCTAGAATTATAATGCAAAATACATTTGAAATCTTATTTAGACCACAAATAGCTTTTTTAATGGAAAACACATTGAAAGTAGTTTTCATTCAGAACTGCACAAATAAAACAGTGGACTGATAATACATTTGATACATATGAATGATACAAAGTTGCCTTACAAGTAAATCTAAGGGAGGTTGACCTAAAAAGCGCTGAAAAGTACTTTGGTATTTTTTTATTGAGACCTGAAACAAATTCTCATGTGTTTTTCTCAAAGAAAAAGCAAACTTATTTTTGATTTGCTGTTGAGCTTTCATTAAGTTTAAAATATTTGCACAGTATGCAACTTCTACAGTCTTTTTTTTTTTTCAAAAGAACAAGCACCGCATGGAAGATGAAATATTAGTTTATTTTGTTTCCCTGCTGCATATTTTTAGTAATGCAGGTCACTCTTAAGGAAAAAAAACTATAATGGCACATCATCCACAGACTCTGAATGAGCAGAGTTTAACGAATGATTAATTGTGAGGGCTCACTGCTATAGAGTGAAACTCAGCAAACCAAAATGTTAAAAATGATCCTCTTATTTTTGCAGATTCCTAATTAATAAATGAAAGCTGTAAGTGAAATATTTCTCCAGCACAAAAAGCCGTTTGCAATTCTTGGTAGACAGGAGAAAAACAGAAGTCATGGTTTCAAGTTTATTTGAAGTCTGCACACCTCCGCGCAATGTGATAATAGTGTTTGTACTGTCTTGAAGTACCATCCATCTTGAAGCTGATCTATCTATAGAAAAACTGAGGAACATGAAAGCCTCTGTCGCTGAAGGTCTCTAAAACCCAAACAGACTTGGTGATGAGTGTGTTACTGGTGTAGCAGGGAAATATGCACAGAAGAAACACTTGAGTGCACTGGCAGTTTCAAAAGAGAACATGGCTTATAGAAGTGCTTAAGAAAACTGTCCAGTGAAATAATTGCAAGGCGAGGTGTAAGAATGTTTTATGGGGAGATTATACAAAATAGTTCATGCACCTTGTAACTGAGGACACCCAGAACAGAGCTCTAGGAGTCACACCCCTCCCCTCCCATGTAAATTGCTAGCAATTAATCGACTTTATTGAGAATCAATATTTTCTCCTAAAAATTAATATATAATGACTTCCAATTTTATTAAGTGATTTTTCTGCATTAATTCAATTGCAGAAAGAGATATATGATAAAGTTTTCACTGTCATCCAGATATATCCTCTTTGGTATTGTACCAAGAGTGAACAAGGAACAATAGCTCTATTATTTTTTGTTTTATCTGAATTTCCATTATTATGGTTGGATATCTTCTATTCAGTGCCAGATGTTTTTGTGTTTAGACTATGATATTTTAGATTGTTTCTGAAGATAATGTTTGGCATTTCTTACATTGCAACATCTAGTTTGATTCTTCAGACCTCATTTATAAGCAGCAAGATTGTCCCTACAGACCCAGGAATATTATATACTTGAAAGTGCCCATCTGTCTACAACTGCTTACTCAAATCAGTGTAGCCAAGGTCATCTTAGAATTCTTGTCTAAGGCTGTCAAACTTATTTTCAGCCTTGTCAAGTTCAGCCTTTGCTTTTTATCTTTGCGATAAGGGGACATTTAGTGTAACTGTGCTTCTGTTGGCATTTCTTTTTCAGTCGCCTTTTTGACATTTGCTTTTTGGGCCATTTATTGCTCTGTGACCATTCTTGGTTTATTTTAAAACACAGACTATTTTCTTTCTTTTCTTCATTGTGTTTCTTACAATCTCTAATGTAATCTTAAAACCCCTTTCAGCAAAGCAAATGGCTATGGAATTTGGTTTACTTTATTGTTTCATATGAACTGAACTCAGAAATCTGATCAGAGTTCTTTGAAAAGTAAATTACATAGTTCTGGCTCAGAAGGTGGGAGCAATTCTGTAACATCTCTGAATGCTTGTTTAATCTCTGATTATTCTTGTAATTTGAACAACAACAAAAAAATCACTCAGAATAAAAACACTGTACTCATAAGCATCATAGCTAGGATACTTAAAAACTTTCTATGAAAAATATAACCAAACCAACGCATTGTCCATCATCATGTAGACACATATTTTGTCTAGTTTATCATTGTCAAGCTTGTGTTATGCCATTTGTGCTGGTTACCTGCAGGCAAGCTAATCTAAGCTTATCTACAGCACAGTGGAAGTGGCTTATTGCAATTTTTTCCTACACTGAGGGTCCAAAATGGGCCTAGGTATCCCATACAACTACAAGGACTAGCACACAGGTTTATGCTGTGCTTGGCTGCTGCTTGGGTAATCTTTAAGGGAACAGCATCATTGCAGCAGTCCAAGATAAGCAACAAATAACTCATCAGAGTATTTTTTTCTCCTTGGTTAGGGGAATTTTTCAGGCGCATCTTCCAGGATGCTATTTCACCCTGAAACTTTTAAATGATGCATTCAACTCAGAAGTACCTAGCATTTTGTAGAGCTTATTAACCCCCTTGTTAGAGATTTCAATAAAGAGTTTTGTCCTTGTTGACACAGGGTGAATTGTGCATATAGTTGCAGCTTTCTTTTTCATTTGTTTTCATAAAATAATATTCTTAAACTTCATGACTGACCTTGAAAATGTGGTTTTGCACTGAAGTGGTTTTTCTTCCTCCTTCAGGGAGCTTTTGTCACTACCTCAACAGACCATTCAAGTGATGAAAATGTGGAGCTGTTTCACCTGTTCCCTCCCTGGTTAGCACTGCCAGTAAGGAGGGACACCCAGGCACCACAGTTTTAGGAATTTGAAGGCACAACTTGTGTCTTCACTGCACCAAGGGGCTCTGCCCCCATTTCACCCACCCCAGGGAGCCCACCCCCCCATATTGTGCTCCAGGGCAGCTACTGTCCTGTCTCATGGGAATAAGCTTTGGGAGACTGCCCAAATGGGGGGTGAAAAACAGAGATGTACTGGAAGGGGTGCAAGGCAAGAGACATATACTGTTCCCAAAGAAAAACAAAACTCGTGCAATGGATTGATCAGGTGAACAGCCTGCAAATCCCTGCAGACCAGAAGCGTGAAGGAAGGACAGAAAGGGATGGCTTTGAAACAAGTCTGGATTTTGTTCATGGTGCCACTTGGGAGCTGTCTCCTGCTGGTGGCAGCCCCATGAGGCAAACAAGCTGCTGTGCCACTGTGCTCAGTTGTGACTCTGTTATGGGAACTTAGGATGTAAGGGTAGAGAAAGAAAGGCTGTATGTCCAACCTGGAGCACTGTTGTGAGGATTGGCTTCATGCTTTTTGAAACCAGCACCAAGGCAGGCTGCTGTGGTGGTGCTCTTGGAGAGTCAAGCCTCATGCCTAATTCCTCCTTTGCTTGACAGAACTGATGTTTACTGTCTCACTTTCCTGAAATGGTATTTTGAATGATTGGGATCAAAGAACCATAAAGAAGAAAAGAAACTGTATGCAATTGTACCCTTATTAGTAATCCAGACAGGGGAAACTGAGAGACTTCCCAAGTGTCACCTGGGGGGTGGGTGACAGAAACCTGTGCCTGTGACAGGGTCTGCTTCAGAGTTTTGCATCAGTCAAGAGCTTGAACATAACTGATCAGCTGTCCAGGCAGCAGAGCCTCAATTTTTTGATTCCTTTCTCCCAGCTGAATGCCCTAAAAACTAGAATTCTGTTTCAGATTCACATTTCTTTTCCAAATGGCTTTTTGGGGTTCTCTTTGGTGTGGTACAAAGACCTTAAGGAAAACCTCCTTTACTTGAATTATCTGTAGAGACTTGCTCATTTTCCTAAGAGGTTGAGGGGAATCAGGGTTCCTGATTTGTACTTGTTGGTCCATTTGTACTTGTTGGTCCTTCTTCCTCTAAGAGCTGCAGGATCTCCTGGCTGCAGTTCCAGGATGCAAAGACCACCCAGTGTTGCCTTTCCATTCATTAGGTGATAGGGATTCGGTTTTCTGTTTTATATTTTGAATGAATTGAAGCCTGCTACACTATGTTGTGAGTTGTGCCGTTCTTTTGCTGTCTTGATTTTCTCATAAGAAACAATCTCAGTCCTCTGGGACTTGTGCTGTAGGGAAGACTGGCTTTTTAACTCTAGTCATGTATATTTTTTTGTAACTAATTTTGCTGAGAGACTGTTCCTTAGCCCTGCAGGTAATGAACACTTTTTTTCTTCTCTGCTTCAAAGCAGGATAAACAAGTCCAAATTGCCTGTTGGGAAGAACCAGACATCTGCTTTCCCTTGAATAATGTCCAGGTATTGTCTGTGAGCATTGTCATGGACCAAAATTACATCAAAGAGTATATTAATAATTAAATAATGTGGATAATCGTGGCCCAATGTTGATGCTGTTTAATATGCTATTACAAAGGTACTAGTATCAGTGTGACTTTGCAGCTGAACTACTTTACCGGTATTTGATTGCTTCTACTGATGTGCTTAGATTGTGAAGACCGTCATGGCAACTGTGATGATTTTGGAAAAAACCCCACAGGACAGTTTGTAGGTAAATTGAAATAAAAATAACTTCAAATTTTAAACTTTAGTGTAGAGACTAGACATGTACTACCTTGGAAGAGATGGAAGCACATCCATCATTTCAGGAGTTGTTCCTGGAACTGCTGTAAGGCAAGGGAAGTTTACAACTTGGTGCATATATGTTAATGCAAAAATGGACCCAATGGTTCTACATCTTTTCATTCACTTACTTTTAAATTAATTAAACTGTGGAAGGTTTAGGACACAAGTTCATTTTCACCTAGTTCATCCCATAACTTATAGAATTTTTAACTTAATTACAGTCGTATATATGTTCACTCACTGATCAAAAGCATTTTCGGGCTCACTAGCTGTGGTTAAACTCCTGTATCTTTTTAGCAGAGAAAGTTTGTAAGAGTCAGAAGGCCATGGAATAGCACATCAATGAAACTGCATGGAAATTGTAGCAATTGGCTTCAGAAATTCATCAATGACTGTCAACTTGCATAAAGCTTTTAAAACTCTGTCCTCTTGATAATTTCCTATTTTAACTAAAGAAGGTGTGCAGGCACTGCTAATTCATTCTGAAATCATTCTCTCCCTGCTGTACCGAAATGGAATCCAAAGGCAAGAAACGCATCCTTGTTTTTGTTGTGAGTTCTATGATGCCATGTCTGCAGCACAGCTTAAAGATTGCCACCTGCTTAATTTAAAGCAACACTGAATTTATTTAAATTATAAACAAACCCTCTAAGATATTTTTCTTGTGAATGTCACATCAGCTGGATATGTTGATTATAATAATCACTTTACTTCACCATTGTAAATAGCTTCCTTTCCTTCTATTTATATATAACATCCAAAAATTGATCTAGAGGGTAAAATTGCACAGTCTAGTGGTTGCTTCTTTCTGTGGAGAATTACTGATCTTTCATATATGCATTGGAAAGCACTGAGCCCACCTGTGGCATTTAAACTACCTAATGAATGTAGCGCTAATGAGTGAAACGCTACTCACCTAAGCTTCTGCCAGACAGAGTCTCAGGTCTTAAAAATTTGGAGTAATTTCTGTCAGATAGAGCCTTTTTCTGTTGATCTGCTACTTTTACCAACCTTTAGACATCTGCATGTTTCTCAGGTATGTAAAAACTGGTCTCCAAAATAAGAGAGCCTCTATGAGCAGAAAGTGCAGCTGTCTCAAACTGTGTTCCTAGAGCAGATAGATCAAGAATCAAATTATGGATGGTGATGTATTTCATACTTGTGTCAAAAGAAATATTTTGGAGCCTGGGAAAATTTTCTTCTAGGCAGATTTCTATCTACAATAGGTACAAGTGAGATGAATTTTCACGCATCTTGCAGTATAATTAAGAATTGAATATATAGTTCATCATTCAGCGATATCTTGGGGATTTTTAGTTCTCTCTGGAATTTTGTGTTTTTCCAAACAGCCATTTCTGCCACAATTCTGTTCTGGTAGTGTATCCTTTATTGTCAGTATATAATGAAATTTTAAATAACCCACATCTGCAGTGACAGATAAAAGTAACTTCTTGAAGACATTTGTGATCAAGTCAGATACCTTTCCTCTTTTCAAAAATATGACCAAAGAGACCTCTTGTAATAAATAAACTTTCATTGAGGGAGTGGGAAGCGTGCCCCTTCTGCAAATGAATGAATATCTAGTTTAGAACATTTATAGATTTATTTTTTCCATACTGTCATCAAATTCTTCCTCCCCTCCCTTTTCATTCTGCAGTTCTGAAAGATCTGCCAGTAATTCCCTAGTCATAGCCTTAAAAATTCTTTAAATGAGAGCCTGCCAAATTGATGGGCCTCTACAAGCCTCTCCTTGTGTATTTACCTTGAGATGGAAGGTGTTTTCACCTTGTTCTCTCAGCCCTGATTGTCCTGTATTTGCTGAATCTTCCTGGAGAATCTGGCAGTCATTTTGTAGTTGTACAAAGTTGACAGTTGACCTTTTTTTCTCAACCAGGGCAAAGATAATCATTATTCCACAGGATATAAAAATGCATGTACAGATCCACATGTTCACAGTGTTATGTCACTCCCATATTTCTACTTATACGAGGCTCAGAATTTTGCTATTATTTTGAGCTGCATATTTCCAGGAATGCAAGCCAAAATTGTACAAGAACTGGTTGCTACTGTACATTACATGTTTTTATACCTGGAAAAATGTGTTTAGTGGACTTGGACTAGATGATTGAGATGACAACATTATGTCAAAAAGGGACTGCAGTAAAAGTAATTTCCCCATCCCCCTGTGCCACTGACAGGGAGGAGGTAGAGGAGGTGGGAGTGATGTTTAGCCTGGGAAGAAGGACAGGGTAGGGGGAAATGTTTTAAACATTTGGTTCTATTTTTCATTATCCTACTCTGATTTGATTGGTAATAAATTAATTTTTCCCAAGTTGAGTCTGTTTAGCCCATGATGGTAATCAGTGAGAGTTCTCTCCCTGCCCTTATCTGGACCCATGAGCATTTCATTACATTTTTTCTCCCCTGTCTGGATGAGGAGAGGAGAGATAGACCAGCTTTAGTGGGCACCTGGCATCTCTGTTTGAAATTTCTTTTAACAGAGTTTGTTCAGAACACTTTAATGACTCAAAGACATGAGTGAGATTAACAGCTCTCACCGCTTGCTTTCTTCTCTCCAAAATATGGTTTACAGGGATTAACAATCCTTCAAGGAAAACCATAAATAAATGTTTAATCCCATAAATTGCTCCTAGATCAGCTCTGCCATGATTTCACTTCCATGAATGTACTGTGAACCAATGACTTGGTTTTCTGGTTTTGAGAGCAGCACTTACTGAGACATGGAACTAGATAGCCCAGAAATGGCACTGACAATTTGCAATGACAAAGTTGTAGAATTAAATAATTCAATGCCATGGGATTACCAAAACACCTGAACATAAAACATCTAACATATGAAAAACTGAATAATAGTCTAAAACTAGATTTTTTTCAGGTAAATTGATAGTTTATATTTTAATACTGTGCTCAGAGTGTTGACATTATTAACATGTTACACATACACACAGTGCTATTACATGTTGCCTTTGTAACCATATATACATATGTATATATATGGCATATATATATACCATATATATTACACTGGTAGCATAGCAACACAAGGGAACATGCATGGCTTTGAAGAATCTAAAACAAATATATAAGTGGAGGAAGTCAGGTCTGAAGGAAAGACGTTTTTTGTGCAACAACAAGAACAGAATATTGGCCTTCCAGGAAATATTTTATGAAAAATAGAAGAAATAGAATGTTTTCTCCATGTAAATGCCTTCTAAGTTGATTTCATAGTTGGAATTGCAGATTTTAATTGTAATGTTTTTCCTCATTCATGATCTGCCCCTCTTCCTTCTAGGATGAAAGTGCATTACCAAAAAATAAAATTTCTGGAACACTTTCTACAATGTCTACAATACTGGGCACTTGAACTTTGTGGCGTGTTTTATGAACGGTGCGTGACTTAGGCATGGACAGACCTCTGTGGGTCTGTATTTTAGAGACTTGGGACTAGAGCTGGGAAATCATCTCTGTTTAGGACTATGCAAAATAAATTTTGCAAATTCAGTATTAATCAAGGATATGCTTAAAGCTAAATGCATTCTTAAATGCTGATCAGAATAAATATGAATTTAAAAATACAGGGACATCACTTCATGAACCAAGGACAAAGACAGGACAACTTAAGCGCAAGTGCTCTGCTCTTCAGTGCCACTGTTCTTTTGGTGCATGTCCCACCCATGTGAGGCTGTCTAAACAAGAAAGATTAGAAGACTGCAAATAGCATGCAAAAGACTAAGGAATGGTAAAATAACCATACTATCCCACTGCTTATATACATTTTTATTGCTCAGTATTTTAGTGATTTAATTTCTGTACATGTAAATCACAGTGGCTTTCTTTTGTTCCTCATGAGATCACTGCCATGGAGCTGTTTTTCACTAAACTTGAGCAAATTTCCATCTGTGTAAAATTACACATTCAAGTAGGTGTGAATTCCAAAGGAAATGACTTACTTTTACTGCAGTCCCCTTTTGACACAATGTTCTCATTTAATTCTGTTCACTTTCTCTATTTTAATTCTTGATACTAAATGGGGTTGTATGTGTGGTAGAGACAATATGTGAAACTTGTTATCTGGGTAGATGTGAAAAGTATCTGTGTAGCTACATCCAATTTTTATCTTACAAGAAAAAGACTGTATATGACTACAAAGCCCTGACCACAACCAGAATTCCCTTGTCATGATGTGCACCTATCTGAAAGGACTTTTCTTATAAATTTTAATTCAGTACTAATATTCTCAATTATTTACATTTTTTGTTGAATATTTGTTTCATACATATAAGCATTTTGTCTCTGAGACATTGTAGAAAGTTGTCAGCTTCTTCCCCTATATTAGGTTTGTGGTTGGTATGATTTCTTGTGACTGTGTCCATAGTAGCCTGTAGCGAGTCAATAATGCTAACACAATCCCAGTTTGGAGGCAGAAACTGGAATCCTTTATTGGACTCACAACTTCATCTTTAAATGGTTTAGGGTTTACATACTTAGCAGGGGGTTTACATATTCATTGGGAGGATTGCATATTCATTCTATTAAAACTGTGGGGTTTCACAAGGATGAAGTAATAGGGAAAAACCCAGGTTGACAAATCTCAGGGTCTTAGGATTACCTCATGGGGTAATTTTATCTTAGAGGATTTTACAGGGTGGGGACAGGTATTCCAGTCTACAAAATGCAAGGATTCAGGGAACACAAGTAGAGAGATAAGGTACAATGGTTCTTCAGCATAGGTCTGATGAGATGAGGATGTGGACTCTCTGGCTTGCGCAGGGCATGCGATAACATCATGTAAGTAGTCTCTTTACATCCTGCTGAAGGCAGCAGGAAGACTCCACAGAGATGAGGTCAATGAAGAGGGGTTTTCCCAGCTTCTGTAGCCCATGGCCTTTTGCAGAGACCACTCAAATCTCTCTCTGCAGATATCATATTTTGGAATCCAACAGTAGCCAGAGAAATGAAAGACAAACAGTTTGTGATACACAGGCACGTTCTCACTGTAAGCCCTGTATTTATAAATTAATGTTGACAATCAAACTTTGGAGTCTTTTCTCAGCTCTCTCTCCTGAGTTCAGCTGGTGTGCCATGTGTTCTTGGTGTGTACAATTCACTACAGCTCTGCTGACTGGGGAAATTTTGACCTCAGTGGGGGCAGACTCAGGAGCCAGGAACGTGCCAGTGCCATAGTGAGTTTAAGTGCTTCCACTCCTGAGAAGAAGGAGAAATTAATTTCTGAGCTTTGCAAAACACTTCAAAAGCTCACACTACTCAGTCAAATTTTCTAAAAAGTTCTGTTATTTGAGAAATTGCCATTACTGTTACCACTGGCATTGCCATTGCCAGAAATGTGAGCAAAGGGTGTTTTGATCATAATGAATTTCAGCCCCATGTTTGGAAGACCTTATAGCCCATTGTGGCTTTTGCATGTTGCCTTTGTAACCATATATATTACACCGATAGCATAGCAACATAAGTGAACATGCATGGCTTTGAAGAATCTAAAACAAATATATAAGTAAGTGGAGGGAATCCTCACAGTCCGTTGCCTGTGTGGACTTCACAAGATGAGGTGAAGTCACCTGTTTCTTAGAGATATGTTAATGTCTAAACTGCTACTCAAAAACCTTTTTCTCACACCAAAGAGCATCAGTCAGGATGCAGGTACTGAATATCTCATTTTAGAAAAGCAAGCAGGTGATACAATATAGCTGCATAACACCAGGGGCATCATCAAGATTACTCTCATGTCTTCCTGTACTGTAAAGTGATTGCCCAGGAACAGAGATAACAAGTTAGAGCAATGCAAGCTTTGGGTGTTTTCCTGTGCTCAATATCCTTCAAGCTGTGTCTTCTGTCACTTTTTGAAATGAGCATGATTCCTCCATATACATCAGAGACTTCCAACATAACTGTTAAACAAAACTAAGTTTATTTTAGCTACATGAGGAGACAGCAGTACCCATTAAATCACGGAAGTCCAGCTTGTCACAGCATCACTGAATGGCTTGGGTTGGTAGGGACCTTAAAGCTCGTCTCATTCCAACCCCGTTGCCATGGTCAAAGACACCTTCCACAAGACCAGGTTGCTCAGAGCCCCATCTAGCCTGATCTTGAGCACTTCTGGGCATGAGGTATCCACAATCTCCCTTGGCAACCTGTTTCAGTGCCTCATCACTCTCACAGTAAACAATTTCTTCTTAATATCTAATCTAAAACTACGTTCAGTTTGAAGCCATTCCCCCTTGTCCTGTCACTACATGCCCATATTAAAAAGTCCCTCTCCATCTTTCTACTAGGCTCCCTTCAGGTACTGGAAGGTCACAATTAGGTCACCCTGAGGCCTTCTCTTTTCCAGGCTGAGCAATCCTAATTCTCTCAGCCTTTTATCGTAGGAGAGGTGCTCCATCCCTATAATCATCTTGCTAACCCTCCTCTGGACTTGCTCTAGCAGGTTGATGTCCTTCCTGTGCTGATGTCGTGGTTTGAAACCCCCAAAAATCCAATTTCCAATTTCCAAGCCCTCCCCCCCCAATTTGCTTCAGTGTGAGAGGGTTTTCAGACATAACACGTCTACTTACATGGGGAAATTGTATTACAATTTATTACTTACACAATAAATACTATAATACATTTATATACAACAATTCTAACTATGTCTCCTATGGTAAAGCAATATATTTACAAAGATCAAATCCCTCCTTTCCCTCCAATAAAAGTTCAGAAGGAAAGAAGAGGTCCTTTCCACTTTCAGGGCAGCAGTGTCTTACCCAGGTGAAGCACCTTGTACTTGGTCTTATCAAACTTCATGAGATTCCCATGGGCCCTCTTCTCAAGCTTGTCCAGGTCCCTCTCGATGGTGTCCTATCCTTCAGGTGTGTGAACAGCACCACTCTGCTTGGCATCTGAGACCGTGCTCAATGCCTTTGTCTATGTCATTAATGAAGATATTAAATAACAGCTCTGAGCTGTTGAGCCCTGATGGACATCAGTGACAAGTGGTGTCAAATCTGCTGCACCTGTGTATGCAGAGATGTTAAGAAAACTAACCCACTTACCCCATCTTGATTGGGATTATTTTTTTTTCATGAAAAGGATGAAACTGAAAAGAGTTTATAGCAGAGTTTCAGAATTAAAGATTATATTACTACAGTTTTCTGCTTCTTTGACTCTTCTATTTTCTTTCAGTAAAACAAAAGCATTCCAGGGCCTTCTCTGGGTTTATGAAGGTCATGGTTGTGGAGCTTCATCCTCCTGGCTATAAGGTCTGCCTGGGGTTATTTTTATACCTTTTCTCAACACAGTTTGCTTCTTTCTTGTAGCTCCACAACTGAAGTTTGAAATTTGCCCGCAGCCTCTCCCAGCCTTGTTACCCCAAGTGATTTTTGTTTGTGCACGCTGGTTCCCTGGGGCTCTCACATCTTTGACATGTGTAGTGTCCTATCACTCAAGCTAAAACAGGTCAGGCAGCAGCCACTGACCCCTGTGCAGCTCTCAAACCAAGTCTCAACCAGCTCAGGCTGAGTCACAGTGAGCTGGGTCCCAGTGCAGCCAGGTCCGTGCAAAGCCAGGTGTTTTCTCCTGCTAATGTAAAAAATCATGTTTACAGGTCTACATGGTTCTGATGCAGACCTGGAACCACTCCTGAGTTTCAACTCTGATCAGAAACCTGAAAATGTTCTTGGTTGTTGTAGGCTACCCATAGCCTCTCTGCTATCCTTTCCCCTACTGGATAGCTCTGTTACAGTGTTCAGAAGCAGACACATATGAAAATTAAATGGATGTGTCTCAAGTTACTCACTGTAAGTTAAAAAGTAAATGTTAAAAGACTTATGGTTTTTAAAATTGCATTTAGCTGATCTTTGCTAACAATTTGTATGAGTGTATCTACCAAAGTCTGCTGTAACTAGCCATTATTTATCTGTAGATACCTTGGATAATTTCTGATATACTGAATATTAAACATGAAGTACTGTACTTTTCTTGCCAAATAATGTTCTTCCAAGGAACATATGACAATTTGAGATGTTATGGGTCCAGTGGATATCACTATAATAATGTGTGTCAACCTCCATACCTAAATAGATAACACCGAATTAGTAAAATTGATAGGGACTGGGTTATATTATTGTATTAAGTAGTGTATGATTTCTATGAATTTGTTTGCCTCTGTAAGGAGAGTCTTGTGGATGTCAAAGTCTTTTAATGTCAAAATTAATGTAACATTTGACTGCAAGATAACTTGTTCTTTTTTTTTATTCTGGCAGTTAACCTGAGAGAACGGTCCTTACCATTATTAAGTTGACTCTTTTTTTGAGCTATATTACATCTCAGATTTTCACTTATTTATGAAGAGAAGCCAAGAGAAATCTGTTTAACACTGCAGTGTTGTAAGGCAGAGCTCCTAGCTTGTACCCAGGCAATCCACTGATTCATGCTTAAAATGGCTGCAGCAGGTCAGATCCAATGTTGCAATATATTAGAACCAGAATTTACGAATATTGTGATTTGTGTTAGTATCTCACTGAAAACTGGGATCTTAGCCTGTGCATTTGCTACCCTTAACCTTATACATTCCAGATGTCTAGGCACCATTTGAACTAATTTCCATGGAAGATTTTCATTTTTGCACTCATCTGAATGCATATGTGGCCCTAAACCAAAGTGCTACATCTGACACACTGCTGCGTTTCACTCAGAAGTGAAAATGTGTGATTTCATACTTAGAAGGTACAAATGATGTAATCAGCTTCAAGACAAAGAAAAACTTCCAGCTATGTTTTGTATTATTATTATAAATGGAAAATGAAATAGAACCTAAAATAGCCCTTCAAACACCTTGTGGTAATCTACCACTGAAATACTTAGTGTTAATAACATTTGATTAGGAGAACGGTATTGGACTCGACATGCTACTAACAGTGTTAGAAGGAGCTCCCTGGAAGGTGCCTAAAGAAAACAGGATAGTGCCAATCTCTTTTAACTCCATTTAATAAAAGAAAATTGTCTAGTGTTTCAGGCAGCAGAGATACATCAATACAGATGCCACTACAGAATGAGCTATCACTGATTACCACTGCTTTTAATCTATTTTGTTAATGAAATCATTAGTTATTTTCATGTCAGCTGAGACAGAACTATGGCAACTTTTATTATTTGACATTGATCAAGAGAGTGTTCATGTCCTAGAAATCGATGAGTAATGAGACGATCTTCTAAAAATTCTGGGTAGCACTAAGAGCAGTTAGGTATATCAAATTTCTAATAGGCACTTGGAATGTCTGGGGACAAAAAGAAAAGGAAGTAAAATACAAAGAGAATTTTGGGAAGAGTTGTCATTTCCCACTGTACTTTATGTTCTTTGCTATAAATGTTCATATATTTCAAATATTATGCTAGGAACTCATAGCATAAGCTCAAATACACCATGGCTCGCGAATCCCTCAATCTAAGCAACTGTGTAGTCCCTACTGAAGCAAGTTAGCAAAAGAGCTGGTACCTGAAGAGTAGGAGAAGAGGAGACAAAGAGGAGAAAACGTAGCTCTGTGTTTTCCAGACTGGTTACATATCTTTACTACTAGCTGTTCTTATGAAAAATAGAATAAAGTCTCCCAAGTAATACTGCTTACAAAGATTATTCCTTCTTAGCACACGATGACTGTGGATGATAACCTTTACAGACGCACAGCTATTGCAATGGGTAAAATGTTTGTGTACCATTGAGATATTATCTGCTGCATGGAATGCTCTGCATTTCCATTTTCTAGGAGAAAACCCCCAAAAGCTTTTTCTTTCCTCTGCTTAACCTGATTTGGCAAAAAACCCCAGCCAACTAGACAAACAAAAAGACGGTGGTCTCTGCACTACAAGAGTCAAATTAGTGCCTCAGTCTCAGAATTACACAATTCATTATGTGGGCTGAGGTAAAAACTGACCCACACAAATATTGAAGTGTTTCCATGTTATTTATGTTACTTTTTCAAATACCAAGTGAAAAAGCTTTAGTCTTCAAAACATCAAATTACTTTTGGTAATTTTATTTTTGTTCTAAGCAAGCATTAGAACATTAACAAATTAGTAGTCTTTTTCATTTATTTTCACATCAAACTGCCAATTTCATTGATTTTCATGTTTCACCAGCTGTTACCTCTGGATAGTAAAATGGCACAAATTTATGATTATCAGTTTATGGGATAATATTAACAAAGCTGTTCTCTTTCATGGATCCTCTACTATGTGCTCAAATAAGGCAAGGCAGAAAAATTTCACCTGTTTGACAGTTTACTCTTTTTTATGTGAATTCATTCATAGAACCATAGAATCATAGCATCATTTAGGTCAGGAAAGGCCTCTAAGATCATTGAGTCCAGCCATTAACCTAACACTGCCAAGTCCACCACTAAACCAAGTACTGTCCAGCCACATCTACATGTACTGGGTAAAGTAAAAGTCTAAGGCATGTGAACTTCGAAAGATCAAATATAACCTATATTTAAATATTCTAAATGTGAGTTATACCTGTTTATTTGATGAAGGTTCCTAAGAGAGGATTAGGGATATTTTACTGCAGAGTTAAATACAACTTCAAGCTCTTCTTAGGATATATACCAAAGGCTACTGCAGTCTGGCACACAGATAAACTGATACGTGTACTGAGGAGCCTGAGAAAGCTGGATATGTTTCCAGCAATTTAATTTCCTACATGAGCCACTGAAATTCATATTTCTGCACAGTAGAGGCCCAGGCAGACCTTTGAAATTACAAAACCTAACTGAAAAGTGACAGCATTTTGTTCCACCCAGCAATTCATCACATGCTTAATGGTGAACCTGAGATTAATCCTTTACTTCATCCTTGCTCAGCAGAGGAGTTTCTCCAATGTCACCAGCAGTAACTGGCAATTGAATGTGTTGACTCAGCTATGCCCTGCCCAATACATAAGTAGTGAAGAAGACAAGTGCTTAGATAATGCCTGTGCCTTGCCTCGCTCCTCACTCAGGTTGGTCTTGCTATAAAATAATCAAGAGCTGTTTTGGGCCTCTTATTCCCCTGCAGGAAAGTGCCTGATCTTGCCTGGATGCAGGTAGAATAAAACACTTTAAATGCATGTCACAGACAAGGCTGGGAAAAAGGGTAGAAGAGTCAATGCTGCTATAATTATTTTAGTAACAGTCTCAGCGGTGGAGGCAGACACGGATGTTGAAAGTGCAATTACGGCAGCGACTGTGGTGATAACAAAAGCAGTGCAACAACAGGCACCCACTTGTCTTTTTACCTTTCTTTAAACTACGGCATCAAAAGAAAGAAATGGCAATGTTTCTCAGGCGAAGAAAAGTATTTTGATTTTAATCACACATCCCCTTGCCTCTTTCCCCTTTCTCAAAATGCACCACTAGGCAGAAAATGATGTGAAAACTAGAGAGGCTCAGTCCCCATAGGTAACACTACCACATAGAAAATTCGAGAGAAATCAACTGTGTGAGGAAATACAGAAAGCTTTATTTGGTTAAAGTAATTTTATCTTTTGTTTTTAAGGCATTTGCTGCTTATTATTTAAGGCTTCAGTGTCTAGAGGAGGGTGAGACAGACATTGGAATGAGGCTCTCCATTACTATGTTGGGTTTGCGTTTGTGGCTATTTCACTTTGGGATTTTTCTTTTAAGTCCTTTCTCTAGTTATTTACTGTTTTGAATTGAACTGTGGGATCCTGAATCAGTTATTCCTTGGAGGGCAAACAAACCTTAGGAAGAGGAATACTTAAAGTCCAAAAGCTCAAAGGAGGAATAGGAAAACATATAAATACTTCATATGTTCCTCTTATGGGATTATTCAGACTGCGAACTGATGTCAGAACATGCCATAATCAACCTCAGTAGTTTACCACCAGCCTGCTTCTGCTTTAAATTGGACATGAAGGGCAAGAACAGTTTCCACTGGGCACTGTATTTTTATAGAAACTCTTTATTAAGGGATTGGTGCTTTGAAGCAGCTACTTTTATACTTTGGAAGGAGGTTAAATTATAATTAGATTTTGATTTTTCTAGGAAATATGTTTTAAGAACTGGCAGATCGTTTTCCCCATTTTTTTTAGCTGAAGAACTGCTTTCTATGTACATGAAAGAGGTGACAGTCTGATTGTCTGATTGATTTTCGTTAACTATCGAAGAACTCGCAGCTTCCTTAAGGAGACAAGAGAGAAGTTGCAGTTGTAAATAGCAGCTGTAAAGCAAGACCCTGGCAAGCAGTGGAGAAGAAAGGGAAGTGTAGCAGCTGTCTAGGTCAGCACATTGTTATTAGAAATGCAACTGGTAGAGAAATATAAGTGAGATTGATTATTTTTAAGCAGTTTGACAGGCAAATTTAATGAGCGATGTTTGTGACTGCTTGATGAAGTATCTTAGCACCTTGTAGGAGAGAATTCAGCATGACATGTTGGCTTGGAGGATTAAGAATGTAGCTGTGTTAATGATGGGCCTCCAGGTGTTGATCTCTGTAGATTTTGTCAAGTCAGATCTCTGCAGATCTCTAACATAATTTTGTGATTTGTGGATAAAATGTAGGGTCTTCAAGAATCCTGTGGCCCTGCAGTTCATCCTTTTTGTGATGTCTGCAAGTCTTCATGAGCATGACTAACTTTTGAGAAGTGGATGGTTCTACTTGAAATTTGGTTGCAAATATGGTCTAAATTGCTTTTAGGATTTTCTTTCTCCATCAAAGAAAACTTACAGGTAAATAGCAATTCAGAATAATAAAGGATGTGTTTTTCAGTAGTTAAGACTATTGATCATATGAATATTTATTTCCATTTTGAATCATAAATCTCAATTAAATTTTGAAAAGGCCAATACGAGATAGGCATGTCTGGTTGCAAAAGGCACAGCAGAAAGACTCCTTAGGTGGCATATTCTGCAGGGCACGATTCTTTCTGCGTTGTCTCTTCTCCTCGAGGGTGATCCTGCGTGCTTTCTCAAAAGCATCCGCAGCGTTATAGATGGTGGGTAGATCAATATAACTGTGATTAATTCACTAAAGACAGCTAGAAGTAGTAAATGTTTAAGTGCTACAATTCTTCAGCATTAATCATATGATAATTTTAAATTGACTGTAAACCTAGCAGCTTTGACAAATTTTCATCTTTTGTGTCAAATAGTAACATTTCCCTAGGATTTCAGTGCTTCAACTGGTGTCATACTTTTAAAATGTATAAACAAATGCCTGGAAAATTTTGTTGTAAGATCAGTGTTTTTATTTACTGCACTCATTCTGCTGAAGACATTCTGCAGCACTTCTTCCTATGAACATCACTGCTAGCCCTGGGCCACAACGGATTTAAGGTAGCACAGGCATTTTCAAAATTGAACTTCAGACACCAGAGAGACCTGGTACTTGGTCTGTTCAGTCTCACTTTTGTTCTTTTTTTTTAGAACCTTGATACACAGTGCTGATACACAACTTCATTCTTGTCTTCATATATCTTAACATGAAATCTGTAGTATGAAATTCCAGAGACTGACATCTGAATCTGAAGTCCCATACTTCCACAAAAAAGGTGCCAGAGTTCTAGAAACTCCCGAGTTTAGTGGGCTAAAGGTCCATAAGTTAGAACTCCAGTAGTGCATGTGAAGATGATGATGAAAGGGAGAAAGACAATTAGCTATATATGGTACACAAAGCTGGAGATTGGCTGTGAGGATTTAGGGACTAGGCCATCACCCCATCACCCTGGAGGAGGTAAGCAGTGGTCTGGAGTTTTAAAGAACTAGCCGGAGAAGTCTGTGTAGGCAGAAGGTGATCCCAGGAGATTAGTCTAGATGCACCTTTATTTCCTGGTGTGGAGAAGAAGGATTAGTTTAATGTAGACTTAAATTGTTAAGTTGTCCTTGTTGCATAAATGAGCAGTAAGTAACTAATAGAATTTTGTTTGAGAATGTTGATTAAAAAGAACTTTCATATCAGGAAAAAACAAGCATGTACCTTGAGCAAAATATGTGGTTATTTTAAAGGAAAAATGAAAAGCATTTGCTGTAATTAACCTAAAGAGTAGATGCTTGTTGATGTCCTTTTTTGTGATGTGGGCAGGTTTGGTCTATCAGCAGAATCCCTCTGAATGGACACTCTTAAGAAGGCTCTAGCTGCTAAGAGATAGGTTTCTGGTATTTGTCATCTTTCTGTCCTCTCATTCAATCACATTTTAGATATCACAGAGAACATTGCATGGTTAAAGAAAAATATTTGCTCTCTTTCCTTGACCTAGTATTATATTGGTTATGTGAGGGTGGTTAGGGCTTACACTGTATCTGGAGCAGGCTGGGAGTTCACCTTGGTAGTAAATCTTGCAGAACTATTTGATTCCAGTAGATTTTTGTAAATAACTTTCTATTACATGCAAGGCAGGATGACTGTCACACATGTTTGTCATACATTTTGCTTTCTTAAATGACTGAACTTTATGGAGAGGGGCATTTATCTAAGTTCCTCTAGGGAAAGTAGAGAGGAAGGTGTGTTCTCAAATTCCTTGTCAGTAAAAAACCCCTCAACACCTTAATTCAGTAATGAATTGTATCCTCTTGTGAGGAGATCGGTCAAGATCATCAGGCACAGATTTCAGCTAAGGGCCAGGTGTGAATATAGATTTATGTGACTTTGCCTGGGGACAAGAGCCCATAATTTCCAAATGCATCTTTAACTTGATTTCGTTACTCACTTCTCCTTATTGCAGAGATGCTGCTCTGAAAGCAGATTATGAATGCCATATCAAAGAAAGAAGGGGTGAATCCTGTAGTGTTTGCTCCGTTCGTGTGAGTCTGCCTGTGTAGCCATGCACCAAAGAAACTTCATGCCTCCAAAAGTGAGGGAAAACAACAAGGAGACCAGAGTCACAGGGCTTCCCACAGTTTCTTAGGGTAACATAGCAAAGCATAAGACCGACCACAGGGCTAAATATAGAACATAGTTATTAGCCTTGCTGTGTTTGCAGCTTTTCTGGGCCTTTCCTTGCATGCTGTGTGCTAGGCAAGCTTTGGGGCATATTGTGTAGGGCGATGTATTTTGCCTTTGATTTCTCTAGCACAGTGAGCTAATCTATCCACTCAGATGCTGTAACAGTAGTGAAATGGGTCTGTTGCCAATCCATGCTGTGCAAGTGAAGTAAATTTTCTCTCTCAAAGAATGCCTGCATGTGCATTGAAGCTGCTCAGGCTGAATTTTTAGAGGGTGATTTTAGCTTATAGATACAGACAAAGTAAGAGCTGATGATGATATATTTCTCTCCCAGCATTCTTTTTTATTTTCCTTCTCCTTTTCCTTTTTCTTTTTCTTTTGATTTCCCTTTCCCTCTCCCTTTTCCTTATTTTTCCCCTCAAGCAAACACATCTTACAAACACTTCTCTGTGCCCTAATGTTTTTTCTGTATCTGCTAAAGAGATGAGTGGATGTTAAAGAAACTTATCAATATTTCTAGATGACAAAAGGGAGTAGAAAGGAAAGGTGTGAGCAAAGTATAACTTATGTAGAAATCTCTAAATATTATCTACAGAGAAAACTTGCATTGACATAAACTTAAATTAAAACTTGCATTGACATAAAATTTTACTGTGCAAGAATTAGTAAGATAGATTTCTGAGCATGTCATGCTGTGGATCAAACATATTCTGGTGTTAGTGCTTATACATAAAAAACCCAGAACACTTTACGAGAAATATACATAAAAGCCCACTATCTTAAAGGATTGGTGTCTTGAGTACTTGTGCTTATGACTTGTCCTGAGTAAAGGTTGCATTGCTGATGCTGCTCTGAATATTAAATATTCACTGTCTGGTCCCCAACTAGAGAGGGGCATTACTTTTTAGCGAGGCTTTTGGCTGACCCTTGATGACATGTGTGATGACCATCTACAGTCTGCCTAAACCAAGAAGTTCCCTGTAAAATTTTAGGTTCTGAAATGCCTGCCTGTTTTTAGAATACTATTCCTGACTCCAAAGGAGCAGTTCTTTTTCTTCTTTTAAATAAACTCATTTTATTAATTCAATGCATCTACTCCTTTTTTTTTTTTTCCACTCTCCTACATCTCCTTTTTGCTGGCTGCAGAACTGCAGAAGACTGAATTCTGCCTGTACTTTCTTGGTACAGTATCACTGGTTTCCATAGAAAAGGATCTGAAAGTGGGAGCCTAGATGAGATACTTTAGCACTTTAGCACTTTGTCCAGTCATGTCTTGAAAACCTCCAGTGATGGGGACTCCACTATGTCCCTGGGAAGGTTGTTCCAGTGATCAATTGTTCTCACTGTGAAAAACTTTTTTCTTATATCAAGATTGTGGTGGTTTGAGCCACCACAAAAATCCAAAATTCAATTTCCAGGCTTCCCCCACCCCTTCCCACAATTTTATCTCAACACCGAAGAGAAAATTTCAGGCAAGAGGCTTCTATAGGGGAAAAGGAGAAGTATATACATTTTATTTTACACAAATAAATATACTGTACAGGCTAAAAGCAACTATATATATAATATTACACACTTCTATCAGTCCCTTTAAGCTTCTCCCTCAACTCAGTCCAGGAAAATCCCTTCAGGCTGATAGGTAACCAGTCTTTCTCTCGTGGGAGTGTTCAGGGAACCTGATTCACTCCCCCCACCAACCTCCAGCTGTTTGCTGAAGTCTCTTCTTCCTTATGAAGTCCAAGAAAATAATTTGAGTCCATGCTTCCCCTTGGTTTCGTGTTAGTCTCTGCTGTGTGATTCTCTCTCTCTTTCTCATACCTTGGTTCCGTAGGCTGCTGTAGTTCAGTCAGCTTATCACACGTACACATCCTGGAATCTCATTCCTCCTCTGAGTTTTCAGCTGTCCTCCATTTAAATCACTGCAAGGACATCCTCTGGCCTTCTCTGGTCCATCTCCAATTTCGCCTGGGGTTATCTCCCTGGCACTGGGCTGCGTTCAGCCCGTCCACTTTGGCTCGGCTCCAATGCTGAGCCTCTCCTCCACTTTACAGTGAGAGGGAAAAGAAGCCTCCCTCTGCAGCCTAGCTGGAAAGGAGGGGGGTTGAAGAGGGCCTGGCTCCTCTCTCCCGCTTACCTTCAGGTGCTGTGAGTCTCTTCCCTCACAACAGACATTCACTCCAATGCTGCCTCCAACCCTGGCTTGGCCAGAGTTGTGGGGCTGCAGGGCCCCACTTCCCCCGGAGGGGAAAGAAGGGGGCCCTGCCACCCCTAGGCCTTCTCACACCCACACAGCAGCAGCCAGACAGACCAATTGCCAGCAACTTCCAGCGGTTGTGTACATATGATTTTTCACAGGAGCGAACAAAACGAGCAGTGATTGGCCCTCCAGGGGAGACTGCCCTGGGATCCAGTCACCTCACCTATAGGCCCTCCGGCTTCCGGGGGGGCAGTTTTCAAACCATGACACAGGATGAAGCTTCTTCTGATGCAACTTGTGCCCATTGCCCCCAGACCTCCTTGTGTGGCTCTGTCCTTTTTGTAGCCACTCGTTTGAGTACTGGAATATTGTGATGAGATCCTCCCTGAGTTTTCTGTTCTCCCGGTAGACAGGACCTACCTCCTTCAGTCTTTCCTCATAGGGCAAATTCTCCAGCATTTTGGTTATTTTCATAGCACTTCTGTAGAGCCTTTCTAGTCTCTCTGTGTCTTTTTTGAACTACAGGAACCAGAACAGGACACAGTACTCCAGGTGCAACCTGACAAACTCTGAGTAGAGTGATCATGCTTCCACCTCTGCTAGCAATCCCTCTGTGGATGCAGTCCAGGGTCTGGTTTTCCTTCATCGGACAATACTCTCAGGCACATTGTGTGACTCATGGGGATGGTCCTGTGCAGGGCTAAGAGTTGAACTCCGTGATCCTTGTGGGTTCCTTCAACTCAACATATTCTGTGATTCTGTGCTTCTGTGCTGCAGTGGTGCTCTGTTGACTCATGTTCGACTTCCTGTCCATCAGGATACTTTGGGTGCCTTTCAGCAAGGCTGCTCCTCATCCTCACAGATCTTAGCCTGTACTGAGCTCTTTGGCTATTTTGTCCCAGGTGCAGAACCTTGCACTTTTCTTTGTTAAATTTCATGCTGTTCTTGACAGCCCAGCTTTCCAATCCATCCAGGTCTTTGTAAGAGATGCACATCCTACATGCATTGCACAAATGGCTAACATGTCTTTAAGTATGCTGGAGTCAACCTATTCTGTTTGTTTTGGAACATATAAACTCCCTTCAGCACTTGCAAATGCATAGGAACAGAGTTTTGTGATTTATAAGTTTTATCCACTAGTGGCAAACAGTTAGTTATTGTTGTAGAGCTAATTTATATACCTTTTCTCATCACTAGATGGAGGTAGGCAACCACAATGAGGGCAACTTTCCCTGCATTTTGTATTATGAAAGAGATTATTCTGTGCTGATTTGGAGAGCAGGGACTGTATTTTATCATTAGAAATGCTATTCTGGTACAAGGTTGCTTGAGGATAGGATGACATTTGCACTTGCCAATCTATCAAAGCAAACCTTTTCACTGGAATCTGTTTTAAATGAAAAATATAGTTTGGGTATAATTTAATCTGATGTACTTTTTATTATCAGTAATCCACTTCTGAATTTAGATGATCGTAAACCTTATTTAGATCATGCATAGATGTGTGTGTGTGTGTGTGCAGAAATTACTATACTAGACCTAAGAAAAAAAGAGGAACTTAATAATGTTAATTTAATGTCTACTATACCCTGAAACTAAATAGATATTATAAAGCTCCTTGTATTAGCCATGATGAAATGCAAAGCTGTATGTTTTACACTGCATTTGTGTTTTCCCAGCATACAAGAAGTAAAAATATGAACAGACTTTTCAGACCAGCTTTTAGACTCACAGTCAAAGTTATGGGATCTTTTCAGTAAGATCCCACTTCATCTTTACAGCTTAAGTTGTTACTTCTTGTTGCTTAGTTTCAAAAAAATGATTAATTTATAGGGACAGTTCGCAAACACTCAGAGAAGGAACAATTTTCTTCCTTCAGCTATTGAATATAGCTACAAAGCTGTCCTTTAGCCTCAGAGTGCTCTGTGCAAACGTGTATAGCTGTGACAATGAAGGAAGACTTGGTGTTGGAGCTGATCTCTTGTTACCTCTCAGACACAGGAGAGCTACAGTGCTGCATCCTGAGTTTCTTGCAAGATACTAGGTTTTACTTTTCTAATTTTGTATATGAAACTAGTTTATATGCCTCTCTCCTTTATTTAATGCTGAAACAATGAGTTAATGAACATCCTGACCTTCCAGAAAAAGTGGTGAAGGCATCCAGGTAATGTAGGTATATATGATTACCATATGCTTACTAAAGAGTTAAGCAGCACTATGCATTTCCTGTAAGATTATTTAGAATGGGATTTGATGAATTGATCATCAGTGCTTCCAAACACAACACTGCCATCTTTATGTTGTGTCTTTCAGAGCACTGGCTCCCTCCTGGGAAAGTGTCCTCTCCTAAAGAGTTAAACCTGGCTGGTACAACTAGAGCTGGTGTCAAGAGCTTAAGGGAAGTGTGTTGGCAAATGGGAGAGGGGAGGAGACAGTGGCATATAAAAAGGATTATTGCACTAGTGAAACCAGTCATCAACTTAGCCAGGTAGCTTGTCTTTGCTGTGCATGTGTATATGTATGTATAACAAGTGATGCTTTGGGCAAGGTTAAAGCAGTAGGACTAGGATACATGTATAGTTTCTCTTAAACATGGTCCATCCTTTGACAATTTGTGAGGATCATGGTACAGAGGTTGTATCCACAAGTGTGTTTTGTTCTTAGTGGATCTCTCTTCCTTTAATTTAAGCATTGGGTTTGGTGGTGGGGTTTTGGGCTTTTTTGTTGTTTTTGTAGGTTGGTTGCATTTTTTTTCTTTATTCTTTTAGCCTTCACAGCATACTGGGGCAATGAGCTCCATGCTTTATTTATTGCTTTATGGAGAAATACTACTTTCATCTGCTTATTCTCCAGTCTCACATTTTAAGAAACAGTAATTTTTTCCCCATTCACCTCCTTCATTCCACTGATTACTTCCTGTACCTCAGTTATATTGTTCTTATGACATGTGCATGGTTATGGAGACTGCGGACTAGAGATGATTGGAATGTGGGAAATGCAGAGAGGTGAAGAAAGCATCATCAGAGGAGTTCTCTCATAAATTTTGGAAAAGGGATTTAATTGAAATCAATTGGCCACTTGAGATGTGTTGGCCATTGTAGAAGCTTGTGCTCTGTATTCTCAAGGACATTAAGTTACTTTCTGACTTGTCATGGGTATAAAATACTCTACAGTCAGGCAGTTTTTGTAGATATTAGTGATATAATGCTGCTTATATTGTTGACAATTTTTTTTTCTGGGATAAAGCCCTATATTTAGCAGTCTGTGTGGGGTGATGCTGCAGAGTAGAACTACGTGCACAGTGTTCAGAGTTTTTCTGAACTGTCATAGAGAAGGTTTGCCTGCTCTGCCTCCTACACATGCTCCTTTGTTCAAAGCCTAACATGGTTTCACAGAGCTACAGATGTTTCTTATCAAATTTTCCATCTGCAAAGCCAGCAACATGAACTCACGTGGCAGTGAATGAGACTTAGGGCCTCATCTGCTCCCTTGTTGCCAAGACATCTGAAGAAGTATCTCAGCAGCTAGCACTACCTGCCTAGGGTCTTCTGAGGTGTGCTAGAGGTCGCCAATTTTTTTTCTATTAGGGTTTCTCCTTTAATTTTTTAGCCATTTTATATTTTCTGGACTTTGCTGACTCAGCAGAACCATTGAGACTCAGTGTTGCATTGCTTTTCTCTCTGTATAAGACACCTTTTTTTTTATTTTAGTTTGGTCTAGACCAGTGCTGTCATTCTGATACACACAAGTATATGCTTTAGACTCATGTTACAGATTTTTATTTGGATATGGAGGAACATGGAATCTCAGGTGTCCTAGTTCAAAGAGAGTTTCTCAAATAGCCTGTACTCAAGGGGTTGTCATAATAAGAAGCTTGCTTCTTCCTTTTCTCCTCCAGCTTGTTTTTTTTGCTTTGTCTCTCTGCACTCCTGACTCTCCATTTTTGTTCTGTATGCACCCCTGCCTTTGTCTTCACTCATCTTTGTCTAAGTGGGGTATATTATTTCCATTCACACAGCTGAGCACCTGTACCCAGGGAGCTTGTGTGTTCAGCTTGGTGTTGCAGAAACTCCTGTTTGATAGGAACAACACAGGCTACAGCAAAACTGTGTTCATTCTGCTAGGAGGGCCATTGCACAGTAGGAGCTGTGAAGGGAGTAAAGAACATATTTGGTGCAAGTCAGTCCTGGGGACTTTGACTTTCAGGTGTTTTACCAATTACAATGTATGTGCAAGACTTCATTCACTGAAATATTTCAACACTGAAACAATACAAATATTGCTGGGAGAATACATATTTGTCTGCCTTCTGGAAACTGGAGTCTAACCAGGTAAGACTTGAAAACATAGATTTTCCTTGTTTAAGATTTAAAAAAAAAATTTATTTTGCAAATAAATGAGAAGATAGGGCATTTTCGATAGGACTTTGCTTTCTGTGAAGAATATAAAACTATAAATTGTCAACGGCTACAGTCATGTTGACTCTATTGAAGTGTAAATGAGCTCATCATTAATCTCTGTGAGCTTTAGATTTAAGTTTTTAATGACAAAAATGACCCATATATGAGAGTACAAGAAGAATACATTCCATAATTGCTTTTGTTAACCCAGTCACTCTCTGCAGAGCTAGCTGAAGGCCTGACTGACTGAGGGAACAGTTCTGCAAAATGTTGCTAAAACCTGTCAAGTGTATCTAGTGCATTATGTATGCTTGAAGACTCTCTCTGAGAAAGTGTTTTTGTTGCTACCTATGGCTCCTTTGCAAAAGGAGCATCTTTCCTAACGCAAGAAAGAACTTCAAAGAGGAAAGTCTTTGGAGGCTTTACCTGAGAGGGCTTAAACGTCATCAGAAGTCAGCTAAGTGTATCTCTGCTGACTTCAGTGACCTAATGCAGACTCTGTAGCAAGGCTGGCCTTTTTCATTTCAAAAAAACATTGAATTAGAGAAGCAGTGTAAATAACATATCTGTATGCTGCTATGACCTCTTTTAAATTCTGCCCTTGTAGTCCTTGTATGGTCCATTTGTATGTTGCAGACCCAATTTCCCTTTTCAGTTTCAGTATTGAAATGATAGAGGTATTTTGCTCAAATAAGATAGAAGTCATGTTTACTGGTGGAACATTCCTCACTGTTGTTTGTTCCCGAGTCTGCTGGTTCCTTCTGTGAGTGTGTGTGTATGTGTGTGTGCCCATATGAGTCAGGAGCTGGTATGTCACATAGTGCAACAGAGGCTCTGACAATATCCAGTTTTCAACTTTAACTTAACTTGTCCTCTAAAATACCACCCTTTCGTTCTGTATTATTAAATAAATTAACAAGCTGAGTGGATCAAAGACCTTTCTGACCTGCTTTTCTTGAAAGAACAGCCTTTAGTCCTGCTCTGTGGGCAATATCCAGAGTTTTTCACTGTTCAGCAGTTCCATGCTGAGGACAGTGTGTGTGGCAGCCAAGGCCTGAGATTTGAGCTAGTCCCTGCAAGGGGCAGATGGGAACAGTTACCCTCCTGTGCTGAAGTTGAAGTTCTCATAATCTTCTGAAACCTATGACAGCAACTTTTGCAGTCACTCTTCTTTTAGAATGTTTTGGGTTTTTTATTGTTTGGGATTTCTTCAGTGTTGGAACAGTCAGATAACTTCTCCTTTAAATATGCTGTAACAATGTTTTGAAAAAGAATTGACTTGGTCTGGCTAAAATAATTTATTGCAATCTTTAGCACCTAAAAATATAGAGCAGAGTCAAACCAGGATAGACCTTAAGACTCCTTTTGAAAAACTTAACCCACTCTGACAGTAAATTCTATTTAACTGGTCCTGCAAAGTTTTATTTTTTCAGCTGTGAATTTATTGTATGATATCTTTTGTTCACTGTATTTTCTAAGTTAATTATAAAATTAATGTGAAATTATGTAAAAATAATGTGGAACTATGTAAAAACATAGCTAATACCAGCACATATCCCATGCACTCCTTCCTTCTTACCCAACAGGCCACTCACTCTGTTTGCCTGAAGATTCAGTTTTTTAACCGAAGTTTTAGGTTAGGAACTGAAAAAATAGCACATAATTTAATGAAAAGTTTTCACACATTGTATTTTTTTAATGAGTGTTGATTTTTCTCTGTTTTATTACAAATTAAGTGTATCTTTAAAAAGTTAGAATGTGTCACTTTTTTTTAATTTCCCTTTATGTTGTCAGTAATTGTGATTTTTTTTTCCTCCTTTTTTCTTATCTCTCTTCTGGTCCCCTAGTTTGTCACACAAAGAATGTGTTTGGTATGAAGGGTGACCATGTTAAGGAGAGAGAAGAAATTTTAAAAATGGAAGAAAGCCCCTCTTGCTTTCTATGAAATCAGTATGTGAAGAGAAAAAAAATCAGTGAAAAGCTTTCACTTGAAAATGTTGTAAATTAAATTCTATTTAAATTAAATTCTAGATACTCTTTTTGCCTTACTGAGCCATTACTGTTTTGCTGGAGCATTTCTCTCTTGCCAAGACCCAGCACTTTCCATCCAAATTAGCTCAGTCCCAACCTCTTCTCCTGCTGCTTTTCTTTGTATCACAGTAGGTATTCCCAGTCATCCCTGGCTGACGGTTTGCTTACATATTAGGATTTCAGTTTCACCTATGCTTGAAGCATCAAAGGGCTCTTTGCTCTGTTCAGACCACTTGGCAACTTTTGTGTATAGTGCTGTGTGTATTTTGTATGTCATGTTTAGAATATTTGAGAATATTTTGTTACTCATACTTGTGATTTGCTGTTTCTTAAATGTTATAGAAATTCTCTTAGATAGGGATGTTGAAACATTTTTGAGGTGATGCATTAAATGTCAGCACATCCAATTTTTTTCCTCGTTGTCTGATGCTTTTGCCAAACAGCCATGTTCTATCCTCATGTGAGCAGTTGTGCTGTTGATCTTATGCCTGTCTGGATAGATTTTAGTTTTGCTTTTTGTATTTTCTGTAAAACTTGACTTACTGTTTATCTTCTGATATTTATGTGTGGGTATTTCTGTTCCTTTGAGGACATGTGTGCTTCCTTTAGGGCCCAATTAACATTTTTTGTTGAACTATAGGTTAGCCTATGAATATTGCTGTATCTATTTTTTTTGGTATACCATTTCACTTTTCTTTTTTTATTAACATATCTGAAAGCATTAGAGACCTGCTTGGTCCCTAAAACAGAAGTCTTATACTCTAAATTCAAAATGCAAACCTCTTTAATGATAGCACACTGTATTTACCTAGAGCGATGTCTCTCTAGTGTCTGCATTAGAGCTCAGAGCTCTTGAACTCCAGTTCCTGTATTTTCTACTGAGACAACAGTATCAGCTAAGACAGCTACTTAATTTTTCTTTGGCTCAGTTCCTCTATGCATAAAATCTGGGAAAAAGAGCTACTGGTTCCATTTGTAGCCAATATCCAACAGCTGCAGAAAATATTCTAAACTAGATATTATATTTTCTAAGTGTAGAAAACCAATTTTTTCATGGGTTTTTGTGAGTTCTTACCTCTCGAAATAAGCATTTCCTCTTTGGAATACATGGTCCTTAGTGACCCTTTTTAACACTTTCTTCCTTTTCATTGCTGTTCTAGGTTTGAAACACTTTGAACGTATTAAGACCTTGAACATGATCAGTCTTCAAAACCAGTAAATTTTTCTCACTTTATTCCATTTTATTGCTTTTGTGCATCTAATCTACCCTAAAAAATGCCGAGAATCAAAAATACTGTTGCATTATTCTTTCAGCATTCCTTGTAACGTAAGCTGTGTCCAGCACGAAAGAATCACAGAATCCCGGAATATGCTGAGTTAGAAAGGACCCACAGGGATCATCGAGTCCAACCCTTAGCCCTGCATAGGACCATCCCCAAGAGTAACACCATGTTCCTGAGAGTGTTGTTGAAACACTCCCTGAACTCTCTGAGGCTTGGTGCTGTGACCACTTCTCTGGGGAGAAGATAGAAAAAAAAAAAAGTGGAAAAATTAAATTTTTGCTCACCAAATTGAAGTTCTTTTCTACCTGCAGTTTAATTCAGAATTATAGCACATCAGGGGGGTATATACCAACATGATCTAGGAAATTCTGAGGTTATGAGATGTATTTTTTGTCAGTAAAATGCTAACTGCAGAACATATAGCTTTTTGAACTTTTAAGGACACTTTACAGGCTTCAAGGAGAAAATAAGTAAAATTAGAAAGACAATATGATTTAAGATACTAATAAACAATAAAGGAGGAGAGATAAACTAAGAGAATGCAATAGACAAGCTGGCAGCATTTACAGCCAGTGCATCTGTGACCTACCTCAGATCTACACCACTTTCATCCTTGTCAGCCAACTGCCAAACAATCCACTGCTTCCACTGAGAAATATCTGATCTCATGTTTATTAACATGCAGAGGAGAGATCTCCACACTCATTCGTAAATGTTGTTTTCATCTTCTTATTGTTTATTATAGATTTTTGAAGTATATGCAGTAAGAAAAATACATTTCTACACAGGAAGGAAAATGGGATGTTTATACAGGATGGTACCTGCATTTGAAAAGAAAAGCATCTATCCATTATAGGATAGACTTAATAATAAATGTACAGAGCATATTATCAATGCATATTGAAAGGAGTGGGGAGTTCTTGAGAAAGTAATTACTTTGTCATATCCTACGGAGTACTGTCCAATTTACCAGCATTAATAATTCTCCTTATGAGTCATTTTATACTTATGACCTCTCAGCTATTCATGTTATACAAAAACCCTGCATAAAAGGAAAAAGATTACTTTGTTGGTTCAATAAAACAAATGACAATTGGAGAACTTTTTTCTAAGCACCATAATCAACTTATAATATTATTAGGTCATTTCTTTATTTTATCTTAAAAAAATTAGTTTCCAAAAGATTAGTAAAACCTCAAAGTGAATAATATATTTTTCTGTCACATTATTCTTAATTTTTCAATGGTAAAAAGTGTTCCAGTTAATTTCAAGTTGTAATTTTGAGAACAAAGCTTCATCTTTTCCATCTGAGTCTGTGTGCATTTGTACACAAGCCTGTGTAGGCATGGAAGTGGTGGTGGGAAGTGCTTCTTTTTGCTCCAGAGATTAAGCTTCTCTCCAATCTTGCTGTTGTCAGTGTCTGAGAGGGGAGAAAAGACACAGCGGATGGAATTTCAGACACAGTGTCTTCTGCAATTCTTGCACTTTGCAGAACTGGTCATTGAGATTTAGCATCAAACATAAATTTCTGAAGCTTCTTCCTTACCACAAATGATTCACACAGGGACATGGTGGAATACAAATTAAATTTTCCTTTGAATAAATGATTCAAATCTGGCCTGGAACAATGTTTTGAAACTTAATTTTCAGAGGCAGAAGTTGATACCCTATATGAGTTTATAAATTAATCAACTGTCTGTGCTTTGTAGTTAGAGTATTTTAAGACTTTTCTCATAATATGTGGATTTATGAGCATGGATTTGAAAAGCATTTTGAGAAAGACTTTTATTAGTCCTTTTAGGGGCTAGACATACAACCTGTTATTTAGCTTCGTATTAGTCCCTCTCTCAAATAGGACATCACTTCTGATGGACAAGTGAAATATTCAGGCTTTCTATTTTTTTTCAGATTTGCATAGTTTAGCTGTAATAACAATTACCAGTGCCAGTGTCTATGACAGTAGCGCCCTGGTTTTGGCTGGGATAGAGTTAATTTTCTTCCTAGGTACAGTACTGTGTTTTGGATTCAGTATGAGACTACTCTTGATAACACACTGATGCTACGTTGTGTTTGCCCTAAGTCAGGGACTTTTCAGTGTCCCATGCTCTGTTAGCAAGGAAATGCATAAGAAACAGGGAGGGACCACGGCCAGGGTAGCTGACCTGAACTGGCTGAAGGGATATTCCATACCATAGAATGGAATGCTCTGTGCATAAACTGAGAGGAGTGGGCCAGAAGCTGCCAATGGCAGCTCAGAATGGGCTGGACATCAGTTAGTGGGTGCTGAGCAATGGTATTGTGCATTGCTTGTCTGTCTTGGTTTTCCTCTCCTTCTCTTTTTGTTGTCTCCCATTTAATTACATTGTTATTGTAATTGTTTTTTCAATTATTAAACTGTTCTTATCTCAATCCATGGGTTTTACCTTTTTATTTCCTCAAGTCTCTCCCCATGCCTCTGGATGAGGGTGAGATCAGTGAGCAGGTGTGTGATACTAAAGATGCCAGCTGGAGTTAAACCACAACTACATTGGACTACTTTTTATAGTTCTGGTCACCCATGTATATGGCTTTTATTTGGAACAATATGGGGAAGAGCTTATTTCTAAGACCATAGAGAATATAGCAAGTTTACCTTATAAAAAAAGACCAAAAAAGTCTTCACTCTTTTTGTTGCACAGGACAAACTGGGAAAGGGCAATAATTATTGTATCTGTCTTGCTTAGTCAGAGTACAAACACAGTGTATGCATTTTTAAAAATTCCACAGCTGGACATGAATAGGGGCAGAAAATTAAATATATTGTGAGTGCTTGACTATGACCTAATTCTGCTGTAGAAAATCCATTTCTTGCTCAACTAATGCTTACTAGCACGACAAATAAAACTCGTTAACGTAAAAACATTGAATTTTATTATCTTGTCAGTGTTGTACTAAGATTAAAAAAAATCGATATTTATTTCAATTAAAATAAACTTGTCTATTTTTAAAATTTATTTTATTTTTTAAAAGCAAAAAATATTTAATATTTCCAGCATGTATTTTCCCATAGTTATTAACAATTCAACAAGTCAAAATTAAATATGACATTTTATACTCTTAATCCACATCCAGTGGAAGCTCTGGTGATGTATCAAGAATAAGAAAATATTATTCTCTTTTCTTTAACTTTGAAAGTAGCTTTGTATTTCTGTGTTTCAATGAAAGAACAACCAGGATGCTTATGCATGTGCCAAAAATATGGGACCCAGGAATTAGTGCATGCCTTGGTTATGTTCTGATTCTATGCTGGGATGAAGGCCTGTCACACACCAGTCATCTTTCATACACTGTTTTATGTGAGGAGGAAAACTGGGTCAAAATGTACTCCAGTTAGGATTTCATTACTTACTGTAGGGCCTACTCCCAAGCAATGTCCAACCATGGAACTGTGACTACAAGAATTTAATGTGTGGCCGTCTCTGACCTTGGCTAGATGAAAAGCTAAAGAGGAACATTCAGTCTACAGGAAGAGCTTTCAGAAGAACCTCATCTTGAAAGCTGAGGTGCTGTATGCTCATATTTTTGTTCAAATAGTGAAAGGAATGTACCTTGGACTGATTGATAGGAGTTGGTACAGGCAGACATACCAGATAGTTGGAATCTGAGGGCTGATAGTCTATTTTCAGTGAGGTCTGAATTCTGCTTAATCTTCTACTTAGTTTCTACAGCTAAGCTGAAATTGGTTGGATGACTGATTTCAGGTTATATTCATATATTTGGTTGTTGGCTGTGGCAGTTCCAAAGCTGGCACCTTGCTATTTCAGCTGTCTCTGCTTTGGGATTGGGAACCTCGAGAAAAAGGCTGGGACCAGAAATTGAAGTCAGCATCTAATTTAACTGTTCTGTCTAAATGTGTCTTCATTCTCAAGCCAACGCTGACAGATACGTTTCCTGGGCAGCCTGATGTTGAAGACATACAGGATGCTGAGGTCTTTCCTTTTGAATGATCAAATTCCACATCTCTCTCTCTTGCCCCTTCTTTCTCTTCACAGAGCTTTTAGCTAAAACATACTGAAATCCTGGACAACAAATATTTTAGCAAATTTTAGGGGGTTTTAAAGTGGTTTTAACTGGACTTGTATGTAGTTTTATCTTTAATCCTTGCCCCACATCCCAGCAACTTGCTTATTGAATTTCTATAATATACATATATAGTCGCATATGACAAGAAGATTAATTCAATATCTGAATTTTCGTTTGCTTGGTCTTCTAATTTAGGATTATCTGTCCTGTATATTGTTCCTCTTGGTAAACAGGCTTATGAAAGTGTTCTAAATTTTTCTGAGTGGCCTTAATATGTTTGTACTGAAAAAACAGTCATGGAGTCTCTCTGTGCTGAAATCATAGCCTTAAAGCTTCCTGGGAATTTTCAGCCTTGTGTAGGAGTGCTGAAGCTTGTGGGCACCCTCCACAAGTGGTGGATTCCCAAATGACAAGAGGGGCGAGAGTATATTGACCTGTTCTGCAGATAGAAGCAGCTCTCTTCTCTTTTTTTCAGAACTGAGCCACTCAGAACCTGAGGCAATTCAGAGATCTGTTGAAGTCTAGTGATGATACTAGACTAGATTTTAGATTTTTCACTCTGAAAAGTCTTTTCTCCTCTGCAGACTTCCTCCAAGTATCTTTCACATTTTCACGTAATCCTCTTCAACCAAGTAATCTTTCTCTTGCCTTCCTTTTTTTCCTTGGCTCCATCCCCTTTTCCTCAACAGAACTTGTCTTATTAGCTAATATAGAAATTCCTGACACAGATCCATAAATTTAAATAACGATCTTTTGCATGAACAGCTAGGTTCTCCCTGGAACTAATTTGAAGCTTAGCAGACATTGTTCTTTTCAGTAGGTACCTGTGTTACATCCTTGTACCTCAGAGTTTTCCAGGTTATTGAGCTCTGGTATCACCATCAGAGGTTGTAATACTTTCTGGGCCTCTTCTCTTCAGACAAGTGAACAATTGAACCAAGCAATTTCTCTATTCGCTTGGGTGCAGGAGTCAGTGGTTGTTCCCTGCAATTGTAAGAATGGTGGAAGTCCATTTTGAACTTCTTGTATTCCTCATAACAGCTGGGCACAATGTAACTCTTAATTTCTTCTCCCAGATGTCATGGCTAGGCTTTGTGAACGATGATTTGGGGAGGGCTCTACCCACGTGTGTTACAAGTGCGTTGGTGGCTAAAAAGGCCAATACGAGATAGACAAGTCCAGTTGCAAAAGGCACAGCAGAAAGACTCCTTAGGTGGTATATTCTACAAGGCACGATTCTTTCTGTGTTGTCTTTTCTCTTCAAGAGTGATCCTGCGTGCTTTCTCAAAAGCATCAGCAGCGTTATAGATGGTGTGTCTCCAGACCTCCCGATTGGAGGCCAGAGTAGACCAGTTATGTTGATCAATATGGCCAAGGCTGAGATGTTGTTTCAGGAAGTCCTTGTATCTTCTCTTCGGGGCTCCTCTCTTGCGACAGCCAGTGGCAAGTTCACCATAAAGCAAGATCTTAGGGAGGCAGTGATCCTTCATCCTTGAGATGTGTCCTGCCCAATGCAGCTGTGTTCTCAGCAACATGGCCTCAATACTTGTGAGTGCTGCTTGTTCTAGGACAGACGTATTAGTCACATAATCTGACCAGTGGATGTTTAGGATTGTACGGAGGCAGCGTTAATGGAAGCATTCTAGGAGATGCAGGTGGTGGTGGTAGATGACCCATGATTCAGATCCATATAAAAGAGTAGACAGCACAATGTCTCTGTAAACAGTGATCTTTGTACTTTTCTTCAAGTGTTTATTTTGCCAAACTCTTGTATGGAGTCTTCCAAAAGCTCTGTATGCCTTTGCTAACCTGCTGTCTATCTCTCCATCAATCTTACCGTCCGAGGAGATGAGGCTGCCTAGGTAATTAAACTGCTGAACTGATTTGAGCTCTGATATGCCAGTGGTGATATGGGGATGATGGAAGACTTCCTGAGGTGCAGGTTGGTAGAGAACTTCAGTCTTCTTTAAGCTGACTTCCAGCCCAAAGAACTCAACAGCGTCTGCAAAGCAGGATGTTAAACACTGCAGAGCTGCCTCTGTGTGGGTGACGAGGGCAGCGGGGTCAGTATAAAGCAGCTCCTGGGCAAGTTGGTTTAAGGTCTTAGTGTGGGCCTTCAGTTGCCTTAGGTTGAAAAGGCTTCCATCAGTACGATATCAAATGTAGATACTGTCCTGATCATCGAGGTTTGCCGTGGCCCTTTGGAACATCATGCTGAAAAAGATTGTGAATAGAGTTGGTGTGAGAACGCAGCCTTGTTTCACACCATTGATTATTTGAAAGGGCTCAGAAAGTGCATCGCCATATCTGACTTGGCTGTGCTGATCCTCATGGAGTGAGATGATCATTTTAAGGAAATTGGGGGGGACAACCTAAATGGTCCAAAATCTACCATAGACCTTTTCTGCTCACAGTATCAAAAGCCCTGGTGAGGTCAACAGAGGTTACATAGAGACCTTTGTTGTGTTCCCTACACTTCTCTTGCAGCTGTCTGAGAACAAATACCAGGTCTGTGGTAATTCTGTTGGCTCTGAAACCACATTGGCTTTCAGGTAGAATTCCTTCTGCTATAGTGGGTATAGTCTGTTCAAAAGTATTCTTGCCAGGATTTTGCCAGCAATGGAGAGGAGAGTAATACCATGGTAATTTGAACAGTCTGATTTAACTCCTTTCTTCTTATACAAGGTGATGATGACTGCATCACAAAGGTCTGATGGTAGTTCACCTAGTTCCCAACAGCACACCACAAACTCATGAAATTTAGCATGGAATGCTTGACCCCCATGTTTCCAGACTTCAGATGGAATTCCATTAACCCCAGCTGCCTTGCCAATTTTCACCTGCTGTATGGCCTTAATAGTTTCTCCCAGAGTGGGGGCAATATCCAGTTCATACTTCAGCGGTTGCTGTGTGATGTAATAAATTGCTGAGTTTTGAACTACATGACTAGTACTGAAAAGAGTCTGAAAGTGTTCAGACCATCGATTCAGAATGGAGGTTTTATCTGTCAGAAGCATTTAGTAGAGGGCTAAGTAGAGGGCTTTGTACCTGATATGTAGGCCCATATGCTGTTTTCAAGGACTCATAGAATCCTCTGTGATCACCTATATCTGCGTATAATTCAGTTTTTTCATATAGATTGATCCACCACTTGTTCTGGATGTCACGGAGTTTCTGTTGGAGCTTGCTGCATGCAAGACGAAAGGCAGCTTTTCTTACATGACAGGATGGCAGTGCAAGGTGTGCTTGGTGAGCAGATCTCTTCTTCCTCAACAATTCCTGGATCTTTTGATTGTTTTCATCAAACCAGTCCTTGTTCTTCTTGAAGGAGAACCCTCAGGATTTTCAGAGGACTGCAGGATGCTGTTTTTAATATGGTTCCAAGGTGTTTCTGGAGAGGCATCCATAGAATCTATGGAATGATTTTCAAGCCTAGTTTGAAGAGTTGCCTGGAATCTGTCTCTCACTGTGGCTGATTGGAGATTGTTAACTTGGAGTCTCCTCCTTGGGATACTACCCCTTTCAGTTTGAACTTAAGGTTGAAGTTAAGTTTACAGTGCACAAGTCGATGGTCTGTTTGGCGTTCTACACTGGACATCATGCGGGTATGGTGGACATCGCGGACATCTCTCTGTCGCACCAAGACATAATCGATGAGGTGCCAGTGATTAGATCTAGGATGCATCCAGGTTGTCTTCAGACTGTTTTTCTGCTGAAAGATGGTATTTGTGATGGTGAGCTGTTGCTCCGCACAGAATTCTAGCAGAAGTCGACCATTATCGTTCAGTTGCCAACACCATGCTTGCCTAATACTCCTTTCCAGGCTTCAAAGTTCTTTTCTACTCTGGCGTTGAAATCACCAAGGATAACGATCTTATCATCTGCAAGAACCTTTTGGGTAAGGCGGTGCAGGTCGGTGTAAAACTTATCTTTTTCAGCAGGGTCAGCTTGGAGAGTTGGGGCATATATACTAAAGAGTATGAATGTATGTATGTAAAGAATGTATGAATGGTGGAAGTCCATTTCGAACTTCATGTATTCCTCATAACAGCTGGGCACAATATAACTCTTAATTTCTTCTCCTTGATGTACTGTAGTTAATTAGAATGTATGTCCTTGATTTGAGCTATGGGCTATGGCTTTTATATTTTAGTGCAAATTCATTCAATCATAGTCATCCGCATATCCAGGTGACAAAACTGAAATGTCAGTGTAATTCTTAACTTTCTTGTATGGTCTTTTTTTTAACTTTTTTTTTCCCTTTAATTTTAATTTAAATGCATCATATTGAACACTGATAATTTTTTTAAAAAGTATGGCACAATTCCATAATGTATTTTCTTACACAGGTAGCTTTTTCTCTGTCTTTTCCCCAGATTTTAATCTTTGACTTTCCAAACTTAGAATTTTTAATATTTTTGTGTAATGCAACTATAGGTTTTACATGATGATTATATTAACATGATGCTAAGATTGTACTCATAAGCAATAAGATCAAGAAAACGAAGACCTGACTCAGCATATGAACAGCATTTCAATCCTATTACACATATGCATTAAGATTCAATATTTTATTGCACAGTCTAATATTGTTAAGGAGACGTAATATGAGCAATGCAGTCAAATATCTTTTGGAACACTGTTCAATTTGCTAACAAATTATTTCTGATATGAGCTCAGCAGGTCAACAATTTTCAGGATGTAGAATACAAAATGAAGAACAGGTCTCTAACTTTTCATTTGTGCTTTAAGTAAAAGTTCAAGTACAGATTTGAAATTAACTAAACCAAAATATATTATCCAGGATCTTATATTGTGTTTTGGCATTATTTGTGTGCTGCTACTTATTTTCTTGTATTGAGGCCATATCTGAATACCATGCAAGTTGTGCTACCCACTGCAAGCATAAAATAATTCTGTTTTCTTTCAAATATTCTATGAAGTGTATGTCTTAAGTTGAAAAGACAAAGAAATATTTTATGCTTTGTCCCTTAAAAAAAAATATCTATATTTAGATGCTCTGTATTTTGCTTTTTGATTATATTCAAATAGTATAGTATTTTTTCAGTGGACAAATTCATAGGGGAAGATATTATGACTAGAGATCTATCAAATTTGGTCATTGAACACGGGAATTTAAAGAAGTTTCTCTGCTTTTAATGTTATTTCATCTCTACAAAGACCACATCTATCACCTCCTTAATCCCGTTCTAAACATCTGTGATGGAAGATTGCATGTGGAATTTAGCTGTTTGGTACTTTTAGTGATGCCTATGTCATTCTTCTAATATGATCTGTTTTTCTTGGAAAATGCTTCATTCAAAAAAAGCTTTTTTGGTCCTTGCTGTCTATTGATGTTTTTAATCTCTGAAAAATGCCATATGGCTCCATTGTGCCTGTGTAGGTGATTAATTAGTAGACCTAGCTTGCTTTTATGGATGTTTATATCTTAGATATTTCACTTCCTGGAATGAGGTTACTTGATCATGCATACAGAAAATAAAAAAACTTGTCTTCTTAATAGTTGTCTTTGTCCTTGTCCTAAGGAAACAAAACCTCTTCCTTTGGACTTCATCTTTTATGATGCATCATGTGGACTGGTCAAAAAGAAAAGCACAGTGAGAGAGAATGGGAGAGAAGAACAAGCAACCTGAATTAGTGTTCATTAAACCATTCAGCATTCAGATATAGTTGTGTTGTGGTTTACATGCTTCTAATCAAATCACATTTGATTTTAGATGAAGTCTTTATAATTTTATTTCTTAACCACAGTTGACTAGTGGGATTCAGTCTAGCGAAGTCCCTGGTGTTTATTTTATTGTTTCCTTGAAGGCTGAAATCTTAATATAGGTTTTGTAGGAAAACAATCCCATCTTGTCACAGTTATATTTAACTTTATGAAAAAATTGTAAAATTAATGGATCAAAAATTTTATCATTTTTTTTATAAAGCCAAGATTGTGGAGAATTCCTATACAATGGAAAGTTCGTATTTCTTTCTTAATTAATCCAAAGGGAGCGTACTGGTGTGATATTGGAATACCTTAATGCTGTGTTGGAGGACTTGATATCCTCTGCATATTAATATTGCAAAAAAGGGAAATGTAACTTCAAGGCTTGTCTAAGAAAATAAGGTCAAATAAATAGAGTGTTTAGCTGATCTACTGCATTGGATAAAAGATACTTTTTAATTTTCAAAGAGAGTATAACCAGGGCAAAGGTGGAACAGTGTTCATGCAACACAAAATATCTGTTATATAAATAGGAGCTACATTTTATAGAAATGACTTATAGCAGACCTTTAAAATGCTTAGGGTTTTTTTTTTATTGTCGTTTTTGGAAAAGTATGATGATTATACTACATTCTTTTTAAGAAAAGTATTGAAAGCCACGTTTATGTCATTCCTGCTAAGTCTTTTATGTCATTCCTGCTAAGTCTGTTAGTCCAGTGTTATTTAAAGGATAAATATGTCTGATGCTTGAAGCTTGCCTCTTGGCATAGAGATGTGTAATATAGGTTAGATGAATACAGTCTTCAGGCAATAACTAAGCAAGTCTACTTCAGTCCTATTTTTATTGGTGAACATGGTACTCAGTGAGGGTGAAGAATATATGTAATATCTGATATTTTAACTTCCTGTTAGAAGCATAACACATCATATTGTTAGCTACCAGAATGATTGGAACACTAGAGGAGCCACCTGGACTAAGCTGGTGGGGAATCTGAGGGTGAAAGAGTTGGTAATACAATTCACATGATTGGCCATCATATATAGGGGTGGGTGCCTTTTGCTTGGTGTCTGGCACATTGTAGCAAGGTCCCTTCCCTCAGAGAAAATTAATTTCTTTCAGAGAGTTTTCAAGGGAGCAGGAGGCATGCTCTTCTTTAAATGCACAACTCCTCCAGCTTGGTTGTCAGGATACTCCCCCTAAATGTGTGAGATCTAGGCTCAGCTTTCTCCACCTGAGGAGACTTAAGCCACTGTCTTTCTCTGCAGAATGTGCAATGCTATTTGAAACTGGAGCACCCGGAATAACTTACTGCCTTCCCTGCTGAAGCGGACACACACTACAAAGACTTCACTGGGCTCAGAAGAGAGACAGAGTAAGCCTAATTTAAAGCAGTAGAGAAACCTGAAACCTTCACAGACCTATTGTATTTTATAAAATCATATTCCATTGCAAGTTCACAGTTCATAGACACTGAAGTTAAAGCTCTGGATACCAGAGACAGGGTTAACACTACCCCTTTCCTTTTCCCCTTTCCCCCCTGTCCTACCTTGTGAATAGGAATGTGTGAAATTTCCCATTCTATGGCCCTATTTAAACAGTTTATAATTTGGTCAGACTTCAACTGCATGGATTGAATTTCTTCACGTACTCAGCCTTTTGTGTTAGGGAAAGGAATTTACATCTTCCTGTGCAAACACTTAAGAAGTTGGCTTTCAAATTACCATGGTTTGTGTATGATCTGCAGTGGGTTTAGTAGCTGATAACTCTGAAGAGCCATTTCTCAGTGTCTGTGCTGGTTCACCACTATCCTGAGTGCCTCTCGAATATCCCAGACATGGGCCACCTTTGAAGAGAGACTGAACACACAATAATCTGAGGGCTGTGCTGCAGTGGAATGTCACAGCAGGACAGAAAACTGGGGCCCAGAGAAAGCAGAAATTGCCTGACAGGTCAGAGGAGACCAAAGCTACATAGTGTGAAGTTCTGTGGAACAGAAATGGGCAGGAAGTTTGTCAGTGGAATATATTGAAAAACAGGAGAAAATCACTCCTGTGATCTAGGGTTGCCCATGTAGGGAAGAAAGATGTGTAGTGGTTGTGTACATGAGTGTGTAGGGAAATACTAATCCAAAAAGTTCCTGACTAAAGCCAAGTATTAGGAATAGCAATTAAGGGAAGGCCGAGTCTGGCTGGAAAAATATGTCACAGATGGGGACTGCAAAAGATTTACTTAAGTTTGAAGTAGAAGACCAAGTCATAGCCCTAGGGCAGCTGAGACTGGATGAAAAGAGATGAGATGAACCCAGGGGAGAAAGGAAATCTGGCTTCAAACAAGAAAATGCTTGAAGTAGGAGGCAACTATCTAAATGGCCAGAGAATGAGAAAAATGTACCAGAAATTAATGAAAGAATTCAAGTTGCAAAGTGTTTTCATTCATGTCCTTCAGGAAGGTGTGAAGCAAGCCAGGAGAGATTGGGAACAGATATTTCCATTCACCTTTGCTGTCATGGCTAGAAGCTGCCAATGGTCCACTTCTACCTTGTTTTCTCTTTCCTTGTCTCCTCCCTTCCAGTAGAGTAAGTCATGGATGTCTCCTCTTAGCTTTTCTAGATTTGGTGATACCTGTAAAGAGTTGTTATTTCCTGCTTGAACAGGACCTTACATTTTTTGTAAGCCCAGTACTGTTGCAGATGGAAAGTCTGACTCCCAAGATGCCAGAATTATGCCAGTATTTCACAAATTGATACTTTCAAATAAAACACCCTGTCAGGGTGAAATATAACTTCTTTTCATATTTATATCAAGTACATGTTCCCTGGGGATCGCAAGTGTCAAGTCTTTCTCATTCAGCTCACTCTTTACAGTATGCAGACTTGTTAAACTTACATGTGAAAGGAGAACCTAGGTTTGACTTTCTGTTGCAAAGATCATCCCATATAAAGTTTTTAAGCTTACCTGTATTTCATACACTCATAACATTTTCCAAAACTCAGTAAGCCAGTAAATGTTTAAATTAATTTCTTTAATTCTAGCATACATAAAATTTGGGAGGCAATGTGGAAGCGTCTGCATGAATGTGTTCCTGTGTGGCAATACATATATTCTCATTATTTTACCCATATAATTGTTGGTTGCAGTTCACAGTATGAAAGAGTGATTATTTTTCCCCCACACCTAAAAATCCAAATCATATTTTTGATTGGTTTCAATGAATCATAGAATTATAGTATCATAGAAACCCAAGTTTGAAGGGACCTCAAGGATCATCTTGTCCAATCTTTATTGGCAAAAACACTGTCTAGACAAGATGGCCTAGCACTCAGTCCAGCCAAATCTTAAAAACGGCAGCTTTGGGCAATCCACCACTTCCCACATAGTGCAGAGGTTATTCCAATGGTTGATTGTTCTCATCGTGAAGATTTTCCTTTTGTGTTCAACCAGAATCTCCTCAGGACTAACTTGTACCCATTACCCCTTGCCTTTTCCATGTAACTCCTCGTAAAAAGGAACTCTCCATCTTCTTTGTAGACACCCTCTACATACTGAAACATGTCCAATAATGTGTCCCCTAAGCTTCTTTTCTCCAGGCTGGACAAACACAGTTCTCGCAGACTTTCCTTCCACAGCAGGCTTCCCAGTCCTTTTTTCATCTTTGTGGCCCCTCACTGCACCTTATCCAGCCTGTCCACATCTTTCTTGTATAGCAGGGACCAAAACTAAACACAATATTCTAGGTGTGGCCTGACCAGTGCTGTGTAGAGTGGGATAGTGATTTCTTTATCTCTGCTAGTGGTCCCTTGTTAATGCAACCCAGCACTGTCTTGGCTTTCTTTGTTGCAGCAGCAAACTTCACTCGTACTGTCACTTGTTCACCAGGACCCCCAAGTCCCTTTCCATAGAGCTGGTCCCCAGCCAGTAGATCAGAGCCTGTGCTGTTCTCCTGGGTTTTGTTTTCCCGTGTTCAGGACCTTACACTTGTCCTTGTCTTGTTAGCCTACTCTTTCAGGCTGTCCAGGTCCTCCTGCAGGGTGACTCTCCCTTCCATTTCTCCACTCAGTTTGGTATCACTGACAAACTTCATCAAGGTACCCTTGATACCATCATCCAAATTAATAGCTTTGGGCCCAGTATCAATCCCTGAGGGACTCCACTTGTGACAGTTGCCAGTTTGAAAGGGAACTATTTACATCAACCTTTGGGTGTGGCCGGTCAGCCAATTGCCCACCCACCACATGGACCACTTGTCCAGACCAAATAGTCTGGTCAGTTGATCAATTTTAACATTAATATCACAACAAACAAATTTTAAAAAATGTGAACACAAACATTCTTGAAAATACTGTAAGTAATTAATAGGTGAATGAGGTGACCAGACAAATTTCAAAGGAAAAATTTACATCATTGCTGTAAATTAAGTGCCCTGGACATTATATTTCAATTTCCAACTACAACATGTCTATGTCTCATCATGGTTTTGATATAGTAACGGTACACCAACCAACAGTAAATTAACTCATTATCTTTGTAGTATATTACTGCACAGTAGTCAAAATACTTTATAAAGTGTATTTATATACGCCTTTATATTTTCCAAATGTCTTTGCATCAGACCTTCTTCAATTAAGTAAGCAATGTTTGAAGTTGCTCCTAGCCTCTGGGACTTTAGTCAACATCTTGCCTCTAGTTAAGGAGGACAAAAAAAAAAAGGTAAATTATTCTAGTTCTAATTTATCTTTCTGAACCCTAGAGATAAACTTTTTTTCCTTGCTGAAATGCCTAACAAATCCCATGTTACCAGAACAAAGAGATGGAAACTTACTTCTTTTTTGCTATAAATATGACATATACGTAGATATTTTTTTTACTCAGCCTCACATCCTATCACAATTCAGACAAGAGTAATCCCAGTGCTTTAGATCTCTGCTTTGAAGTGCAACGCAGGATTACATGGAGCAAAGTTCAAGATATATTGGCCATTCTTGAAATATCTCACTGAATAACTACTCAGTGCTCTGGTTTTGTAGCATTTATTTCTGGTTCACAGAGTTATCTCACAAACAGTTTGGTATTTACTTAAGATCCCAATAACCATTTAAAATTATTAAAAGGACATTTTATTATCCTCGTTGGTTTGATATTGTTTAACTCTTTAATTATATTCAATGGCTTCATTACTGTATTCATCATTACTCATGTTTATCTTTGCTAACTTTGGAAATGCTATTTTTAGATCAAAGTAGAAAGTGAAGACTTAGGAATGTTATATATAAAGAAATTAAAATTGGAGGATCAGAATTCCTCTACTTCATAAAAATAAATCAATGTAGTTCAGTATTTCCTCTGAAAAAAATACAATATCTGGATACAAAAAAATAATTTTGAATTAATTGATAAAGTACACAGTTATTATAGCTGGATTTTAATTAATTACTCCTGGATGTATTTGAGTGGAAAACACTCTAATCGCTCTGAGAGTGTGGAAATGTCATGCAAAGTGAAGGCTTCCTAAGAAATTTTAGTGCTGCTTCTTATATTTGATAAAACCATTCATTAGATCATTAATTAGATTACCACAATTTTTTTAAAGGAACAGTGTTTTTCTAGAAGTCATCACCTGAGATCTAAGTACATAACTTTTTGAACCTTTCATTTAGCAATACTGATATCTTTACTATCACCTCTATTCTCTATCTTCTTCCTTCCCTTTGAATAAAAACTGAGCTGTAGGCAAATTAGTTAAGAAAAACTACACATTCTGCTTTGTTGACAGAGAATTGAGTTGAGTGAGATTAATTGAAATATAAAAATAACTAATCTCATGTTTGATATGCTGAGTTGCATTTTAAGAATAAAAATTTTTCAGAGCCATAGCTGCTACCTTACCAGAAAAGTTTGAGTTATTTCAATATTTTTCAACTAAGTTTCGGACAAACTAAGAAATCTGTGTTCTATAGAATCATCCTCTGTAGGATCACTTCCCCTAAGAAAATGGTTTGAATAATTCATAGACACCACTTCGCCCCACCCCTATTTTAAGTTCTACGCATTTCAGGAACCTGCTGTAGCTTTTATATGTATTTTGCCTCAAGGGTCTATATCAGGGTCATTTTCTTATGAACTAGGAGAAAAAAAAACATGCGCAGTGGAGCTTTTGTTTACATGTGACTATTTTTAAGTCTTACAAATAAGGTCTCACCTATTTGTCATACCAATTTAATGGATATTATTGGTGCTCTGCTGCCAGAGTACAGTTATTCTTATCCTTTTGTATCCAATTCACTCTTTTCAGCAGATGCTCATAAAAGTGTCTAAAATGAACAAATTGTTTCTGTCTTCATAAGTGCTTAAGTTAGGAACTGACCTTCCTCATACTCTGATTCTAACCTTCTTTAGAGCAAGAGTCAAAACCTCATCCAGTAATACCTTCCTCAGACATATTCCAAGTCTTAATAGCAACAGTTAGCAGATATATGGATATTCAGGTAAGTAATGAAACTCCTGGGCTCTGATTCAAATTGCATCCTTTACTTTTCATCTAGCTATATGAGGTATAGAGCATCATTTCAGCAGCTCCTGTACTGGATGCAGTTAAGATATAAGAATGTAATTTTAGGACTGATGTATTAAGCAAAAATCTAGATGGTTCAAAGTTAAAAATAAGATTTTTTTCTGGGGAAAAAAGTCACTGAAGATTGTGATATAATTAAAAGAAACTAAAGTGATCATACAGGGCAGATCTCTGAACTATAAAATGTTTACCTTAAGCAATGCTAAAATTGTTTCCGAAAAACTAAGCTAAATCTCACCAAAAGAATTAGACATCAGATTTGTTGGCCAATGTAATTGTGGGAAAACCACCAAAATCATTGCTTTAGGTGCAGCTGATAGAGTAATGTTTTATTCTGTTCAAGTCCTTTGATTTTGATGTGTGATATATCCAAATGTGGAAAATGCAATTTAGTTAAATTTTTTCATTTCAGGATTATGCAAGCTTTGGTAGTGCTACCTTCTGCTTATGTCATGTTCTTTCTCCTCTGATTGCTGTGATATGAACACAAGACTTTACTGCAGAAAAAGAAAGACTCCATTGTGTCTAAATGATATTGTCCATACAAAATCTGAAATGGGAATATAAGTTACCTGATAGTAACTCCCAAACAACCATGGACTTGTAACTTAAGTACTTGTTAAACAGAGTATCTGTGAAATAAAAAATGTTGATAAAGACATATTTTGTTACCAGGTCTTGCTCTTTATTTTTATTCTAATGCCTTAGAAATTTTAGGATTTTTTAGCTTTTTGTAGATTTTAATGTAACTGTGTAGTAAATATGGGGTTTTAGTATAGTTGTGTAGTTTATCACACTTTAGAATAGTAGTTAAAACTTACCAAACCCTATTCCCCACTTCATATCAAATTTTCTAAATTCTTTAGGTTTGTTTAGGCTCCTTTCAAGGCAGGACTATAGTAAATACATCTTGTTTAAGAACATGTGCACCCCAGGCTGGGACAACAAGATACCATCATAGTCAAAGCAACCTTCAAGCCTGGAACCTTGGAGAAGCTCCAAAGACAGTACGTGCCATGAAGAAGAGGAAAATGAGGAAGAAAGGGGTCTTGGGACCTCTGACTCAATTCCGGTGAGGTGCACCGGGGGGCAGATCTGGGGAGGATATGAGGGTGAATAGTTCTCAGATCAGATCATAAATTGTGGAACCTCTGGACACAGGCATGTGGCTTTGTACTCACTGTACCAGAAGGCCTTCATTAAAGACCTACTCTATATCTTATCTATATTAATAATTACCTGGTGATTTTTAAGCAACAATCCCCTCAAATATTTACTGAGTGCTTAGGCACCCAAGCCTGACAGAGTTCAAGAAGTGTGTGGATGATACTCTCGAGCACATGGTGTGATTCTTGGGGATGGTCCTGTGAAGGGCCAGGAGATGGACTCGATGATCCTTGTGGGTCCCTTCCAACTTGGCATATCCTGTGATTCTGTGAAGACTACTTGCAACAGTTGAGTCACCAAATGTGACAGAGATAAAAGTTCTAAACCTCCTATTTTTTTCTTGATAATTTTCTTAATGTAGCTGACAAGAGGACTACTTTGGTGTATTTCAGCTGATATAAGTTGCATCTTCTATTATGTTTCATGTCTCAAACAGCCTAGAAAATCAATACTCAAAATGTACAATATGATAAATTGTATGGGTCAGACAGTAGAAACAGCAAAGGTTCTGAAAACTTCTGTTAGATAATGCACTGCAAATTACTTCGTTAATTGAACTGGGTTGGAGGAAGAGGGGTGTCACTCCTTAGCTAAATTAAAAAGAAACATTTTCTTGGGGGAATTGAAATCATATTTATAATTCTAAGTCCTTCTTCCTATGTAATTTATCCTGCTAGTCAAAACTGTGAATTTATTAGGTCATATAATACTGGCCAGCTCACAAATCATTTCCTTAACAAAGTTATCTTAAAAGGAGAGAAGTAAATCTCTTGTTTCTGTAAAACTATGATGTTTCAAACAACTTGAAAGAGACTTTTGATATATCATAATTTTTTGAAACACATATAGTCACTTGATAACCTTTCGAAGTTAAAACTAATCCAGTAATTAATACATCCTCTTGTTATGGGTGAATCACAATACCAAATATTTCATCATTATTCATGAGAATACATATGCAGAAAGAATAAGATGATTAATCTTTACTACTTTGGAGAAAGAGAAATACTAAATTAATATGTAATCTTTTTAGGTTTTCTTTTTCCATGCTTCTGTTCTAATGATAGAAAGGTCAGTATTGTTTTGTCATTTAAGGAATGAACTGGTGATGGAACTAGCATTCTATCTGAATGATTTCAGGATATTTCTCAAAGAGAATATTTGTTACAGATATCACTGTTTTTTTAAAAGCACAATAGCTGTCATGGCAGATTCCAAGATATTTTGGGCCATGAGCCTTCTATCAGAGCCTAAGGATTTTGCATATGTGTAATGGTTACAAGGACTGCTCAACAATAGTCAAAATGCCTGTATGTTATCAACACTGTTTCAGTCACAAACCAAAAACACAGAACTACACAAATACCATGAAGAAAATGATCTTCATCTGAGCCAGACCCAGTACAGTATATTTTTGTATTAATATTACTGTGAGGTGAGAACTTTGGTTCAATTTTGCTCTTTAATACTATGAAAGAAAAAGACTTCTGGAAGTAAGAAGCCATGGTTTTTGGAACTGAGCTTCTTCAACATACAGGTTATGTTTGTTCCTTGCTTTATGTCAGTCTCATATGAATGGTCACAAGAAATTGAATTACCTCTTTATATGTGAAATTGGGATATTGAACTTCAGTTCTCAATTCTATGCTGGATAACGAGTGAAACTTTGGACAGATTGTTATAAAGGAAAGGGCTGAAAATGCTGGAAGAAGAGTCCTACGTGGCTAAACTGCAGAGTGTATGTGCAGGTTCTCACCTGTGTCCATGCAGCATCAACTAGCTAGCTTGATTAACTTTCTGTTGTCTGACTATCCTTACACTGAAGAGAACCAAAAACATGTGTCTGGTGTATTCCACTGTCACTTGCTGAATCAGAAACTTCCAAGAAGGAGATTGCTACAAACAAAAGGCTGGACATCCTAAAAAAAATCTCAGCTCCTTCTGTGGTCATTATCTGAGAATATTGTTGAGCATACCAACTTTACCACTTGTTAATGCAAAATAGAATTTAAAGTACAAATATATTTTCAAGCAGAACAGTGCGTTGTCAGGAAAGAGAGGAGATTTAATTTCATATGTGCTAATTTCATATGTGTCATAAACCTGGTCCTTCTGGCTTCACTGTTCTAGAAGCAGATATGAGCCCAGGAAATGCTATACATTAAAGCTGATTGGAAAATAAATTCTTTCAGGTTGTACATGGTGACTAGGAAAAGAAACCCTAAATACATAGAAATAATTGTCAAGGGTGTTGTAGTTAGAAGTTGTTTATTTTTTACACCTATTACTATTTCATATACATTTATGTAATTTTTTTGGCTCTTTTAATGTGGTAATAACCATTGTAAAGAAGTATCATGTTGTTTCTATAATAATCTTGATGATTGATCGTAAAGTGCAACTTTTGATGAAAGTATATAATTGATCTACATCTCTAGGCACTGTATGAATACAATCAAATTGATTGATTTTCTGTTTGGTAACAGAAAGTGAAAATTTCAGTCAGATTCTGTTTGGTACTAGAAAGTAAAAATTTCAGTAATTGTTTTAAGAACATTCAGAGGGTTTTTTTACGTACAGTATAATAAAGTGCAACATTAAAGGTCATTTATATAAGTAGTTTGCATTGACACTGGAGCATAGAGTAAACATCATGTTAACCAGAAAACTTCTGTCTAAAAGCTGTTGTTTATGAGATTAAAATAACTGAAAATGTAATATAGAAAACCCCCAATACATATTGTTCAAACTATGATTATATTTTCTTTCATGTCTGAGTTGCACAAAAGACTAGTACAATGCCTGGTAGTTCAAAGTATTTATTAAGTCAAGAGAGAGAGAGTGCTCAGGAAATAAGTTTTTCCTTTTCTTACCAGAGAAGCCATAAATAGTTCATTTGCTTCCCCCAGACAAACAAGTCTCTCAGGAATGAACCAAATCTTTTCCTTCAGTATGTAATAAAAACTCTTCTTTTTCAAACAGAAAGGTCCCTATTTAAGCTACTGTTTCTCCAGCAGCAGAACCCCAGAGACATTATGGGAGACTGTGTGCTTCCTGGCAAAGAAGTTCTCAGGCATTTCACAGAGCCAAGAGAGATTATTCCCAGCAAGTACTGTGAATAATGGATTTTTTGCTACTTTAGGTATAACTCAATAAAGAGTTCTTTGCAGATTTTTGGAGTTTTTCTCAATTTACTATTTCTGTTTTTGATTCAAACCATACTATTTTGCATTTCCATTCCAACTCAAAGAATAGTTTTGTGTATTTTTATTCACAGCAGAATCCAACCTTTATGAGACAGATTGCTGTGATACCTCATAATTATTGTTTCTTTTTGCTGACTATATATTGGAATTTCTTTTGAATTAACCAATTCATTGTAAATTAGATCATATCCCAAAGCATTGAATTTATCAGCATGAGTTTGATCTGCCATTTACCACTATTGAAAAATAGCTGCATTTCAGATAACTTGTGCAAAGTTCAACTTCTATAGTATGAAATTAGGCTTCAAGACTTAAACCAGGACCTCTACTCAAACTGTTTCTATGTATTCTCATGGCTTCCTATGTCTTCTCATTTCTTTGTTTAGTTGAAATTATAATGCATACAGTAGAAGTTAACAATTGAAATTCAAATTTAAAACCTTTCATTCTTTAATAGTTTTCTCTTACCCCTCCATAATTTCCTAGTACAAAAGTTTTAATATATTTTTAACAATATTCCTCTTTTAACACTGACTATTCTCTCCTTCCCAAAGTGAAAATTCTGTCCTTTTTTGTGACCCTTGAAGTCTCTGAGAATCATATGTCTGTTTTTCTTTATTTTGTGAACAGGAATGCAGATAGCTGGAAACCACACACATACACAAAAAGTAAATCTGTGCAGAACAGAGCTCCATGGAGGCTATCTGCAAAATCAGCATGCAAACTGGGACTTTAGTGAGATGTGGTGGTGGGTTTGTGTTTACTTTCTTTGAGAGAAGCCATAGAGGATTAGCATTAAGAATAGAAGTGTTTGGAAGCGAAATGTGTGTGTTTTGGGAAAGGTAGGTAGCTAGTTAATGGAAACAAAACTTGGATATCTGCTCAAAAGCACAGCCCATGGAGGTGCTTCCCAAAGGTAATAGTTTTCAAGAGTTGGCAGTGGGGCAGTAGGGGAAGCCAAGACTACAAGATACTCAAGATCACAGTAGCAGACTTAAATTACTTATTTTTATTACTTATTTTAATTTTTATTACTTTTTTTATTAAATTTGGCAAAGAGAAAGAACTGCAAGTTGCATCTATTATTATAAACTTGGACAGATGACTAGATAAGTAACTGACCATTTACTGAATTTCTCTTGATCTCTTCCCGGAAAGTAATGTGCAGTTTTCAAACACAAGAAATACAAAGACTCATCCACTTCTGTTCTTTTACATGTCATTTTACAAGGATGCAGTTTTATAGTGTCCAGCTAATCTACGTGCAGAGAAGCTAAACCAGTGGCTCTGGGATGTCAACTGTGACATCTACTAAGAATACTCTTGCAAACTTCAAAGCCCTTCTCCCTGACATAGTGGTACAGCCTCCACCTGTATTTCAGTGAAGTGGTCTTGCTGTGAGCTTGAAGTGGACAGTGTTCATGAACTAAGTCACTCATTCTTGGAAAGCATTATGATTGTAGGCTTGCAAGAAGGGACTCATCCTACGTGTGGCTTGTTTACTCTTTGCCCGGGTCTGATGACTGCCACGACCTGAAATTGCTTAAGCATGTCCTGCAAAGAGGTACTTGACAGTTCACAGGGTGGTTCACAGGGTAGGGAACATACAGGGGACTGAGGATGCTGCTGAGGCATCTTTTTGCTCTTGGCACCTCCTGCACCACCTAGAGTTGATGCATATCTCAGTGTTGTATTCACTAATAGGAAAGAACCTGTCGGGGATGTGTTAATCAGTGGTAGCCTTGACTGTGGAGTACAAGATCCTGAGGGGTATGAGGAAGAAGGGTATCAGAGTATCGACCCTGGATTTCAGGAGAACAGACTTCAGCTTAATCAGGGACATGGTAGGTGAAATCCCATGGGGGAGTCAATTCTGAAACACAGAGGATTTAGGGAAGGATAGGAGACCTTTAAAGGCTTTTTCCTTCAAACTCAAGAATGATTCCATCCTGATATTGAAGCAAACAAGTTAGATTTATCAGGAGATCTTTGTGACTAAATAATAATACAGAGGAGGTAAGAAGATGCTGCAGAGGAGGAATTTATAAATCTTGCCTATATCGATGCTATGAAAGTCAAGGCACATAATGTCTGATGAGTCTCATTGCCTTCTAGGTTGAAATGACTGGCTTAATGAATGAGGAGAAAGCAGTGAATGTCATTTATCTTGTCTTCACCATGGCTTTTGATATTGTCTTCTGCAATATTCTTGTATGTGTGTTAGGAAATTATGGTCTTTATGAGTGGATAAAATGTAGTTAACCAGGTAGACAAAATTCTGGATGAGTGAACCCAGAATGTGGTGGTCAACAGGTTGCACTCTACCTGGAGGTCGAATACTGAATGGGTTTATACTATTATCAGTTCTGTTTAACGTCTTAGTGAATGAAGTGCTGTAGTGCACACTTATGAAATATGCAGATAGCAGTGAATTGGGGTCAGCAGTTGATATGACCATGGGCAACACTATCATCCAGAAGGACCTAGAAAAGCTATAAGAACAGGCAACCAGTAATCTCATGAAATTCAATAAGAACAGATGCAAAAGTCTGGTAAGAAAAAGTCCCTTGTGGTGCTACAGCTTGAGGACTGCCATGCTGGGGAGCTGCTGTGTGCAAAAGGCTCCAGTGCAGTGAGCTGAATGTCAGCCTGCATCTACACTGGTTGCAGACAAAGCCAGCAACCTCCTGGGCTGCATAAGGATCATGGCCAGCATCTGGAGGGAAGGGATTACCCCCTTTTACATGGTGCTCGTTAAAACATACTGCATCCAGTTTTGGGCCATAGAGCATGAGAGACTTAAAATGTGAGTGAATTCAGCAAGGGGCCACTGGGACAGATGGTGATAAGAGAATTTACCCCATGAAGAGAGGCCAAGGGATGGGGACTCCCTCAGCTCAGAGAAGAGATGGCTTTGCGAGTACCTAACAGCAGCCACAAAGTACCCATGGAGAGGTTGTCAAGAAGATGGAGTTAGAATCTTCATCATGTGTGAGGACAGGAGGCAGCAGACATAAAGTACTACAAGAGAAGAGAAACTTTTTTGCCAAGAGGATAGTCATGTAGTGGAGCAGTTTGTGCTGTCTCCATTCTTGGAGATTTTCAAGACCAGACTAGATAAGGCCCTGAGTATCCTAATTCGATCCCATAGCTATCCCTGCTCTGAGCAAGTTGTTGGCATACAGGCATCTTGTGGTTCCTTTCAACCTGTGATATCTCATGATTGAATTGTTTTCCTTTAAATCAGATCAGGACAAATGAAAAGCAGAGCAATAGTGAAGGGCAAGAAATGTTTTAGCGACAATTTTTAATAGCACATACAATCTCATACAAGTCCTAAATTTGAAAACAGAAAGATGGATGAACTCATCTCTCCCGCAGAGATGATGTTTAGGATATATTTATGAACTAAAAAATCATTCGAGGTTTAAATTTTTACAAAAAAAATTGGTAAAAATCACTATAGGCCAGAGCACTCTGTTTACTATCTTGAATCAAGTGATGTTTTTCTGAGACTGTCAGTATCAAAAGATCATTCTTCTTGTCTTCCATTAAAAAAAAATTCTCATCAAACTTCTTTCAACATTTTTACATTTTTGTGTATGTTTTTGTTGTAGAAAATTCAAACTGTCTAGTCAAGCCTTAATTATCAACATCCTTTTCATTTATAGAAGAGAAATAACTTTCATGGTGAGCTGTGCCATACCCTGGTTTTAGTTGCTTTGCTAGTGCAGATTTGGGTCTTGAGTACATTCCTTGCCTGTGACATCAGACCACAGCAGCTTTTAAGCTGCTCTCTGATCCTTGGTAGTATGTGCTGTTTCAACTTGCTGCTGTTTTGAAAGCTGGGACCAATACATGGCTGGATAGATCATAGATTAGCTTGAATCCTGCAGTACTATTTCATATTCTGCCTGGCATAAGCCTGGCATGCTGGGCAATGCTCTCAGCAGATACTGTGTTAATTTAGCCTTTATTAGTGAATGTTAGTGTGCATCTGGCTGAATATCTTGTCTAAATACTTACCATATGCTGCTCTCTATGTAATAGAATGCAGTTGTTACCATGATGAATATTCCATCATTTGACTAGAAAAGTAGTGATTTTTTTTTTTTAATGTTGAAAAGCCTCAAGGAATCCTGTTGTATAAAAGATAATGTTATTCAATGGTTTTGCTTGTTCCTGGAATGTTACAGACCCTGTATTTCGTTGTTTTTTGATTTTTTTTTTCTATTTTATTCCTGATAGAAAAAGATAGTAAAAAAGAAACAAACCAGCAATATCTGTACCCTCTGATAGACCTGTTAAACTTCAAATAAACAAAGAATATGTAACAATAGTTTACAGAATGGTATGGATGTTTATGAATATGGACAGATTTATACATAATGCATCTTTATAAATCTTTCATGTTGGGGACTGTGTAATATGATGGGAATCGAATTAATCCTTATACTTTATCTCAGTCGTAATACTTCTGCTGTAATCACCACAGGTTCTCAGATTATTACCTAGTTTAGGTATTAAAGTTTAGATTTTGTGTTAATAAAAGTTTTTAACATTTAAAAAAATGTAACACCAAAAAAAAAGACTTGTGAGAACAGGAAGAAATATTTATTTGCTCAACTGATTTTCTGTATTGGATTGGATGGTCTGAAAATATTTGTACCTTACTGAATCCTCTGAAAAGGTGGCAGCTGCCACAGACAAACATCATAAATTGAATGTGAATAAACCACTTTATCTTCAAGTGTCCAAAAATGTCCAGACAGTTTGGTTCTTTGTAGACTAATCATATAATATGCTGGACTGTAATTTTTTCTAAGTAGTGGAATCTTTTCTAAATAGTGGAATGGCAAGGTGAAGTTTTCAGCTATGAGGACACCCAAATGTCACTTTAAAAAAATTGTGTGACATAAATTCTGGGTAATAACTAGAATGGGTAGCAATTCTTAGGGTGAATACTTGAAAGAAGATTTCTTAAAAAAGGACCACTTTTGTGAATGTAAAAACAAAATAGTATAGTGTTCTTTGTCTTTCACCCTCTCAATTTTTTTCTTATTTTTCAATGGGAGGTGAAAAAGATAAAAGGTGCTTTCATATGCACTTGAAAATATAAGAATAAGGAGTAAAGATAGGGTGTTTTTGGAACAATTTTTAAAGATTTTTACCCATACTGCAAGCAGAAGTGCCTTAAAACATTTTTTTTCTTTTTTCTTTTTTTTTTTTTTTAACAGAAGTACAAGGTGTGTAATTTTTAAATAACTGAACATCCTTTCATTTTCAATCAACCATACCTACCTTGCTCTTATAGTACTTAAACCTTAGACATAAAAGGCTGTTAGGGCACACACAGTCAAGAGTACAAGAAGTCCTGGTTTATGTAAGCTGAAAATAGTGCATCTCTGCAGAACAGTGCAAAGAAGACTTATTTCATGCTGTGCAGCTACACTAAAAAGGGAAAATATTCCTTCTGGAGGTGAGCAGAAATACCAACATATGCTGTGTGCCTTTTGAATTATTTGAAAAATCCTTTTGCTTCAAATGCAGCACCCTGTCTGAAGTCAATGGGCTTGCACTTACATATGAGTGAAGAACTTGCATATGACATTCCCTTGTCCCATACACCATTCTGCAAAGATCAGAGTCTCCTCTGATATAAACGGTGGCTGATTTTCTGTGAAAATGTAAAGGGAAAACTTAGTATTGCTTTTCCTTCCCTCCTCTCTGCCCTTCCCCTCCACGATGAAAGAGTAACTGAGGAACAGAGTTTGAAGAGCTGGAAAACAGAAAAGGGTGTCTAATTTGTCCCAGACTGGACTTCTTTTGACTCCAGTGTTCTGGACTGTGTCATGAAGGGGAAATCATTTAATAATTAAAAAATAAAAAAAATAATTAAAAAAACCCTTTTGAAGTGTAATCTCTGAATAAACAGATATGTGTCTTTGCTGTATCTTTGCTTTCACTGCTTACAGTGTAAATTGATCTTCCTTTTCACTACTTGGATAAGAAAATTCCCACTTCATGCAAGGAATTATAAGACTTTTAAGAACAGAGGTACAACTGTATCAATATATGTATGAAGGTATGTGTGTCCTTTCTCCTGTAAAAGTCTGAAGTTCTATTGTATATAGTTCTGTATAATATCAAATCAGACCACACTTCACTACAAGAAAAATTGAGAAATTAAAGTATTCAACTGCTCTCATTCACTATTTACAATGCTAAATGGTTTTAATTTCAGTTTTCTTAACTAGAATGAAATGTAGCCCACAATAATACTATACAGTTTAAACTTCAGAGATACCTCTCGTCTAGTAAAAGATGTCCTTACCCATGGCAGGGGGTTGGAACTAGATGATCTTTAAGGTCCCTTCCAACCCAAACCATTCTCTGATTCTGTGATATCATACTGACAGAACAAGGTCTCATTTAAAAACTACATTTTAATGTAAATAATCTTCTCTTACCTTGACATATATGCTCTGGTTTAATGGCACTGAATGTAAACATTGCAGAGTATTTTCTATAAAAATGAAGCCCTAACCAGTAAATGTTTGCTAGGCTTTAGATTGTCTGTTGTTTTCTGATAGAATTAGTAAGTATTGTAGACATCTTACCAGCTCTTTTGTTACATGTAGCATGATACAAGGACATAAATTATTTAACTAGAATTAGTAATATATTTTCCAGGTAAATATGATATAGAAATGTTACCCATGGCCAGATTCACTATCTTTCTGGCATGTCAGATTTCACTGGCAATTAAAGTTTTCAAAAAGCAGTCAATTTTTCTGTTATTGCCTTTAAAAGAAATCAGGGACCCAATGACAAAATAAATACAGGGGATGTGCACTCAGGGTAGGTGGAGGATGTTCCAGGAGCCAGCTTTGTAACTGTAAGTAGGATGCTGTCACTTGGGATGTATGGTTTTCATGCTCAAATTTGAATCTTGACGCTGCTCTGTGCAGGCTCATTGCATCAAAGTAGTTTCAAGTAAATTGCTAACTTTAGGCCTACACTTACATGTAGATAATTATTAAGATGTGCATTGAATTGTACTCCCTCATAGGCTGTTTTCTGTCTTCAGTCTCTAGGCTCACAACTGTATCTATTCCTATTAGAGGATGTGTTGTCTCATGTAGTGAAACTCTTTGATACTGTATCAAGTGACAGCAGTAAGGAGTGTACCTGTCAGCTACCCTGACCAAGGCTCTTATGAAGAAATAAGTAACCTTTCTTTTAGGGAAAAGCTCCTCTGGTTACCAATTCTGTTTCTGATAGTCAAGCAGAAATTTCTTACCGGAACCGGGAGACTCAATGAAAGGTTAATGAATGTAGAATTTTCCTGTGAAAAGTTTGGGTCCTGGGAAATTGGTAGTTTCTAAGAGAAGGTCATGATTTTGAAATGTCTCAGTAAATGCTCTTCATTGATACTTTTAGACATACTTCCCATTCTTATTTTGTAGCTGGTCCATGATAGCTTGCTCTTTAATGCGTCTGAGATTTTTATACCTTCTTATTGCATTTAATTTTAAAAATGAATGCTTCTGGTCTACATTGAAGGCAGAGAGTATCAGATGTTTTGAGACTACAGTCATTTGTTCTGCTGTTTAGATGGAGGAGAAGCAAGAAATAAGATTATATTTTTTTCCAAAAGTCAGAGATAAAAAGGAAGAAATAAAAAGTCTCCTTCATCAATTACAACTAATTTTTAAAATATAATTGTTTTTCAGGTCTGTCCAACATTTTTCCCTCTGTTCCACCTCTCATGTTTCTTTTTTTTGTGTTTCTTTTCTATATACTATTACCTGCTCACCATTTTACTTTTTTCACATGCCTCTGCTTGTGATACAAAGGGACTGAGTTCTGGTAGATGGGAACAAGCTTCAGGATTTACAGCTTATACTTATTTTTTGAAACTGTTTTCATCACTTGGCATAGCAGTGAAAGAAACCTGTTTCTATGGTGTGTGATATGTATCCTCATCAACAGGAACAAAAGAGATTTATTTCTTTCACGGATTAGTGTGTCAGCTTCCTGGTATGCTAACTTGGGATTCCCTAGAGGCACCCAAAGAGGGGTTTTTTTGTTGTGTCTGTGTTTCTTTCATATAAAAGGTACCCTTTAAAGATAATATTATGTGGTAATACTTAGATTTGTAAAATTTAACTTCACATTTTGAAAGAGCAGCAGATGGAACAAAACTAGGAGATGTTGAGAAACAGTGTTATTCAGGAAGTGAACAGAGAGCAATCTCACAGTGGAGGGCAGGTATCTGCAGTAGTAGCCAGTTTGAGACGTACTATATGCTCATCTAGAAAAAAGGTCATCAGGAGAAGTCAGCATGGATTCACCAAGGGAAAATTATACTTGACTGATCTGGTAGCCTTCTGTGATGACATAGCAAGATGGGTCAATGAGGGGAGAGCAGTGGATGCTGTCTATGTTGCCTTCAGCAAGGCTTTTGACAGTGTCTCCCACAATATCCTTGTAGGTAAGCTCATGAAATGTGGGTTAGATGAGTTGACAGTGACATGAATCAAGAACTGCCTGAGTGGCAAAGCTTAGGGTGTGGTAATCAGTGGAATAGAATCCATTTGGAGGCCTGTAGTCAGTGGTATTCCCCAGGGATCAATACTAGGTCCAGTCTTATTCAACTTGTTTTTCAATTACCTGAATGAAAGGGTAGAATGTACCCTTGGCAAGTTGAAACTATATGAAACTAGCGGGAGTTACTGATATACCTGAAACTGTTGCTGCCATTCAGTGGGACCTTGATAGGCTGGAGAATTGAGGTGCACTGGAAAGAGTGCGGCCAACAAGTAGAGAGAGTGATCCTCTGCCTCTACTCAGCAGTACCTAGGCCACTCTGTGTCCAGTCCTGGGCTCCTCAGTACAAGAAAGACAAGGAGCTACTGGAAAGGGTCTAGTGGAGGGCCACAAATACAACTGGGGGTCTGGAGTAGCTCTCTTATGAGGAGAGACTGTGGGAGCTGGGCTGTTCAGTGTAGAGAAGAGAACACTAAATGGATCTCATTGATGTATATAAATACTTCAAAGGTGGGTGTCAAGAGGATGGTGCCAGACTCTTTTCAGTGGTGCCCAGTGACAGGACAAGGAGTAATGCCCATAAACTAAAACACAAGAAGCTTCACCTCAACATGAGGAAGAACTTCTTTACATTGAGGGTGGCAGAGCACTGGAACAGGCTGCCCGGGGAGGCCTCTCTGGAGACGTTCAAAACCCAAATGGACACACTTCTGTGTAACCTGCTCTAGGTGATCCTGCCTTGGCAGTGGGGTTGGACTAGATGATCTCCAGAGGTCCCTTACAGCCCTAAGAATTCTGCGAATCTATGAAATGTCAAGGACACAATATTATCTAGCATCTAGCATTTTATTTTTCCTCAGCAGAACTAGTTTTTCTTACACTCTTAAAAAATAGCCAAACTTATTTCTGTAGAAATAATATCTGAATCAAGAATAAAGATCTGGGGAACAAAACCCTGGGCTTGGTGCTCTGCTTAGTGAGGCAAAAATTGATCCTTCTCCTGAACTTCTCTTCCATATTCCTCACATACCTTACCATCAGAACATCAGACCTGGTTACACGAGTATATTTAACTCAAAACAAGAATATTTGTTGCTTGCAGAATTCTTCTGTCACCAGGTTCAGCCACAGCATACTCTCCTGAGCTCAGGTAGATTCTTCACTTGTAGTGTACAGCTTGATAACTTTCTTCCTGTGAAAGCTTTGCTTTGTTCATCTCTCCAGAAGTGATAATTAAATGGAAAATATTCCTGTTCATGCTGATAAACTGTAAAATAACTTCTATTTTTATTACTTTTGTTATTTTATAAAATTTTCAGGCTTTAATTCCTCTAGTCTTGGATAATTGAGCAAAAATGACAACCCCTTTCCTTTTATGTTTAAAAAGGTGAACAGATTTAAGTTTGATTTATCACAATGCACTATTTGATATTTGTGGTCATTTTTTTCTTTTTTTTTTTCCCTCTAGAAATCATGTAGAGAGTACGGCTTTGAAAACAACTAAGTCTAAGAGGTGGCTGTGGGCTGGAGTCACTGAAGTCAGTGTGGTACAAAGCTCCTGAAGACATCCATTCAGATGGACATGGTAGATTCAAACATACTCAATTCCTAAATGACTAGGTTCCTTGCTGCTTGTTGAACCACTTTTCTTAAACATTTATTTCCCATGGATGTTATTAGAAATACAAACCTTGAAACTAAAGATAATTGTGGTAATGGTGCCTTGACCATGTAGCAAAAAACTTAATGATTCTTTGCAGTGAAAAAGAAATATTCTATTCAAAACTGACATCCCTACACCAGCCTGAGTTGCTGGATGCATGTATGAGTCAGTTAAGGAAGTCCAGAAGAACTCGGGATGATTTGAATTTACTGAGTTTCAGCTTCCAGCACATTTATTTTTTATCATTTGCTTTAGCAGTGGCATTCATTGCATGAGAGAACAAGTTGGTCTGAACATGTGCAGGTGTCACAGAGCAGTTGTGATCCCAGTGAAATCCCATTCAAAATAAAGATGATATATAGTAAATAAAAGCAATTGTTAGCTGGACAAATCAGTTGAGTTAGCTGATCTGATTAAATGTCATTTTTTTATGGATGATTCCAAAGGCTGATACTGCACTGAACAGAGGTGTGTGTTTATAAGGATAAAGAACATCTTCAGAATGCTCATTTGTATTACTCATCTATAAATGAGGAAATGTTAGAAGGAAAGTGAATATTATTTTCTCCTGGTTTATTTTAGATCTCTGGTGCAGTAAATGAATATTAATTTGAAATAAATTAAAAAAAAATTCTTGCCTGATGCAGACAATCTCTTTTTTTCAGCATAATAAAGAGAGTTCAACTGCAGTGACATGCAGCACTTGATCTAGAGGAACTACTAATACACCCAGGAGGTTTTCTGTATGCAGAGGCAGTACTGTATTTCAGCTTCATACCTAGACACAGTGGAAATAGATAGCATATTCAATTACACTTATAAAGGAAAAGAGTGCAGAGCTGAAGCTCTGCTTCCTGTCATCCACATGAACAAAAGTTGAATTTGTCCTTTATGAATGACAAAGAACCTTATTCTCCTATTTACTCCTTGTAGTCTAGATCCTCGCCTTGTATAGTTTTTGGAAAGCAACTACATGCATTCCTAGTTTTGTGAATCTATTCATAGGAGGAGGGTCTGTGGCTTTTAACCAGGGTAATTTTTTTTTGGTAGTTCTTTTAGTCTGGTGTTTGAGATTCCTTCATGGCAGCATTGGATTCTTCCTGGCATTTCAAAATGATACTTTTATATGTTTCAGTTGGGAAAACAGCGGTCAGTTCAAATTGTTATTTCCTCTTTGGTATGACAGCCTACTGTTCTGGGAAGAGAGTTAAACATCTGCATCTAGACATTTGTTGAAAAAAATTTGCATAGTTCAATTTATATCCTAGAAACACCCAACAACGTTATGCTGAAAATGGGGACAAATAATTAAATAACTCACAAAAGAAAAAGAAAATTACATGAATGTCTTTGTGTTGATATACTGAATGAATGAGGGTTGCATCTCACTTGATTAACTTATATTCGTGTAAATGAGAAGCAGGTCTCTGTTTAGAATTGTTTTTACTTTAAGCCTATAGTGTTACTGGCATGCATGACAGAACGTATTTTAATTAAGCTATCCACAGAATTTAATTTAAAAACTGTCTTTGAACAGATAATAACCATCCAAAATAAAAAAAGAATAATTCTGGGAACACTACAAAAAAACAGTATAGAAAGGAAAAAAATTTAAGTCAATCGTAATTCTGGAGCTTAAGTAGATATAAACTGGAATATGCCCATATGAATTCTGAGGCAGAAGTGACCTATCATGAAAATACCACAATGTAATTAGCAGCTGTAGTGACAAACCCATGAGGTTAGACAAACAAGGCAACCAGATGGTGCTCACAGTTCTGCATATTCAATCAACACTTTTTATATTGTATCATAAACTTTATTCTCTGTTGTGAAGGACCACACGATTTAGCCTTGACAAGCTTATGTGTTAATATGCATCATCAGGAACTACTGTTGAATCTCATGTGCACTCATTAAACAAAACGACAGTATCACATACTTACTAAATGTAAAGTGCAAATGTTGAACCATCACTAACAAAAAGGAAGTTCTTTCTTTTCGTTTTCATTAACTGTGGAAAATCAATAGACATTGTTGAACAGTGGCCTAAATCTCTGCCGTACCCAACTGTAATATGGTCTGTGAATGTGAAGGGTCTGTTGGTGCAGATATTCAAAGGTTTGCTTTCTTTCATCAGCTCAGGATCTCAGGAAATTTTAACTTTAAAAGCAACCAATGTTTACTATTCTCTCTTGCTCTTTATTATGCATTTCCATCCTTCCATCACTGTTCCTTCTGTAATAATGGTACTTTGAAATGCTTCACCATGTCACCAGCTGTGCTATTTTCAGTCCAGAATAACATTTTTTGTTTGTTTAACACAATTTAACTCGAATAGATATATTGAGTAATTATAGTCTGTATATAGAAAATACCATAATGTTTCATTTTAAAATTCTCTATCATTACTTTTTTTGCAGACATTATATGTCAAACATGCTTCTAGCTCTAAAAAGCAGAAGCATTGGGTACAGCCTCAAGTGAACCCTACTTACAATAATCTTAGGCTAGACTGGGCCTCTTATTATAGCTATTTCTGAACAGTGAACAAGGGGCTGCTGGTTTCTTTTATACTTGAGTTAGGGCTATGAAAGCCACTGCTTATTTTCATAAACATAAAAAAAAAGACATGTAAATGTATAAGCATCCATATGTAAATACTGAGTTCAAAAGGTCCATTAATGAAGTGAAACTCATATGACTATTGATTTATCTTTAAAGATGGCATATGGGTACAAGTACCAGAGATATCTGCATGTGAGATTAAAATATCCAATGTCCACAGTGCTTCCTTTTGTATCAAATGTAAGTACAAGCATACTTTCAGAGTGTATAAATCTGAGTAACTGCAAAAACTTCTTGCCTGGAGTGCCAGTGACTCATTTTGTCATGCTTAAGGTGCAATTAATAATCCAGGATATTGAAAGAAGAAATGCAATCGAGTCACTAAGCATATAAACGTGATTGAGGGTCATCCATTTGATAAATCCTTCTAAAGAGCTTTGGAAAACACTATAGAAACAATTTCAAAGACATTTAAACTGTTGAGAAATAGCAGAGTTGAATTTCTCTCTGGCTACCAAAAATAAAGACAACGATTGAATGGTCAGCTTTCACAATGGAGGGATTTTACCAGTAAAATGACAGATGGATCTAAAATGAGGTCTGTATCATGCAATAATCTTGATATCATAAATTGCATAATTTCAGGTAAGATTACATAATTTCTCAATAAAGCAAATTGCTCAAGGTACAGGCACTTGCATAACAGTCCCAAAAAGCTCAACAGAATAAATGAGAAATTTCAGTTGAAATTTAAAAATGGCAAGTGCCCAGGAGGTTGAGTTGAACAAGACCTTGGAGTCACTGTGGGTAGCTGTCTGAGGACATCCACTTGGTGTGTAGCAGCCATCAAAAAAGCACAGGAAAATTATCTGGAAATAATGGAATATGAAACAGAGGATATTATTATGATGCTGTGAATTCATAATGCAGCTTAAATGCTGAATAAATTGTTGGACATCATTTTTCAAAAGAGATGCTGTAGAACTGTGAGGTACAGAGATTTTTAAGAAGTATGATCAGAAATACAGAGAAATTTCAAACATCAAGCAAGCTGGAGTGACTAAGACACAACATTCAAAGGGGATGCATACAGAAAGAGCACAGCACAGGTTTATATAATTTTGTACCATGTGAAGAAAATCTGTAGGGAATTATTAATTTATCTGCTTATAGCACAGGATCTTGGAGTTTGTAAAAAGCAGAAAATTTAGAAAGTAATGCAGCACTTTTTCAGACAACGAAGAGATGAAAGTCTTCTGTTAAGTAATTTCCCAGCTCATATGGGCCAAAATTATAAAAAAGGAAATAAATACAAGTGTCAACCATGAGGATGGCTTGAAGAATACCTGAACTGTGATTTCCATAACTTGGATGGGAGAGGGAAAATATTGAAGAATCCCAGTACATCTCCTGTTTATAGTACTGTTTTAGGAAAAAACTTCTGCTGTTACTCACTTTCAGAGTGGGACACAAGGTTAGGGTTTAGTCTAAGGGCTAAGATTGGTGCTATTTACATAGATGGGTCATTAAGGTTATCAAAATCAAATCTCTTTTCCTGAAGTTCCTCAGTAAACTTCAATTCCACACTGTAAAAAAAATGTGTAAATACTTGGGGGAGTTTAAACACACATTTATTTTTTTCTTAAGAGTAAACATATTATGATGTCAGGACTAGAAGAGAGATTCTGTTATATTTTCTTGCAGGAAGCAGCATTTTATGGGGCAATAGGTGTGATTCTAACACAGTTCCTCTAACTTGTCATTACCTAGCCTTACTCTGAAAGAACAGTTCCATCAATTGGTTCAATCTTGCTGTGTCCTTCAACAATCCCTTTAAAAATATTAAATTTTCTCAGAGAAGGGAATTTAGCATACACAGTGGTAGAAAATCCATAAAATTGGTTTTTTGTTTGGTTGGTTTTTGTTTGTTTCTTTCTTTCTTTTCAATCCCTAGGTATTACTGTAATGGTCAAGAATTAAATTAACATGCCAATTAAATAGCTTTTTCAGGCTTATCCAAAAGTTTTTGGTGAGTTTTGTGATTGAAATTATTTGTGTACAGCTACGTATTCTCAGCAAGTTAACTGTTCTGTGGGCACAGGTTCCTGAATCAGTGTACCCACAAATACTTACTTCATCTTTAAGAAGTGAATTTGCAAAACTGTACCACAAGTCTAGCAACATTTGGCCCCATATTCTTCCATCTCCAGGATGACTAAAGGGGAATGGAATTTCAAACGAGCTTTATACTTTTTTGTATGCTCTCAGATTAGACTGAGACTACAGAAACTCATATTGAATTGCTTTTACACCATCAGGTTAATATCTGAGTTGAGTTTCTGAAACTTGATGGATTATTGTAAAACAAATTCAGACAAGGAATAGCCATCTCAATTAAAAAACTGAAAGTATTCCTCTCTCTTGAGATTCCAGTCTGTTTTATCATGCCCTGTTAACATTGTTTTGTAGAACATCAGGCCAGAGTAATCAACGGGCTTGGTGACAATCCATCCCATGGTCCTGGGTCAATGACTAACACACCCACCTTTTTTAATTTATCACATATCTACTTTACATGCACAAGTCAGGCATTTAAGTATCTTTCCATTTCACCTTTACATTTTTTAGTTAAAATTTCATTGGCCAAGGGGAGGAGAGAGAGGGCTCCATCACTTTTAATCTTAATAATTAGATACTTACATGTAGAGGAGGGACAGCCATGGATAGGATGTCTTAGCCTCTGACTCATTTCCATGAATATGTCACTCAAATAACAAGTTACTGGAGCATTTGAACATGGTGACCTTTGGGATTTAAGTGCATGAATTGTGAGCTATTTGTACACACAGGCAAACTATCACTGGAATTACACTACTCAATAAAGTTTAATTTAGCTTAAGGATAAATCAAAGCTCTTAGAGGATAGGTCAGAGGTTTGCAGACAAATGTAGAAGGGCTCTTAATAAGCAGTTCTGGAGACTAGAAATGCATTATTTCCCTTTCTTATGCAGTCTTAGCCCATGATGTCCTGCCATGATTGTCCTAATTTATGAGGTATCATCAAACAGGAGAGCAATCTTTTTTATTTTCATAATGTTTTTGTGTTTCTATAACAAAAACCTCAGAGGTGTGCAAGCAAGCACCTAAAATATTCTGTGCTCTGTGGGGCACACTCAGTACAAGAGAAATGCTCTGACTCAAAGGAAGGAAATGCATGTATTCTGTGGCACTGCTTTCCAGCATCTCATTCCCCAATCTGTACTTACATCCAGGTGCCCCATCCCAGGTGCAGAATCCGGCTCTTTACCTTATTGAACTTCACAAGGTTGGTGATCGCCCAGTCCTCTAATTTGTTGAGGTCTCTCTGCAGGACCTCCCTGTCTTCAGGGGAATCAACAGCTCCTCCCAGTTTTGTGTCATCTGCAAACCTGCTTAATATCCCCTCCAGTCCTGCATCCAAGTCATTTATGAAGATGTTGAAGAGCACAGGGCCTAAAATAGAGCCCTGTGGAACACCATTAGTGACAGATCACCAGTCTGATGTCACCTCATTCACTGTTACTCTCTGTGCTCCACCCATGAGCCAATTGCTCACCCACTGCATGATGTGTTTAAACAACTGTGTGTTGGATATTTTGTCCAGAAGGATCCTGTGAGAGACAGTATTGAAAACTTTCCTGAAATCCAAAAAGGTTACATCAGCTGGCTTCCCTTGATCAGCTGGGTGGGTTACTTTGCCATAAAAGGAAATCAGTTTTGATAAGTAGGACTTTCCTTTCATGAAGTTGTGCTGGCCATGATCAATGACTGCATTATCTTTCAGGTGTTTTTCAATACCTCCCAGAATAATCTTTTCCATAGCTTTACCAGGCACTGAAGTGAGACTGACAGGTCCATAGTTTCCAAGGTCCTCCTTCTTGCCCTTCTTGAAAATCAGGACAACGTTCACCAGCTTCCAGGCAGCTGGGACCACTCCAGATTCCTAAGACTGCTCAAAAATCGTTGAAAGAGGCTGTGTGATGACATAGCCAGCTCTTTGAGGATTCTGGGATGAATCCCATCAGGCCCCACAGATTTGTAGAGATCCAGCTGGAGCAGCAGATCCCGCACAATTTCAGGGTCGACTGAGAGTTGGTCATTCTCACAGTCATGGTCCTGGAGCTCAAGGCACTGAGACCCCCTTGGTCCATCATCCAAATTGAAGACAGAAGCAAAGAATGCATTAAACAGCCCTGTCTTGTCTCTGTCCCTGTTTGTGAGGTGATCATCCCCATCCTGTAACAGGCTGATGATATTTCTATACTGCCTATTGCCATTAGTGTATTTGAAAAAACTCTTTTATTGTTCTTCACATCTCTGGCAGTTTCAACTCCAGCTGGGCTTTGGCTGCACAAATTTTCTCCCTACAGCAGTAAGCAGCATCTCTGAATTCTTCCCGTGTCACTGGACCTTGTTTCCACTGGGCATACATCTTCCTTTTTGCCTTATTTCCAATGGAACATCCCTGCTCAACCAAACCAGCCTTCTGCATTGCCTGCTTGACTTCCGGCGTTTGAGAATTGCCAGTTCCTGTGCCCTTAGGAGGTGATGTTTGAAAAGTGACCAGCACTGATGGACGCCAGCACCTGCAAAAACATTTTCCCAGGGGACCTTACTTGGTAATTCCCTGAGCAGCCTGAAGTCTGCTCTCCTTATGTCCAGAGTTGAGGTTTTGCTGGTACTTTTCCTCCTGTCAACAGAAATTTTAAACTGGATCCCCTCTTGGTCACTGTAGTCAAGACGACCTCCAATCTCCACTTTGCTCATGAGATCCACTCTGTTGATGAGTGTTGCGACCTGCCCTAGGGAAGGGGAGGGTAACCCAGGTTCTTATTAATAAATCCCTTGGAGTGGATTAGAGTGAAACACTGTATAATTGGTGTTTTAATACATACATATATAGGGTTAATTTTAGAAGAATTTTGTTTCAAAGGTAAACAGGTATGTTGCCATTTTGGGTGTTGTCATCTATATCTATCATCTATAGCAATATAGCAATCATTAGGATAACACTTAAAGAAATCCATAAGAGAGAGAAAGGGAAAGAAAGGACAGAGACAGAAAGATATGCGTAGTCACCGCCCACGGGGTCCAGCGATGAACTTGGCAGTTGCAGCTTCCACATCCGTCAGCCAAAGTGATGGTCTTGATCCTCCAGGGTTCGGGGAGGGAAAACTCACACACTCAAAGAAGTTATGAGTTCTTATATACTTCCAGAACGCCTTGTACCTCCCGGGGGTGGGGAGCCCCACCACGGAATAGTGTTATGTCTCCTGAGCATGTGCAGAGTTCCTGTGAGGGGTATGGTAAAAAGGTTTTTCCTACCTTTCAGGATTATCATGGGGATGGGCTTTGACAGGCCATTTCATGAATCTCCCAACATCTCTGACAGCTCAGGCGAGACATGAAGAGTTCACATGAAGGACATGGCAAACACGACTCCTCCCGTCCTTCCAGGACTTGACCCCTTCAGCAGCACTGGTGGGGGGATGGGTCCAGCTGCCTCTTCCTGGCCTACAAAAGTCCCCTGTTGATCCTCGAATGCATAAGTCATTAACCATTTCAGTCTCTGATAACGAGCAGTGGATCAAGGAGGGCACCTTTCCGCGTTGGCTTCCTTAGGACCTATTCCAGAAAGTTGTTATCCAGGTTTTTTAGGAATCGTATGGCCTGGGTTGTACCAGCTGTGTGATGCTCCCAGCTGATTTCTGGCAAGTTGAAGTCCCCATAAGGACAAGGGCAGTTGATTTGGAAGTGTATCTTATTTCCTCCAAGAATAATTCGTTGGCATCACTGTCCTGTCTGGGAGGTCTATAGCAGACTCCCATGATCAGATCCACATTATTAGATTGTCCCTTGATTCTTACCCAGAGGCTTTCAATTGTGCCATTACCAGCTCTATGCTCCACACATTCTAACCCTTATTTAAATACAGTGCCTCTTCTGCTTTGCCTATCCCTCTTGAAGAGCCTGTATCTGTCCAACAGGGCACTCCAGTCACAGGTCTCATCCCACCAGGTTTCACCTATGCCAGTGATGTGAAATCTCTGGGACTGGGCCAAAGCTTCCAGCTCCTCTTCTTTGTTCCTCATGCTGCATGCATTAAGTAAAAAATATGAGATTTTTTTACTTGTCCAGTTTAGTTACTGTTGTTGTCTCAATTTCAGAAGAGAAATAAAAAAAGCCAAGCCAGTAATACTCCAAGAATAATCCGTTGGCATCACTGTCCTGTCTGGGAGGTCTATAGCAGACTCCCACGATCAGATCCACATTGTTAGGTTTGATCCACATATTGGGCTTGATCATGTTGTTCCATGATCAGGATGGATCTTAGAGGAGGACAAATTTGTCTTTTCATTTGGATAAACTCTGACTCTAGCAGAGGGCATTTACTAGGTTGCTGTTACTTGCAGGCAAACAGACCAGGTGTAAAGCTAGTAAAAGGTGGTGCTGCAGGAGTTCTACTGTTTGCCCTATTCCAGAAATCAGTGAGGTATCAAACTCTGAATGTGGACTATATTTTGAGACTTACAGAGAGGTATATCTAACACCCACAACTAAGGCAGTATTTAGTAGTTTTCTAGTTTGCTTTTTCTAGCTCTTTTATTATTTCTGTTCAGTTTTCCAAAGAGATGAACCTGAATTTTCCTTTAGATTCATCCAAATGTAATCTTGCCATTCACTTAGCTGACTACTGCTAAATTCTTTCTTGATTACTTGCTAATTTGATGTGCTTCTTTCTGTTGTTTATAGCAAAACCTAGTTATTACTTAGATTTATCCAGTGCTACTTTTAGTTTAACATCCCTTGGATAAGCCTATCTCACTGGAGTTGTCAAGTGCAACTGAACATGGTGCTGGTACAGGATCTTCACTGACAATCAGTTGAAGTTTTGACTAATGCTTTTATTATAAAATTGAAGCACGGGAGAAGCTGCAGTATCAAATTTAAATTTGAGAATTATTATAGTTTTAGTATAAACTCTACAGACAAAACCACATCTGCCTGGGCTGATGTTTGATTTCTTTTAGAACAAAGAATCAGTACACCATAATTAGTTTTCAATCCTTTGTTTACAAATAGAACAAGTTTGTTTAAATAAGTCTTACAAGAATTCTTATATTAAGCATTTATTACATTTGTGAAGGACCAGTGATCTGATGAAGTATAGACTGAAGTCAACCAAGTAGAAGAACTTGCATAAAACTAGTAGGAAAGAGAATCAGTTTCCCCTACGAAGATTGTACCAAAATCATAAATGTGGAATAAATTTTATTTTCTCTTTCAAAACGACATTTCAACATTTAATATATTCACATTATGCCTAAACACAAAGCCAAGACTGTAGAATTTCTAGAAGGGTTTGTGCTATCCTTGTTCTGATCTCACAGTTCCTTTGAGGAAAAGACCTACTTAGAAATTGTGCAATGGACATGGAAAAAAAAAGTATTTTTAACAGTTTAGAAATAGATCAAATGCCTAGCTCCATGCAACTGACTGTTCTCACTTTCCAAGTGATTGAAAGTCCGCCCACATGTCTCTTGGAAAAAGGTGACATTGTTAAATCACAAAAAATTCATGTTTTGAGCTGTAGGCTGTATAGACAATTTGACAGTGCCCAGACCTTATTTTTACACCTACAGTCACTTGGAAGTTTCAAAATTAAGTGCTGTTGTTGAGGTATGTACTTCTACACTTCTGTTTTGTACTTGTGCCATTATTGCAACTACTTTTTGTAAAATACCTGTCGCATGTTGACTAGCAGGCGCTCTCTCTCTCTTTCTCTCTCTCTCTCTCTCTCTCTTTATTTCTTACCACTCCCTCAGCATTAAGTGTAGCAAACAAAATACTTGATCTTCTTGCTGTCACTGGGCTAAAAAGAGAATCACTAACTGAATTCATAAATAACAAGCAGTCCCCAGTTTACAGCTTTGCCATTGCTGTGTAATTGCAATGAGAATGCAGACCCAAATTATGGGACATGAATTGTAGTCTTTAATGAGATGGGATAATGGGTGGTAATCGGGTTAGGAGTGAAATGGCTTTAAGAGATTTTGCAAATTAGAAACTTTGAACTCTCCTGTGTGAAGCTGCTCACTGCAACTGTGCTTAATAGCACATTTGGTGCCATCAAGGTCTTGCTATTAACCTTTGATGCTATTACTGACATGGTCCTTCATCTCATTGACCTTTTCAAGTAGGAAACTGGAAGTGTAATTTCAAAACTGTCTTTTCATTGTCCAATAGGCTGTAAGTATGGGTACTATCCCTCCAGGTCTTACACTTTCAGCATGTTATTCTAGCTGCTTAACCTATCTAACACAGGTTGAACTTCAGGTTCTCATAGACCATTTCTAGTTTAGATGTGACATACACAGTCCTATCCTCTGTCATTCTGGGATAGTGTCCTTACTATTCCTCACTTATGATAAAATGTTTAACTGAAGAACTGTTTGTCTGTTCTTGCAGAATTATTCCATTTCTATTCCCCTAGAACCCTGCAAAGCAAAATTGGTATGCTCAAATGATAACATTTCCTCTTTTTAATGCCCTTATATTTATGTGACCTCTATCATCTACTGTATGAAACTGCTCTGGCATCATTAACTTCAATAGGCATATATGCATGGACACATGCCAATATTTTGGGAACTCCCAGTCTGCAGAGCATAAACCAGGTCTTGCTGAATCCCAGCCTTATATCCAGGCTTTTTTGTATTCTTTAGAGGTAGCACGTATTTGTGCAGGTTTTTATAATAAATATGTACATAGACAGTACTAATGTTTTGCCCAGCTGAGCCAGATCCTCCAACTGCGCAGGAAAGGTCAGTGTCATGTACCCTACTGTGACAAAGGCAATTCTGGAAGAACTGCCTTGAGGATAAGGCACTTATATATAAGTGCATAACTAAACCCAAGGATTAGAAGGTGAAACTGAAATATTACTCTTATTATTACTACTTTTTTCCACTGGCCAAACTGATTTTAGTGTACATATTGTAAGGATATCCTTAGTACTTTGAAAGATTGTATGACCACTATCTAACTAGCAAAAGCATTTTCAACATTAAAAAAATCCTTTAAATGAGATGCTGATTTATTTTTGCTGCTAGTCTTGTACTGTAATAGATGTGTGCAGAAAATAGGTGTCAAGAAGTTTGCATTTGGCAAATTGATCTACAGTTGCTCAAGCAGAGGCAAGCCTAAGGCTCATACGGCGTTATACAGGTTTAGTAGCAAGTGTATGTCAATAGCCTTGAATGCCAATAGCTCAGTTGTGTTTGTTTTTCTTGTGGGATGAAAGTAAGAGGCAGCCCTTTAGCATGCCCTGTTGGAAGGAGCAGAGAGGGTTCTCTGAAGCAGGAGAGAGTTGTGTGCAGGGGACCTTCAGCGTAGTCTTTGGGAGCAGAACAAAACTGTTAGTGTGGTCTCCACAAATACTGTCTACAACAGGAGATTTCTAATTATTTATTACCTTTTCAACCTTATCTCCTCCATTTCTTTTCTAGTCCATGTGAAAATTGAAAATTCAGTTCACTCTATGCATTTCCTTTACACCATTTACACCTTGTCTTTTTCAGTGCTCAGTAGGTGAGCTATTGAAGGACAGTAATTTAGCAAAATATACTTCTTACTGCTGTATGGATCATATCTTTCAAAACAAATGCCTCTGCAAGACCATTACACATGCATGTTCATAGTTCCTTTTTCCTGTACTAATACATCTTATTGTTAGCCAACTAAAAATAAAACAAAAAATAGGACTATAGGCTATACCCTCAATATCTAAAGGGCAAAGAATCACACACTGCAGGAAATAAATAGCTGAGTAAAAAAACTGGGAGTAGTTTAAGTGTAAATATTTTTTGTAGAAGATCAAACACAGACATGTGGGTTTTGATATTAAATGTGCTTTTCAATGTGCTTTTCATGAAGTTTAGTGCTGTGTCTACAATGATATAAAATTCTTCATCTTGAGTAATCTAACCTCTAAAGTATCTGCTTACAGTGAGTTATGCTGAAATATTGATGGACAGAGAGAAAGTAGTGAGGTTTAATTGACATGTCTATCTGTTGGATACAAAGATAGATAAAATATGAAGAAGCACAATAATCTCTTGTTATGTAGCTTGAAGTTATTGCCGCCCTTAGGAGTAATTGAAATACACTGTCTGGCAGTGTCTTTACAGTTGTCTTGAGTACTGCAGTGTTTTCTGGGGAATGAGAATATGGGTTTGATTAACATTGCAAATATCAGTCTCTCCATGTAATAAGACTTTGTGGTAGCATTGCAAAAAAAGATGAGAAAGTATAAAACTATGATTTGGAGGTTCATTTTCTGGCTCTGTTATAGGTTTTCTTAAAAGTAAATAATCTAATCTCTCCACTTTGCTTGTTTTCCAGGAATAGAAGCAAGCAGTAGAAGTTCTTCTTCCATCTTGCAAAGACACTATGACACATCCCAGAATCACAAAGTCTTCTGGGAATACTACTTGGATTGTTGATGTCCCAATAAAATCTGGGGTTTTTTCAACATATTTTGTAGTATGATCCCTATATCCACCTGGGCCTTGCAGGGACAGTATAATGCAAATAGAGATGGCTCCAGGAGATGAATTGGAGTTGCACAAGGTTTTGTAGGAATGTCACAGGCTAATATAGAAACCAGAAACTGTATTTCCTCTGGCACTAGTTTCTTTATAGGCATAATTTTCTAAATTATTAATGTAATTTTTCATCTTCTCCTTCTGCATTTCGAGGGCTTCTCTAACACCTTCTGTGTACATTTCTTTTGCAGTGTAGAATGTATTTTAAAGGATGATGATGATCATCAAAAAGGCAGCAACAACTAGACCAAAAAATCTGAGGTCAGTTAAAAAATAATCATACATACAGTGTTGTAGTCATGGGCACCTTTAGATGAAGTGAACGGATATATGCATGTCTTCACCTGAAAATGCCTACTGCACAATTAAGTTTAGTTTCCTAGTAACAGCTGCCCATGCCTCTTTTAGCAGTGATGTGCACTGAACTTCTAAAGGGCAGACTTCAGCAAGCTGAATAAAAAGCAGTAGAAAAGGGCAAAGTAAAAAAAAATTAGAAAAAAAGGCTGCAGGTTATTTTATCGTGTTTTTTTATTTGGGTTTTGGGGTTTTTGTAGGTTTGTTTTGGTTTTGGGGGGATTTTTTGTCATTGTTTTTGTTGTTGTTTTGTTTTTGCTTTTTGTTTTTGTTTTTGGTTTGTTTTTTTTTAAGGAGACTTGTGTGCCTTGTAAGCATTGAAGAGGGAGTGAGGACAACAATTCATTAGAGCCAATAATATTTGCTAAAATAGCAGATCATGCTTGAACACAACAGGTTTGACTGGAGCATGGACTGCAGCTCAGAAAGAAACTACAGAGACACAATGAAAATCAAAGAGAAAAATCTGAAGAACAAAACTAGACATAAATAGTTCTGATACTCTCTAGTAGCAGTGTTTTGCATGTTTTATAGTAGTTATGTATGTATCTGGTTAAATGGTAATGTCTTTAACACATGAAAATCTTTGGGCTGCTGTAATTTCCCTCCAGTACAACCCCTCATCCAATGCCTAACCTAATTAAGGTATGAACTACAAGTAGACTTTGACTAGATATGTCCCAAGTCACAGAGGTAAGACATTTCTGTCATTCCTGTAGGAAATCCTGCATTTCTCACCACTCTCCTGTGCATTCAGTGAGCAGCTATATGATATCCCTGCAGCTCTCAACTGTGAGAGAGGTATAAACTGCCTCCCCAGCAGGGCTTTGTGATGGACTGAATGTTATTAATATCTTAAATGTCAGAATCATAGAAAGACTTTTGTTAAACTACAAGGAAGCAACTGCCTGTCTGTGACCACTGAAGCCTGACTGGAATTTGGACTGTGAAGGGGGACTTGAGATAAGACTATTGTCTAATCATCTCAAGTCTGGGGAGAAGTAAACAAGGCTCAGGAAAGAAGAATGTATCTGTGTTAAGAATCAGCCCTAGTTGGGCTTGAGGGGGTGGTGAAGGAGAAGGGTGTGTGATGGTGAAACAGGAGTAAACCCCCTCCCACTCTAGGAAGACCACGTATGCATGGGGCATTCATGTGAGAGGCAGCTGAGAAGGGTCATAAACCATCAAAGACCCTCAAAGCACCCCTAGAACTCATTCCTGAGGCCTTCTACCACTGGAGGACTGCATGTGATCCAAGTGAGTCAACAAACCCAGAGCCTGTCGCAAGAGACTGCGAAGATTCACCCCCATGCCCAGGGGAGGTACCTGGGCATCTCCTGAGAGTATATTAATCCACTGGACTCTGTGTTTTGGGGGACCCTCACCACCAAGAGAAGAACCGGACCCATGGGACAATGCCGGGTTACATGGAATGGTGATACCTTTTCTATTTTAATCTCCATCTGTCAGTCTCTTTCTTCTCTCCTTCTCCCCCTTCCTTTTTCCTATTTCTTTCTCTCTCTCTTTTTCTTTCTCACATTTACCATTAAATAAAACCTGTACTATTGACTTTGGCATTTGGTCTCGTTTGCAACTTAATTTGGGCAGAGGCATTTCTAATAATTTTCATAACAGGATCATAAGAGGCTTGGGGTGATGCTTTTGTGATGGACGCATTATGAAAATAAATATCCAGTGATAAATGTTGAGGCCTCCCTAAAATTGCCTGGTGCTCTCACAATTAATCACAGATGTAGATGTGTAGAATGTGCCTGTGGTTGGGAGTTTGCATGTTTGTAGAATATAAATGAAATACTTCAGACTCCAACAACCTTGCGCTTCCTCTTGGAAATGCTTGTTAAATGCTGGTCGTGTTTGGCAGCACATCCAGGTTGATCACAGGTCAGATTGCATTAAGGTTTGGAAGCTACGTGCTCATTTAGTCTGCTGATTTTTAATGCCACAGATATCTTGAAGAGTTCTCTAGAACACTGGAAATACTTGGCCCACAACTGTGAATTAGAAAGTGAAGCTTCTGACCTCTTTTTTTTCTATGTTTATAACACAGAGAAAGACCATACTTAGACTTGTTGTTTTCTGATAAATTTGTATGCATCAGCCTGGGTGGGAACTTTTCCTGCACTTGTGCGGAAAAGTTGAATAGCGATTGGATACATATCTTCATTAAATATTTTTCTGTCTAAATTTCTTAACTGAACAGTTAATCAATTGCCAACTTAAATACTGCTTTAAGCACATCTCTGTAAGACTATACTTTATCTGTCACTGAAATTCACATTTGCATTTGAGTTATTTTGCTTTTCATAAAGCATAAAGTCTGATGGAAAGTCATGTCTTATTGACTAAATGTGCTAATTATTTTGTACCTTGCTTATCTATCATCAGTTAGTATAACAGGGGAATTACTCTTTCAAAATGCAAACAGTTAGGACACAGAAAAGCATAGGTACTTTTTTTAAAATTTCCAGGAGGAGAATGTGTTTGTTACCTGTAACAGTGGTAAAACTGGCATGAGTCAAATTAATCTTAGATTCAAAAAGCCTCAAAGAAATTTGCAATATAGTACAACAATAGTTATAGAAAATTAAAGCTAAGAAAAACTAACATATTTTAATGGAACTCTTCAATTTTGCTTTCTTTGACTGGACACCTATAATACTGAGTTCTGTGATATGTTTAGTAGAGAAAGTGATTTAAATAGAGGAAGGATATTTCATCAATAGATGAATTAAAATCTATTTGTGTGGTGTGCAATTTTCCAAAGCCATCCAGAAAAGGCATTTCTCACTCAACAACTTGATTTTTTTTCCCCAGCTTTAGAAGTCACCTACAGCAGAATATAACAGCACTTGGATAAGTATAACAGAAGAAGACTAAATTGATGCCTCCAATTCAACATTGGTTAAATTTCAAATCACTAGTGAGGTGATTTATTTTGGCTGAGTAAATGCAAAAGCTGTTGAACCCGAGTTGTTATAATCATAGAACTGTAGAATTGGATTTTTAAAATTTTTATTTCCAGCTCATACATAGTATTAAAATGTATCTTTTAGTAACGTATATAATTTCATCAGCTTAAGTTTGAAATCTGATAGGATTGCAGTAGGCATAATGACCCAAAGGGCTGCCTCCCACACAGAATATCACTAACAACACCAGGATTTACAAGGGAGAGGGGAAGGACAGATTCTGCCCAACAATAATGTGTCTATCCACATAATTTTATAGTGAAGGGTGGTGAGACAGATGCGTGTCTGAGCCAAAGGAGAATAGTGTAATAATTAATTCATTCTCAAAGACTCTAATGTTTTAAAACTCCTGAACTGTAGAAAGAATAGACTATACCAAATCAAAACAATCTGAGGAAAAACACTTTCCAAACTTTGAGGATGTCTGATATTCTGCATTCAGAAAATAATGTATTTTACTAAAAATTGAAAGACTGACTTGTACTTGTGACTCATGTTACAAACCTCAAAAGATGACTTTTTAGCATTCCTGGACTATGAGAAATCAGGAGTCAACCCTTCTGTGCAAAATAATTAATACCTCAACACTGGGTAGCTCAAAACTTAAGAACTAGTTAATGTCAAAGAACTGTCCACACTCAGGGAATGTCTGTGACTGTATGATATAGAAGTCAAAGGAATAGTTGTCTAGGGTCTTTCATGGATCTGTTGTTTAAGATAACTTTATACAGATTTGGGAGACTCGTTGAAAATATTTTGGTCAGGGAGTTTTATGCTTTGAGACTGGTCATCGGTATTCTTCATTGTAATGTATGAATTCATGTCTCCAACTGGCAAAACTTTTCAAAACCAGCTGTGTAATTGGGTCACAGCACCTATTAATACCAATTAACTACTTACTTGTACTGCAAATAAGTTTTATTTTGTCATGCACTTCGTCTCTGCGGAACAAATTATTCAGGCATACGCTGAAAAGTTTTAAAATAATGGTCAAGAGAAGACTTTTCTATTTTAGAGCATTGTTGCCTCCTATGTATATGAGAAAAGTACTAAAAAAATAAAACAGCAGCTCCCAAATCTACAAGAATTACAAGTATGTTCTGGCTTGACTCTAACAGACCAATCAGGCCTTTGTGTCTGCTCTAGGTACTTCAGCCCAAGGGCACCTTAAATTTAAACCACACTGTGGAGTAGTTTATGCAAACGCAAACTGAGACTTCAGTTCTTTTTAATGGATCACATAGGGATTTTTTATATTCTCATCAATATTTTAAATGCTATGTATTAATTTTAGGAAATTATTTCAATTTTTTTTTCTGAAGGCAAGTATGCTTCTAAAATAATGTAACACGATTTTCTCTTGGGTTTGTTTTTTCGTATGCATATATTTTTTCCTAATCTTCCCTTTGCCTGCAGTTCTTAGTTGTGTGTTTACTGTGATCAAACCATTTCAACTTCAGCATGCCTGATCTGACCATGGGTAAAAAGGTCATGCTAGTGAGAAAACATGATTAGAACACGTGATAGTTCTCTGAGTGTAAATCTTCTTGATACTAATGGGAGAGGCAACTCAATGGAACATGACAAAGCAAGCAAAAAGAGCTGAAAAACAACCTGTTGGACCATACTCTATGAATATTCAGTTCATGCTCTGTTCAAGATTAAATAGTTACAGGCAGTAGATGGAGTAGAATTTTAAGTGTCAGGCACCCTAATTTTTAATTCTTCTTAGATTGTACAATTCCATTCCATTGATGAAAGATCTGTTAGGGAACATTATTTGGTTGGTAAAAATAAGTACTTAAAACCAAGGTGTATTAGATTTTGATTGTACTTTTAACTTTAATTTTAACTTCAATTCTGCCTCCTTGTCCACTGAGTGCAGTGAATGACACAAGGTCCTATTGGCAAAATATGTAATCATATAAATTGCTTGTGCCATTAGGAAGTATAGCTGAGATGCTGAGACAATTCAAAACTGGTGTTTCTTAAATATAGGTAGGGTAAAGGCAAATTAAATAACATTCTTTGAATTTAGTACTTTTCTATGTGTTAAAGGGTAAAGGCAAATTAAATAACATTCTTTGAATTTAGTACTTTTCTATGTGTTAATTTCTTGACCACTTTTTAAAAAGTAGAATCAAACTATCTTTTCTATACAATTGTGTGTGTATATGGTCCATGGAACCCATCCTACTAAGATAATGCCTTTTCTCTGAGGTTTTAAACCCAGTTCTTAATAGAGCATCACTGCTTTCTGGCTGCCAGCTGCAAGATAAAGTTGGATTTAAATTTTCCTGAGGCATGTTATCGGTCATGGTCCTGGGCAATCGGTTTTAGAAGCAGTGGGGTTGGACCAAATGACCTCTAGAGGTCCCTCCTAACCTTGGTCATTCTGAGATTTTGTATTTTATAAACTTTAAAATGTGCCAAATCTACTGAAAAATTATTCCTTGTTCATGTATGTTCCCAGCCTGTCTCTGTTTGACTTTTCTTGTTAAAGAAATCTGTCTGAGGGTCTAAAAATACATGCTAGGTTTCTCCCTTTTTCTTTCTCAATTTTTTGAGAGGGGAGTGGTGGTGCAGGGAGGGGAATATCTTTCATTTTTCTGTGGAGTCCTGGAATGACTGGAGTGCCAGGCCAAGAATAGGAGGAGAAAAAAATATTAATATCTACCTGACATAAATATGAACACAACAGTAAATTTTTTAGGGTAAATTTAATAAGTTCCATCTTCTTGGATGAGTATTTCTGATCTGTTTTGTGTGTGTGTATGTCTATGATTAAACCACTGTCTAAAGATCCCAGAATGGCCTGATCTGTCTCATAATAAACTCCAGCAATCTTTCAATTTATTTTTGTTTTATTTTGGGGGCTTGTTTTGATTCACTGAGTTTTCATCTTTCTGATGCTTCAAAATTACTTTGAATGAATATAATAAATAGGAAGCAATGTAATTTTTGTAACGAGGTACTTTGACAGGATTATTTTTATTGTAATCTTCTGTTCAAATGAATGTGTGCTTTTTTGCTTCCTAAATTTCAGAGATTTTTTTTTTCCAAATGTCATAGAAGTTAAATTGTGTTAGGGCAACATAACAGTAGCTAAAGGCATTCTTACAGAATGTGAAGATTTAAGTACACAAAATACAGGCTTCCTAGAGCTGAAATGAAAATAATTAATGCAAAAGATTAAAAAATACTCCTTTTAGGTTTCATGAAATGAAAATGCAAATGAAAAATATGTCAGGGATAGTCATAATATTTACCCACCAAAATACCAAATTTTCCAATTAATTTCCCCACAATTAGGTTTTTTTGTGCAACTGTTACATGTGTTACATGATGTAAAGAAAGAATAAGAACGTATCACAAGGGAGAAGTTTATAAAGTTTTTGAAAAGCTTTATAAAGAAAAATTTTCATGCAAGAGTCTGTCTTAACTCATTGTCTTGCTAGTTATATTTGCCTTTCTGTAGAGATAGTACTAGTCACATAGGTTTTAAGCAAATAGCAATGAGCCAGGGAGAGAAAAACATGCTCTAGTACTTCCTGAAAGCTAACACAAATCTGATGGTGCTGTGTGTCTCTGCTGGTGGGGAAGAGGAACAAAGGGAGCTGGGAAAGTAAAATAGCAAGGTGATTGCTGAAATCTCTGGGTGCTTAGTTCATAACAGAGTCTGTAGTGTATAAGAGTACAAAGACATGCAGCAAATTTCACTTCTGGCATCGGACAGACCCATCAGATACTTAGGAGCATCAGAAAATAAGTGCCCAGATTCTAATATTTCATGTTTTAGGGACTTCCTGAAATGGAGGTTGTAGCCAAATGGACTGGTGTACCAGGCCAAGAACAGGAGGAGAAAAAAAATTAATGTCCACCTGACATTAATGAAATAAATGTAATTTAATGGAATAAATGATTGTTTGCTTTTAAGAACATTAAAGATTTCAGAGAACAAAACAAATAATTTTTGTCTTTTCAGTTTCCTATTTTTTTTCAATTGCACTTGAATCCTGAAATGTTTGCTTTGATCAGTAAAGATGATATTAAGGATTAGAAAATTATTGCTGGAGGTGTTGCCAGCTTAAGTAAGAAATTGTCGTCTAACTGATAATAGTAGAAAACGTTTGTAACAAACTTGATATTATTGAAAAAAAAAATTGTGCAACCAGTCTCTCATTGTGTATATATGGATTTGAACTTTTTACATTGATGACTGAGTATCTTCTGAACTGCTCTTCTCTCTCCATATCTGTGCTGTTTACGCTTTGGTTAATGTAGAATAACAGCAGAGCCATATAAAAATGTTTCCCATCCTTCTCTGTCTGCTTTACCTGTATTAGTCTCAATGATAGTGAATCACAGGGTTTTTTTCTTTAATGGCAATTTCTTGAGGGTTATCTCTGTTGCTACGAATTTTGTCTCTCAGAAAACATTGTCAGAGTGTATTTGCTTGCGTAAAGTACCTGTTCTGGTAGTTTGTGATCACTCTGCATGGATTAACCACAAAAGGCAGTGGTGAATCACAGAACAGGTAAAGTTGGAAGGGACCACAGTGGGTCATTTAGTCCAACCTCCCTGCTTAGGCAGAATTGTCCTAGAGCACACTGCATAGAACTGCCTGCAGACGGTTCTTGAACATCTCCAGTGAGGGAGACTCCATAACCTTTCTGAACACCCTGTTCCAGTGTTCAGTCACCTGTGCAGTAAAGAATTTCTTCCGAAGGTTTAGGTGGAACTTCCTGTGCATCAGTTTCTGCCCATTACCTCTTTTCCTATTGCTTGGCACCACCAAGAAGAGTCTGGATCCATCCCCTTGACACCCTCCCTTCAGATACTTAAATACATTGATGAGGTCCCCTCCAGTCATCTCTTCTTAAGGATGAACAGGCCTAACTCTCTCAGCCTATCCTTGTAAGAGAAATGCTCGTCCCCTAATCATCTTTGTTTCTCTCCTCTGGACTCCAGGAGCTCCATGTCTCTCTTGTACTGAGGAGCCCAGAACTGGACACATCTCTCCAGATGTGGCCTTAGTAGGGCTAAGCAGAGGCACAAGATCACCTCCCTTGACCTGCTGACAATGCTCTTCCTAATACACCCGAGGATACCATTGGCCTTCTTGGCCAGAGGGGCATACTACTGGCTCATGGACAGCTTGTTTTCTCACAGGAGCCCCTGTTCCTTCTCTGCAGAGCTGCATTACAGCAGATGAGCCCCCAGCCTCTGCTGGTGCCTGGAGTTATTCTTCCCCAGGTGCAGGACCTTGAATTTGCCTTTGTTGAATTTCAGACAGTTGCTTGCCTGTCTCTCCCACCTGTCAAGGTCCTTCTGAAGGGCTACACAGCCCTCTGGGGTATCAGCCACTGCTCTCAGTTTTGTGCTCAGTGAACTGGCTGAGGAGGCATCAATCCAAGTCATTAATGAATAAGTTAGACTGGGTCCAGTATTGAACCTTGGGGGACATCACTAGTGACAAGCCTCCAACTAGACCCTGTGCCACTGATTACAGCCCTCTGGGATCTGCTCACCCACCTCACTGTCCATTCATCCAGTCCAAGCTTCCTGAACTTGCCTTTGAAGATATTGCGAGAGACAGTTTCAAAAGCCTTGCTGAAGTTGAGGTAGACAATATCCACTGCTCTCTCCTCATCCATCCAGGTAGGTTTTTTTTTTAATCATTGAAGGCAATCAGGTTGATCAAGCATGATTTACCTTTAGTGAATCCGTGCTGATTACCACTGATGACTGAATAGTTAAAGCTATATTGGATATGAGGCCTTTTTAACTTAAAGGGAACTATAGGTCTATCTGAACACCTGTGTTTGTATGTACAAACACACCAAAAGACAACCTTTTCTAAAGTAATGGGATTTGACTCCTGTGTTGTATGGGACACTAGACCTTCATGATACCCAATGAATTTTAAAAGAAGGGATAAAACAGAAGACATCTTATTAAAGAGAGCTCTTGGTAGCAGTAAAACTATGATCTCTTTTTTTACACTTTTTTTTCAGCAAAAGACATCATGTTAATCTGACATGAAATTTTCAAACCCCCCTGGTATTCCAGAGACAGATATTTAAGCTTTTTAAAAACCATGCCTGACTAGCCTCTGAATGTGTGTAGTCTTCCCAGTTCAGAAAGCCCTTCAATAGACACTGTTCTAGAAGAGAAAACTCACTCAGAAAGTGGAGTCCTCAACCTGGCTAATAATCTGATTTAGTGAAATAGGCAGAGCCATGGGGGGGGGGGCGCTGAGTGCTGGGAGTAGCCCAGTGGTAAGCAGAGGACTGTCTGTGCTACAGTGTGCAGATAACTGGGGTAAAATACATGTGCAGATGTAAAACAACCATTGCTGCACCCAGAGAAATATGCATAACTAACAGGGGCAGTGTGAGCAAGGCCAGTGTCCAAACAAATGCAAAATAATGAATTAAAATCATTCATTACTAAGAAATAATTCCTTTCAACCTATATATTGTATACATATTTCCAATGGATTTGTAAGTAACTACTTAACTTTTTTGCTAAAAAAGAGATAGTGTCAATCATCGAGAGGGATTTGAAGCAGAACAAAAGGGATTTTATAATGCCTGCAAAACAAACCAACAAAGGCAATGGGAATGAAATTCTGTTTTTTCTTCTGAGACATTAATATTTTCTAGGGCAAACCAATTTTGCAAAATACAGGGCATAAAACTGGGAATTTATAATAGAAAATGAATACAATTTTAGTTGTATATGTTGTGATCTCTGCATCTTTTTATTGATAAGACCTTGCTACCTGGAAAATAGTAATAATAAAAAAAACCAGAAACAATGAACAAACAAACTAAATGCCAAACCAGTAAGTTGTTTAAAGGCAACCTGTATTGTAGCTCTGCTAATATTTCAAGAGTATTCTGTAGGAACCTAATACTACTGAGACCCTAGAAGATTATGAAAACCAGCTGCTGAAGTGGGTTGAGCAAGATATTTGCGATCAGTAGGGAGATCTGGAAAAATGGGAGACTGACACTTGCTTTCCACGGCTAAGGAAATTGTCTGCACTGGGCACTTCAGGAAAAAAAACCATGAAAAACCAGTTCAAATCAAGATTCTAATTGTTAAAATGCCAAAATATGCCTAGTAACAGTAACCATAAAAAGATTATGTTACTGTATTGTCTAGATGATACTTTGCTGTTGCAGATGAATAAGGTCCCATAAACCTCAGGTTCTTTCAGGTAAATTTACTTTGTTGTATCAGTATTCTCTGTGAGTATCAGTGAACAGCTGAATATTTGCAAAACAGACTCTCAGAGAAAAAATATAAAATTGTTATTATAATTGTCTAAAAATATGGCTTTTTTTGGGGAGAAGGAAGAAGAATAACCTATTTATGCTTTACATGTTCCAAGAATTGAGGGTGTGTCTTTCTAATGTGTTTATATATATAAATATATATATACAAATATATGTCATTACAGTAGTGTATGTATTTAGTTCATTACAATAATATATTTATATCTAGATTTTCCATAACAGTATTTATAATAGTATGTTTTACAGACTGAAGCTAAGAGTTCCTATCAGAAAAGTTCCTCTTTCATAACTTGATAGGGCTGAAAGATCATTTACTGGATTTTGGGTCAAAATTATGTTTAAAATGTCTATTGCTTACTAAAATTTGATACCATATTACAATATGCAATAGTTGTATGTGAGTTACTGCCTGATTGTCTTTTCAGTTTTCTTACAACTTCTAAGAGGTTCATTAATGGTCAGTGATTTCAGTGGGAATAGTGAATACAGAGAACCTAGCAGGATGGAACTGTTGCTCCTAAGAGCAAGGTCAATGCTATAGTAATGGACCTGTTCTGGAGTAGCTGCTGTAAAATATTCAGTGGCTAAGAGTCTTAGACAATTCACAGAGAAGATCCACTCTTTCTTTCTTTCTTTCTTTCTTTCTTTCTTTCTTTCTTTCTTTCTTTCTTTCTTTCTTTCTTTCTTTCTTTCTTTTCTTTGTTTCTTTCCTTCCTTTCTTTTCTTTCTTTTTCTTTGTTTCTTTCCTTCCTTTCTTTTCTTTCCTTTTCTTTCTTTCTTTCTTTTTTCTCAGCCAATGTTAATAAAACTGTAGGAATAGTTTGGTTTTAGTTTGGTTTGAAAGTGAATACCAAATAAAAATTTTATTACCAGGTAATGAAGGACAGGCAGGCAGGCAGACAGTGCAACTGGTAAACAAGGGTGAAAAGATAACCAGTCCTTAATCAATGTAAAGGGGTTCTGTCTACCCAGATTCTCTTTGATAACTTCTCAAATTAAATGTAAAAACCTTTTCCCTATCTCAGTATGGAAATAATGACTATTAAAGGGTAATTCAACTTTTTAAAAGGCATTTTGAACAGTTTCTGTTTCTCCATACTTCTTCAAAATATAAGTTACAGCTAAGCTTTTGTTATCAATATGTTCAATTCTGAATTGCTTCTAGGAAGTCCTCAGAGGAGGTTACTGCTTTTGTCTCTGTGTTGAAATGGAAGATGAAATGCCTGTCCACGTCGCATTTACATCCAGCAAATTCCCTAAGACATTGCTGATGCCTGTGGTTTCTTCCAGTGGCATGCAGGAGCTACTGAAATGTTTGTGTTTAATGGCAGTGATTTAAAAGGACTGTCTTCACTCAATTTCTACCCGTTGTGCCTGTGGGGGACCTAAATGAATAGCCAAGATGGTTCCTCATAAATTTCCTCTGATTCAGCAAGAACCACACTTGATTACCCAAAGCCTATTTTAAGATAAAGCTCTTGATATGCAGAGCTGCAAACTTTTCCTGCCGATTAGAAAAAACACGTTCTTGAATGGTACATTTTCTGAACGATGCAGTAAGTACTTTAGTATCTAGCCTTCCTTGGGAAGGAATAATTTACACATCAAAAACAATGGAAAAGATATTAACTGTGGAGTGTTTTGCTTATAAGTCATTCAGTCATGATCCGAGTCTGATCTGTAGCTGCTAAGTAATAATACTTTCATCAAAGTAAAAGTTGCTAAAGTGGTCTGGAAACTGGGTACAATATTAGTTAATCATAACATTATAATGTCTCTTACATAGTCAAGGTCATTCTAGTGCAGAGAGACAAGGAGCTCCTGCTTTAAGTATGTAACAACTGAAACAGACAAAAACACAAGTAAAAGACAAGGATATCTACGTGTTGGTTGATTGCCTTCATTTTTTTTTTTGTGAGTAAGGAGCAAGGATCAGCCTCAGTTCAGTTAATGCTTGAACATATGCAATGCTTCTTATATGAGTAGTTTTGTTTCAATAAAGCCCTATTTTTTGAGCTTTTTTTTATGTTTTCCATTTGAAGTCTGCTATAAAGTTTCAGACCCTAAAGGGAAATAAATTCACTTATTTCCTAACCCAGTTAGAGGGCTGGAAATAGTGTTCAAAAAGGAATTTTAAAATAAATGTCTGTAATTCATGCACTTCCTAAAATGTGAAATTCATGAATTAGGACAACTAGGACTCAGAAAATGTCGTAAAAATAGAGATATTTTTTATGAAATAACTGACCACAAACGTAACTCTGTAGAAAAACACTATATTAGGAGACTTTTTTTGGAGTTACATTAGAAAAATATTGACCATTTTATTATTAAAAGCCAGTCCTGCTTAAAATAAAAAGGACCTAATTTTTAAAAGGTAATTCTAATGTCATGCACCTTTTCATGATTACTGGATTAAAAAAAAAAAACAACAAAACCAAAACAAAACCCAAAAACCTGAAGCAACTGACTGTATGGCTATATACTGCCTAATGACTACTAATGAAAAGAACGAAAGCTTTTTTTTTGCAACCAGTCTTATCACAGAGACTTTTCTTGCATCTTGCAGGCATTTTTCTTCCTTCCTATATTGCAGAAGTCTTGTACACAGAAAGCATATTTCTTTTCCTGTTTCTTCTATGATTTTATTTTTACATGTGGGGTCATTCAGACTATCATTATGAATACAAGTTCTTCTGAGCTCTTTGAAAAGGACACGAATGGAGGGATATGCTAGAAATAATGAATGTCAAATGTTTCCTGTGTTCCTAAAATAATTGTTAGTTCTTCTACAGTTTAGAGTTTCAGCTTTGTAGGCCTCATCCAGTTCATAACTTTCCTATGTCCAAGAATTCATGTCCATTTAGGAAGATTTCATCTAAGTTTTGTATACATATGCATATATATTATACATCTATGTATCTATATAATAGATATTATTTTTTTCCTGCTTCTAGATTTCCCCAAATAGATAGGAGATTAGGAAATACCTAGTATTTTAATTTGAAGGAAAAGAAATACTCATAAAAACTATTGTTGTATCAGTCTTGGCTCTAGCAATACCCTATCAAGACTTAAACAGTCAGGTGACACAAATGAGGAAGAGTATATAAATGTCAACACCCATCACGTAACAAGATATATTCATAGAGAATTCCAGATAAATCTGCCACCTTAGAATATCTTATTTCTTAAACATCAATTTATGTTATCTGCTAAATATGAAATACCAAGGATCTCAAGAAACATGACTGTTTAGTTCCAGCAGATGTCATGAAATATTATGAAAAACACATATTTTGAATACCCAGTTTCCAATATATTCTCCTAATTCCCATTTAAACTGCAGTGTGAGATAACTTCTGCTCATCTTACTCACAATAGTAGCTCTAATTCAGAGTTTATCCACTGCTTCTGATACATGAAAAAGCCTTCAGTCAGCACTCTGGGAAATACTCCCTTTTTGTACCTGAGGGCAAGTAGATATTAAAGATGAGGTGGAACATGATGATACATCTGGTAGAAAGCAGATATCCCCTTTCTTTCTCCATCTCACCTACTTTTTCCCAGGCAAAGTTTGTCCTCCCACCCAGAGGACAATACAACATGATGACTCTCTAAAGATGTCATATTCAACTTTGGAGGACTAATATATCAAATACAGCCTTACACTGGGCTGTGCTGTGTTCCTTCTCCATGTCTATTTTTTTTCTGCTTCTAGTTATCATGGCTCTAGTTGCTGGTGGAATTTTGTCCCATACTCTGCTGTGTGGAATACTAACTGTCTTCACTGCCTAGAAATGCAGAGCCACAAAAATTGGGAGGTACTCTTGTTATGTATGTTACTTTATTGGAGTTTGCCAGAGAATTAAAATTTGTGTGTCTTCCTCCTTGGGTGGATTTGGCCCCTTATCCATCCTGTTTTATTGGATTCACATGGGAGTTATGTGTTTTGTAAATAAATACAAGATTTGAACTGCATATTTGTAAGCTTTGTCATGTATAAATAAGCCCAGATAACATCATCCACATTTCAGTCTCTCCGGTAAACTCACAGTTGAAATTCTGTGATGGCATTTTGATGTACTTACTCCCTTTTATCCTCCTCCTCCTTTTCAGGGATCATATTTCCCTTTCTCATGCGTAAATGCACACTCCCACAGACAATCAGTCCCGAACCAAGAAAGCAGTAAACTGCTCTGACTCATCTTTCGTATTGGCCTAAGTGCCTCTATGAGGTGAAAGTAGAAGGTGGAAGAGGGGGTGGTCTTCAAATTAATCTAGTAATAATGTTATTTTAGCTGAAAGAAAGAGTTGAAAAATGGTCAAATAAAAGCTGGAGAAACCCCTTCAACTAGAGTTATAGGGGATTTTGTTGTGGTTTTGTTTGTTTGTTTGTTTGTTTTTATTTTAGGAAGTAACTGTAATCTAAACTCCAGAGACTGCCTCTGAAAGAATGACCTACACTCAATTGCAAGATAGGATAAAAAATTCTGGAAATTACTTTGGGACATTCTTAAAAATGTGAGAAAAAGATCAGCTCTGTGTTTAGCCCTCTGAATAAGAACTGCAGCTGAAATTCCATGAATTTCTTTCAGAATATATTTAGCTTGTTCTTAGAGAATTTGCTATTTCTATATGCTCTCAGTCTTCTCCAAGCTCGACAAATCAGGTGATTGGGGAATTCCCTGGACTGGGGAAGAGTTACACACGGACCAAAAAGCCTGGGACTTGATGCACGTTCTGTTTTCACTGTTAGGAACCTCTTCCAAATGTTTAGTTTTCTGAGACTTGGAAATATGACTACTAAGTGTATTTCTGGTCAAGCATAGTACATTTTGATAAATTTGCTGACCAATCTGAACTTGCTCAAATATGCAACTATTACTGCATAGAATTCTTCAGTCCATAATGGCTTATATCAAGAATGTAAGTAAAAAACTCTCTGGCTTATAGCAGTGTGTTCTTTCTTATCTAAATAGATTTGAATAGCTGTTGTACATATCTCTGACTCATCCCACTTTGCTTAAAGCTCAATTACATGCAGCACCTCTGGGAATAAAGACCTTTATCATAAATGAAAGAAAGCATAAGCCACTGAGTGCTCATAATAGTTATATTGTGTCAGAACATGCTGCTCCCTTAAAGGTTTACATTCCATTGCTTACATATTGTCATTATTGTCAATCAGTTGAGTATTGCTACTGACACTGTTGTCATGGTTACCTTAATATTTTAATGCCGAATCACAAAATCACAGAATCACAGAATGTGCTGAGTTGTAAGGGACCCACAAGGATCATCAAGTTCAACTCAGCGTTGCACAGGGAGTCACAGCCTGTGCCTGAGAGTGTTGTCAAAACACTTCCTGAATTCTGTCAGGCTTGGTACTGTGACCACTTCCCTGGAGAGTATGTTCCAGTACCCAACCACCCTCTGAATGAAGAACCTTTCGCTAATATTCAATCTAAACCTCCCCTGACACAACTTCAGGCCACTGGTCACCATAAAGAAGAGATCAGTGCCTGCCCGTCCTCTTCCCCTCACGAGAAAGTTGTAGGCTACCATGAGGTGTCCCCTCAGTTCTCCTCTTCTCCAGGCTGAACAGACCAAGTGACCTCAGATGCTCCTCATATGGCTTCCCCTCAAGGCCCTTCACTGTCTTTGTTACCCTCCTTTGGACACACTCTTACAGCTTAACGTCTTTTCTATATTGTGGTGCACAAAACTGCACATAATATTTGAGGTGAGGCTGCCCCAGTGCAGAGCAGAGAAAGACAATTCCCTCCCTCGACTGCTTTTACCTGATGCCCCCCAAAGACAGAATTGGCCCTCCTGGCTGCCAGGGCACTGCTGACTCGTGTTCAACTTGCCACAGACCAGGTCCCTTTCCATGGCACTGCTTTCTAGCATCTCATTCCCCAGTCTGTACGTACATCCAGGATTGCTCCATCTCAGATGCAGAATCTGGCACTTCCCTTGTTGAACTTCATATGGTTGATGATTACCCAGTCCTCTAATTTGTCGAGGTCTCTCTGTAGGGCCTCCCTGTCTTCAGGGGAATCAACAGCTCCTCCCAGTTTTGTGTCATCTGCAAACTTGCTTAGTATCTCTTCCAGTCCTGCATCCAAGTCATTCATGAAGACGTTGAAAAGCACAGGGTCTAAAATAGAGCCCTGTGTAACTCCACTAGTGACAGATCACCAGTCTGATGTCACCTCATTCACTGTTACCCTCTGTGCTCCACCCATGAGCCAATTGCTCACCTACTGCATGATGTGTTTAACCAGCTGTGTGCTGGATATTTTGTCCAGAAGGATCCTGTCAGAGACAATATTGAAAACTTTCCTGAAATCCAAAAAGGTTACTGGCTTCCCTTGATCAGCTGGGTGGGTTACTTTGTCATAAAAGGAAATCAGGTTAGATAAGCCGGACTTTCCTTTCATGAAGTTGTGCTGGCCGTGATCAATGGCTGCATTATCTTTCAGGTGTTTTTCAGTACCTCCCAGAATAATCTTCTCCATAGCTTTACCAGGCACTGAAGTGAGACTGACAGGTCCATAGTTTCCAAGGTCCTCCTTCTTGCCCTTCTTGAAAATCAGGACAACGTTCACCAGCTTCCAGGCAGCTGGGACCTCTCCAGATTCCTAAGACTGCTCAAAAATCATTGAGAGAGGTTGTGCGATGACATAGCCAGCTCTTTGAGGATTCTGGGATGAATCCCATCAGGCCCCACAGATTTGTAGAGATCCAGCTGGAGCAGCAGATCCCGCACAATTTCAGGGTCGACTGAGAGTTGGTCATTCTCACAGTCATGGTCCTGGAGCTCAGGGCACTGAGACCCCCTTGGTCCATCATCCAAATTGAAGACAGAAGCAAAGAATGCATTAAACAGCCCTGTCTTGCCTCTGTCCCTGTTTGTGAGGTGATCATCCCCATCCTGTAACAGGCTGATGATATTTCTATACTGCCTATTGCCATTAGTGTATTTGAAAAAACTCTTTTTATTGTTCTTCACATCTCTGGCAGCTTCAACTCCAGCTGGGCTTTGGCTGCACAAATTTTCTCCCTACAGCAGTAAGCAGCATCTCTGAATTCTTCCCGTGTCACTGGACCTTGTTTCCGCTGGGCATACACCTTCCTTTTTGCCTTATTTCCAATGGAACATCCCTGCTCAACCAAGCCAGCCTTCTGCATTGCCTGCTTGACTTCCGGCGTTTGAGAATTGCCAGTTCCTGTGCCCTTAGGAGGTGATGTTTGAAAAGTGACCAGCACTGATGGACGCCAGTACCTGCAAAAACATTTTCCCAGGGGACCTTAAACTGGATCCTCTTCTGGTCACTGCAGCCAAGACAACCTCCAATCTCCACTTTGCTCACAAAATCCACTCTATTAACAAGTAGCAGAACAAGGTGGGCATCTTTCTGAGTTGGTTCCCTTATTAACAAAGATAATTCCTTTAAGTTATTGTGCAAAACAAAAGAGGATATATATTCTCAAAGGGTTTTTTTGAAAATACTAAAAGTGGAGAAACAGCATATTAAATTTGCATAGTAATTTACATACCAATTCTTAACAATTGATTAATGGAAGTAATTAATTCAAGACATTCTTAATGACCACACTCCAAAACTCTCTCCTGCAATTAAACAGTGTCAGCAGTATTTACTGAATGTTCCACAACATAGACAGAATGTTCCACATCCATTCCTTTTACAGTTTCTCTGTGGAAATACAAATAATTTTGTTTTTCCTGCCCTATTTTGACAAAAGCTATAAAGCTCTCTATTTCTGAGAGCAATTTACAAACTGCTTTATTCTGTGAACTCTGTATTAGCTGGAGGAAAATAGTCTATGTTCAGCTATTTTCTATTTATATTGAGAAAAGTCTCCAGGATATGGAGAATAGAGACCTTTGTTGCCAGTAAATTGTAAGAATAATTTTTTCAGAATTAATGTTTTCATCCTGAAAATTGTGCCTACATGGAAATGCTTTGAATTTCAGAGATTTTCCCCCTTTATAACGAAAGTTTCATGTTTTAAATAGTTATGATGGTTTTTTTGGACAAAACCTGACAATATCTGCAGTAGTTGTTAAGCAGAAAAATTATATGCAAGAGGCATATAGTTAGCAATAAATGTTTTCTCAGATTCCTTCTGGAGTTTGTTACAACAACCAGTTCTAAAATTAAATGTTTTAAACTTGCATTTAATGTTTTTTTATCTGACTAACTGTTCTGTGTTGTATGTAACCCCTGCTCCACTGGAGTCAGGGAGTCACTAAGGTCAGCTTACACATTCATTCTCAAATGTCTTCTGCCATTTTCCAGGGAAAGTGGCATTGCAGTGCACTTAAGAAATGTTCCTTTTATTCCTTGAGAACTTTAAAAACTGGTATTTAGATGTAGGATAATCTCTTTAACCTTATATTTACAAATATAAATTGAGATTGCCACTCTCAATTGAGATGTTGCAGTGCTTGAAGAAGTGGAGGATGAACTTATATAGATTCCAATATTAAGCTAAAGACCAGAGACCCTTTTTTTCCTTCTGTCCTAGAGGAAAAAATTAGTTGTATGTTTGCTTAAGGATGTTATGTTATTAAAATAATCTTTATTAAATTTTTTTAAGCTCAGGATTCTTCAGAGACTAAGACAAATAATTCGTTGTGTTGGAGGTGTTTTGATACAGCCCATTGCTTAGTGGAGTAAATAAAGAGTTTACAGACATCCTTTAGGACATATACAACCAGGCTACAGGCGCTGAATTGAATCTGCAGGGCTTGTTTGTTATAGGCCCTATAAAACACAATATTTTTCTTCTGCCAGTGTGTAAGTACAGAAATATTTCTAGAAAGGGAAATTAGGCATTAGGGTTTTTTTACATGTACATTTACAGCACCTTTTGCAGTATGCTAAAAATAGATTAAGATTCATTTATTTTGAGAGATTTAGTTGTAATATTGGTCTGTGTAATTTAATTTGGTATTTGTTTCAATAAGTAACCACTTGTCGCGGCGCATCTATCGTATTGTTAGGTTTGGTCAGTAGAAAAAGCAGACACACACACACACACACACAGTTGAGACAAGAGTTGTCTGCCGCGTTAGTGCAGCAGCCTCCTTTATTGAGGCAGCTAACCCACATTTTCCCACACACTTTCTGTAAACATGATTTTTACAAAACACCATAGCACTAACACCTGCACCATGAAACACAGCCAACATCTCTGCCCTGGCACATTCCATCTTGCTTATCATCTTTCCAGTCAACTCCCAGCTTTTCAAGGCTGCTCTGTTTGTGGGAACGGTTAATTAACTTCACTGCTCTAATGGGAACAGCCTTATACCATCCGATATTTTAAGCTTGTCAACTCCTAGGGGCTCAGTGGACTCACCACCTCCCCCCACAACAGCTTAACACTTTGCTGGTTAGCACTTTTATATAATTGCAGAAGGCTGGCTTTACTTTAATTTTGTAGCTGCTGGTGCTAAATTGAATAGATAAGCTTTAGAAGGAAACTTTACCTATAATGAAAATCCTATATTTTCCCCTAAATATAGTTATATCTTCCAAGTAACTGATTGAAATTTGGGATTTTGTTCCTTCTTCTGTGCAACACAAAATCAGAGCTATATTTCCTTAGGAGATTTTGAGAAAAAGTGGCAGATTCTGAATATTTCCAGTTGTGTTGCCCCTAAAGTCATACCTTCAGGGACAGGACTGATACAATACTCAGTGGGGCACAGATGCATAGTGACATGTTTCAAAACATATAGTGACTTATAAGAGATATACACACTGTCTTAAACCAACACCTGATGTTATGGGTGGTATTATTGCTCAGATGCAGCATTTCATTGGTGGTTACAGGGAAGAGTTTTCTTTATGTGCATTTTACTATGTATAACAGAAATACAGCTGTGAATGTTTTGTTATTTCTTTTTCTCTCTTTTTTTTTTCATGAAGAGAATTAGGAAAAAGTGTTTTTCCTTTTTTTTCCTTTTTTTTCTGCTAGTAACCTGAGTAATGAAGTCTAGTCTAATAGCAATTCTGACATTCAACTTTTATTTCCTCTGTGCATCACTTGTTTCATTAAACATGAGATATGTTCATCCTGCAAAGTTATATCAACCCTCAGGCAAAACTTTGATGTTGTTATTTTGACGCAGAGGTTGTCTTAGCTATTTTAAGAAAATGGTGCTTTGAAAAGTTGAACCTTACCATTTCCTCAATGCCATGTTTTAATCAGTGGACAAATCAGTGGTGTATTTTGTCTTTTTTTCAACCTTCAAATACTAGCAGGAGAGTGACCTTAGGCAGGTAGATATGTTAGAAGTCTGAGTATCATTCTAGATATTGCTGGGGGTTTTTTGTACCATACATCATAAATCTACAGCCATCAGCTTATCAATAATTTGTCATAACAACTGTAAAAACTGTGAAATCAGTTCTTTGCTCTGTGTTCAGAGGTACAGCTTTGATCTCAGAACAATCCAAACCTTCACTGCATACCTGACTGGCTGAGTTGCATAGAGATGCTGTTATTTATGTATGAAAAAATAATGTGTTGACAGCTAGAGAAGACATTGTTTGGAGATGGTTGTTTAGTGTAGTTATGTGTGTTTTAATTTATTTCTATTTTATTTAGTCAGAAAACTGTGGTGGAACTGAACTAATTGGAAATTCCCTATCATCAGCCATATTTATAGTATATACATATCTATAGTATATACATACACAGTTCACGTCTCAAGGATGAAGGACCACCACCTCCCTAAGATCTTGCTTTATGGTGAACTTGCCACTGGCTGCTTCAAGAGAGGAGCCCCAAAGAAAAGATACAAGGACTTCCTGAAACAACATCTCAGCCTTGGTCATATTGATCACCATAACTGGTCTACTCTGGCCTCCAATCGGGAGGTCTGGAGACACACCATCTATAATGCTGCTGATGCCTTTGAGAATGCACACAGGATCACTCTTGAAGAGAAAAGACAATGCAGAAATAATCGTGCCTTGCAGAATATACCACCTAAGGAGTCTTTCTGCTGTGCCTTTTGTAATCGGACATGTCTATCTCATATTGGCCTCATTAGCCACCAGTGTGCTTGTAACAAACGTGGATAGAGCCTTTCCCAAATTGTCATTCACAAAGCCTAGCCATGATGACATACACAGTTATATTTACTGGATATGGATATATAGATATGCTGAAAACTATATTAAAAATATAGTCTATTGAACAATATAATCTATAACGAACTACGTTTGACTGACAATAAAATATATTTTTTCTTCCAAGCATGTTTTTTTTGCCTAGGCATGAGTAGGAAAAGTCAGTTTGGAAATATTTTGTTTTTCTTGCGTTCCTGATTGGCTCCTAATCATATTCTGGCACTTCAAGATTATCATTGACATCTTACAAGTATATACTTGGTGAGTGTAGAGTGATCAATTGCAGCCTCCATTCAGCTCTTTGCAAACTGCTTCCCTCTCTTTCGAAGACAAGTTGTAAACAAGCTTGTTGGGCATGAAAGGCTCTCTGCAACAAAACTCTCTTCCAGTAAAGGTGCTTCAGAGTCGCCTCATTTTCATCACATTTTAAAATATGCTGAAGTGTGCATGAAGTTCCTTAGGCATCACTTTTTTTGTCCAGACCTTGATCAATATAAACAACTACTCTGTGTCTGAGTTCCTGCAGTCATTACTTGACAACTCATTTGGGGAGAATCTGGAAAGTTGGATCATTGCCTTTTACATGGAGGGGAGGAAGATTTCTTCATAAATTTGTAGAGTAGTCAGTCAAGCCAATGACCATTTGAAAAATATCATGTTGCTTTTAACTGAAACAATTCTTGCCTGCATCTGGGACCAACTACATAAAGAGAGAGCTCACTTGTTCTTCTAACTCTCAGACAAATTTTTGTTCCAAATATTTTGAAATTTTCTTTACACCCATTCCACATTTTCTGTTGTTGTTATAACAGTTGAAGAATATATACATAGGCACTTTAACTACTTGTATAATCTGTTATTTCAGCAGGATCATTGTGCAAGTATGTTTGTTGGGTGTCAAAATTACAAGTTAACTTTTCCTATATTTCTTCCACAAGATATGTTTTCAGGAGAAAAAATTAAATCCTATTATCCTATTATTTAGAAAAAAATATTTAAATGAGGCTTCTTTGGAACAATCAGTTTTCATAAAAATAAGTTGTTATGATGCGGGGAAATATTTACTTCCATTAATACAGGTAACAGAAAACCAAAATAGACCTTGATGACAAAAATTAACAGAGTACAATTTCTTGTCCATAGTAAAATTAAATGGGACAAAAATAAAACATTACTTTTTTTCTTTGACTTTATAGATCTGCTCAGAAGTATAAACACAACCTACTGTTGACTATTTCTTACATATTCTTTATTACAATTTCTTTTTTTTTTTTTTTTTTTTTTTTTCCAGCAGGGTATACTATAGTTTCTCCAAAGACAGTGAGTAATAATTGTTTCATGTAGTACACTTCTGGAAGCTAAGAAGCAACACTAGATTAAAAGAAGATTAATATTTAAGATTAAGTAGGAAAAGGATAGGAAAACAGTTTTCTTCCTTACTTCATCTGGAAATGGTTGAAAGACAAATTTCCATGAACACTAATATTTCATTGTGCACAGAATGGTTCCAAGTTTGGACTTCAGGAGTTCAAAATAGGGCAAAGAATTACACAGACTTCATAGATCTGATCTTTTTTTCAGTGTCTTAATGAAAAAGCGAATACACTATGACTGAGTAAATAGAACAAAAACCCCCATAAATATAGCTTGGAAGACTTCAAAATATGTTATTTTGCACTAATTTGAAGCTCAGGAGTTGGCATTTTCCCCAATGTTTGGTTCTTCAGATTTTAGAAACTGATAAAAGAGTAATTTGGTAACTAATTAAGTCTCTCTTTCTGTTCCAGTCTAAACACTTTCAGTCTAAACACTGAAATGGTGAAATCACGAATTATGAACTTCATTCAGCTTTCATCACACAGCACAGCTCTTTGGACAGACTCCATAGACTTTTATGTCAGATCCCTCCCCAGGATCTTTGCTTAATGAGGTCTGTGTAATACTTAGGCATAATGATACTGTTTTTCCTGTGGTCTTGATTCAGAAAAATCTTCAACTGAAGTAAATTAAAAAATTATTTGAAGAAGTTTATAAGGCACAGTCACAGGCAGTAAAAGTTTTTACTTGTAGGCTTGCGGGGACCGATACATTAAAACATTTGTCTTGGTTGAGTATTGGTTTGTTTTCATGGTTATATCTGGAAGAATAATGGGACCTGTCTGCAACACTCACTCAGAGCTGTTGACCTGAAGGTCATAGAATATTTTTATTTGGAATCCTCCTTCTCCATCCACTACTCACTAACATTAACGTAAGTAGATATAGTCCAAAGCATCAGAAGAGTTGCTTTATGTATTCACTTATATGTCAGTGCTTGCACTCATGAGAAACCAAAGGGGCACGGGAATTAATACCGACATTTCTAAAACACAGATGCAACCAAAAAATAGGTTCTTTTATCTAAAACTGCATTCACATTGGACTAAAACTATTGAAATACCTACCAAGTAGTCTAGGTTCTCCCGTTTTCCCACCATTTTCCCTGTACATAAATGTAGCTCAAACATCTTTGCTACAGAAATTTGCAGTTACACTTACTTTTTGAGTTTACCAGTGTCAAGATATTTTTTCCAGAATAGAAGAGCTAAAATTAAAAAGATTGGTGACACTTTTCCCTAAGTTGAAACTGAAAAATGATATAAATTCATGGTCAGATAAAATTTTCTGCCTATGTTGAAAACATTATTAACAAGACAAAGTAGTGCCCTAACCAAAGATACTGGAGCCTTTGTTAAAAGCATATAATTGTTTGCTTTAGTTAAGGAATGTGTTGTATATCAATACCAGAATTAAAACATTAGTGACAATTTCTCCTCATTTTTGACAATCAAGAATATGGTGGGAATGTCATCTGAAAAAATTGTTAAATGCTCTAATGGGCAAATTCTGAAACTTGAATATGTCTGTCAGTAGAGTCAAGGTATTAAAAATTAGTAATTATCATCATGTTTTAAATCGTCACTTAGCTGTGAATAAATCAAGAAATCAGTCATAATGAGATAGTGCTAAATCAAGATTACCTTAAATAATTTAGAGTCATTAAGTAGAGAAAGACACTGATGAGTATCTCCAAGGAAAGCTGACATCTCCCACCTACATTACATTAGTAAAGGAAGTTTTGCCTGTAGCTACAATTGTCCTTTATCTGTATGCCCTCAGGAAGGAGCATATTTGAGCAGGCTGCCTACCTCTGATCTTTCAGTTGTTCAGTTCCCTTCTAAAAGGTATAGAGATACTGCGCAATTAACAACCCACCAATTTACAGAAATAGTGTCTCACTGTAAGTAGTATTTAATGTTAATACGGTAAATTTTCAGTGTTGTTGAACTTCAGATATGCTCTCATGTTAAGGATTCCGTTATGAGCATTATAGCTAAACTAATTCCTTTTCAAAGTGCAAATTTTATAAATTGAATGTATATGTATCATTGCAGGCAGAGTGATAAAAAGCCTTTGTCAAAGATAGGAGTGATGCTACATTTTGTCATGTTAGACTTTTGGGTAATGAAATTCAGGGGAAAAGGGAACAATTTTATAAACTCAGCAGGACCTGAGGTTTATATTTCCTTGCACCTGGATTGTAGCTCATTTTGTTGCTGTCTAGAGGTACAACCAAAGACCTAGATTTAAAACAAAATTAATTTCATCCAAGATGCATCAATTTTGGGGTAGCTTACTTTAGAGACACTTTTTTATGGCTCTAAATGAGGAGTTAGTTCCCAACATGAGTAATGTCTAAAGGTCAATCTTCTAACGGTATTTAAACAGTTACTTGAAATGCTTGGACACACTTTGTAAGCAGCGACAAGCAACAAACACCTGCTGGTTTAAGTGGGTACACAAGACAGGGTGTGAACATTTCTGTGACTCTGTCTCCTGACAGTTTTGAAAATCCAGTCACAAATCTTTTGATTGGAGTAGATTATTACATAAAAGTAAGTAATTTCAGAAAAAGTAGGCCACATGCCTATCTTTATGTTTATAGTTAAATTGAAAAGATAGCTACAGTTATACCTGACAGATTTTATGAACTTCTACCATGTTGCTATCTTATTTTAATGTGCTTGGGAGGAAAAAAAGCTAGAAAGAAATATAATTTTGACTATCCAGATCTTTGGAGCTCCGTATCGTTAAAAAGATTTGCTTACCAACATACATGCCTATGAAATATGAAGTTTTGCTTCAGTAAACAGTCTTGAAGAATGCATGTAAAAAGCTGAATGCTCAGGCAGGAATACAGAGATGCATCAAGACTGAGGCAGCGCGTCTCTAGGGCACTAGAAGTAATACGTGTCTTGTTACACCTGTGCCAAATATCCAGCATCTGCCCACACATGACAGTAATCCCTTTGCAATAACTGTGCCCTCCTCACACATTAAATAGTCACTAGATGAAGTTCTTAAAAAAGCATGATATGGAATACAGCAATAATCTATGTCAGATTTTCATTTTTTCTTTTATGCTTCTAGGGTTTAATTTAATCTTTAGACACGAGCAGCTCAAAGATTATCCCATAATTGCCCAATATCGGTTGAGTAGCTCTGTGTAGTCTTTTAAAGCGCCTGGGCTTCTAAATGGTTTGACTCTGCTTTTGACTAATATATATGTCAGCATGAAGCCACCCAACGGATTTAATTTTTTCCTGTTCATTTTCATAAAATTACATGAATTAAAATAATGTTAAAGGGAAAGAAACAAGAGGAAAAGACTTTTATATATTTCTCTAACATATGTGCTTACGTAGAATCATAACATTATTTAGGTTGGAAGAACTTTTAAGATCATTGAGTCCAACCTCAGGGGAGACCTCTGAAACTAAAAGGAGGTTGTAATGAGGTGGGAGTTGGTCTCTTCTCCCAGGTAACAAGGAATGGGACAACAGGAAATGGCCTCAAGTTGCACCAGGAGAGGTTTAAATTGGATATTAGGAAAAATGTATTTGCCAAAAGGATTGTCTAGCAATCTGGAACAGATTGCCCAGGGAAGTGGTGGGAATCTCTGTCCTAGGATGAAATTAAAGGACATATAGATGTGGTGCTTAGGGACATGGTGTAGTAGTGGACTTGCAGTGTTAGGTTAAGGGTTAGACACGATGATCTTAAAAGTATTTTTCAACCTAAAGGATTCTATGATTCCCTGAACATAGAAAGAAATAAATATCTCACAGGGACTTTTACCTTTGCTGGGAATGGTCAAAATTAACAATAATCATGTTCTCACATGCTTGTGTAACAGTGACACACTTCTGAGGCGAGGTGGGGTAAACCCTCAGAAACTAAATGCTACCTACCTTCCTTCTGCTGTTTGGGTGTGTCAAAGAGTCTGTGTCAAGAGACTGTCTAGACTTTTGAGACTGTCTCCTCCCCTCAGGAAGAAAGACAGAGGAAGGCAGATCAGTATGTCAACATGGAGAACTTCTGATCAGCTGGAGTGGCAACAGGTGTAGCAGGCAGTGACCGTGTTCAGTGGATCTACCCTATCATCTTCCTAGAATAATAGTTCCACCTACAAAAACGTAGCTGTTTTCAGACCAACATAGTTTTGCATATCTAAGACAAATGATACTAAATCAGAAGAGTTAAGACTTGAATTGTTGTTACAAGTTTTGATGTCATGTTAAGCTTAGCTATTTTTAAAATCTGTGCATAATTTCTCCAGTTGTTGTTTAATGAAAAATGTGGCTTATAAGCAAATTTCTCATTGAGCATGTTCATGCTGTAGGGTAAATATGCTGTGATCCCTCTTTGACAGCAAAACATTACTTGTTGGAATATAATTTCAAGTGTTTCAAAGCATAAATCCAAGGAAACAGAACAGGTTTATGTTAAATATATAGCACAGTGTATAACATTCGCTAACATTTAGTTCCTAAAAATTTGTTACAGTCATACTGTAATGATAGGTGGGAAAGAGGGGACTTTAGAGGGACTAAAATGAGCCAGCATGACTAAACAGAAATTACAGAATTACACAGTTACATAACTAAAAGAAGACCTCAAAAAGCCAAAGTTATGTCCAAATGAAGAAAGCAGAAAATATCATGAACCATTACAGATTAAATGCAAATACTTAAAGCATGCCAAAAAAAGTTTGAGGTGTCCCTTACTAAAAGCATTAAAAACTAGTAATAAATTCCTTTTAGAGATGCAGCAGAGCATGATGCTTTTGAGAAAGCCTATAAGTACCAAAAGAGGGGAAGATAAGGGTGTAACAAGACAAGTAGGTATTTTTTTCCATCTGCCTGTGACCGATCTTGGGTTTGCTGGAGCTGCTTCCCATGGGTGGCTGTTCCTCAAACCTAGAGCACAGGTAGAACAAATAATGACAGAACAAATTGGCAATAAGAGCAAGACCAAACTGGCAGGCTTAGGTGGTGCCCACTTAAGAATTCTACAGGATATCAAGGAATGAGTAGTCAGACCACTCATTCTGCTACTCAATCTCTTAAATGTTCTTCAATACCAAAAAACTTGAAACTGGACTACGTGGTATTAATTTTTAAGCAGAATTCCAGAGATCTGGAGGAATGTGAAAAAATCTAGAGGTGTTCTGACTGATTAAATGACATGTAAAAGACATTGCAGATGTGACCTAAAATATGAATAGAAATATATATCCAGGAAGGATGCAGATGCTTTTCTCAGTGACTTGGAAAAAACAGTCATGCAATTTCTAAATTCAAAATTAAGTACTAAATGTACTTTTAAGACTTGCTCTCCTAATGAAGGAATTTTTCAGTCCTGCATATAGTTTAATCATGAGAATATTTATGTGACGCTCGGATATTTTACAGATGGTGAGGTATGACATATCTGTAAAAAAAAAATTATGTTTTCTAAAAGAAACCCTATTGCATCACTTTTCTGCTTCCTGTACCATTCATATTCATCACTGAACACCTGTCTTTGATAAAGAATTGAAATATGTTTTGTATATAAAAATATGTAAAATATGTGCACATACAGACAGGCAAAGAGTAGAACTATTTCTGCAGTTATTGCACTGCAGTTGTTAAAATAAATCCGTCTTTTCTTTCCTTTGTGAGTTCCTTGGCTTCTGTTTCTGTGGAACTGACTATGTAAGCATTAGCGTATTTGTGACTCACCACAAGGTTTTCTTTAAGACAGTCTGAAGTACCTATTTTAACTTTGTTTGGGTTAATGCAGATATTTGGGGTAATGTTAGGTGACCAATTTAACATTAAAGCTCAGCATAACTTTATGCTGCATACTAACTCAATCCTTGGGCTTCCCTCTTTCATGCAATATTTCATAATAATTTCATTTACTGAATGTTTATAAAACAAAGTTAAAAACCAAGCTCTCATTCTGCAATTAATTTTTGCCTTACGTGAATAAGTAATTATATAACAGCAGAAACCTCTTTTAATCTAGCTGGTCTGGAATGCAATAGCTTAAAAAGTGCAATCTGTGCATTCTTGATCGCTTTTTTAAAGGGAGAAATAAATATAATTACCTTCTAGGACTGTTTTTATTTTTCAACCTACCTCTCAGATGCTTGTATTAGTCTTTATGCTTGTAGATATAAACAATATCACGTGCAAGAGAACACACTAATTGAAAAGTTTTGATCTGTGAAGTATGTTTTCTAAACTACAAAGTGCTTCACAGAATCACAGAATCATTTAGGTTGAAAAAGACCTCTGAGATCATCAAATCCAACCTTTGACTGATCAACACCTTGTCAACTAGACCATGGCACTAAGTCGTCACGTTTGGTTGTTTCTTGAACACTTCCAGAGATGGCGACTGCATCACCTCCATGGGCAATCCATTCCAATGCTTAACAATCCTCTCCATGAAGAAATTCCTGCCAATGCCCAGTTTGAACCTCCCTGGCACAACTTGAGGCTCTGTCCTCTTTTCCTGTCACCACTTGCCCGGGAGACCAACTTCTACCTTACTACAACCTCCTTTCAAGTAGTTGTAGAGAGTGATAAGGTCACCCCTTGTATTTCACAGATTTATGTCTTCATCTCTTATTTATTTAAACTTGACATTATTTGAAAACAAAGTGAAAACACAATGATCAAATTTATGCACATACTTGTATGCCTGAGCAGACAATCAGCTTACATTTAAAAGTTTATAGTAATAATGCTTAATGTAGCAAATGTCAACTGAATGCAACAAAAGTAGTGAGGGTTCCCTGACTTTTCAGGAAGGTCATACAACAAGAAAAATATCAGCTACGATTGCCAGGAAGAAAATTTACAACCCCATAAATTTACCATATGTTGTAATCAGGCTGTTCTCTACTTGTAGAATCTGATATGTTAAATAATCCAGTGCTGAAATACAAAAAAAATTGTTTTGAAGATAGAATTTTTTTTAATTTAAACAAAAGAGTAACTAAATAACACCTTAACACACTGGAGCTTTATTAGGGGGCAACTATATTATGCTCATGCAGATAATTCATACTATGATAATCAGGAACAAGGCTGAAGGACAAAATTATCACATTTATGGTCATTGCATGGATTATTAGATTTGCTGCTTGTAATCACTGATCTAAATGGAATTTAGTAAAACTCTTCATCTACTGAATCCATCGGTTTCTCTGAGATGTTAAACTTAGCTGGTTAGGCTGCAATAATACACAACTTGCCTTTAAATACTGGTGTGAGTGTAATATTTGAAAGTATTGACAGTGAGATGTTGAGCAGACCTCACTATCTTTAAAGTATTATTCTTTAAAGTAGAAGAAGAGCAAGGAACATTCTGGGTGGCATCATGTTTGCTCATATAGCTTGCAAATTTTGTCTGGAACTACAGTCAGAAATACCTTTCAGAATATTGCTGTTCTGAATAATTTTCTAAAGAACCAGTCACTGAGAGATAAGTGACTCCTTATGTTTTTGTGGAATTATAACTTATTGAGGTTTGGGTTTGTTTTCCTCTGGTGAGTACTTTACTAAGGCTTACTGTGATGTCTGCTTTGGCTTTTGCTTTTGATCTGATGTGGTTTAAGGGTAGCATAGATGGAAATATCACTGTGAAAATGTAAACCAAAAGCATAAACTGCAATTGTAACTCAGATACGCTGTAACTCTTTGAATTTCAAAGCCAAAAGGCAAAGTAATTTTAAATAAATGTATTTATATGAAATAGCAGATTTCAAATATAACAGGTCTTTTATAGGCTACAACAAGCACTCATGAGCTTAAGGAAAGGTCAGGAATTCTATATGTTGCGATGATGAGATTTTGTTTCATCAGTTGTTTGACAAATACTTTCCATGTCTCAAATATTTTGATATATTATTTACAAATTACTAATTTTCCCTCTAAAATTAGTCTGAATGAGAACCAAACTCACCATCTTGCTGTATAGAATAACACAAAGGAGTAATTCAGCTCCAAAATTATAGGCTAAAATCCCATCTTCACAGGGACCTAGTACTTATTAAGTTACAGTACTGTGAGGTATTCTCCAAGTCTTCTCCACAAAGAAAAAATCTGAATTTAAATTGAATTTAAAATCTGAAATTAACTTTCCTTTAATTTCATTTTTGATGGAAACAATTACTCAAAATTAGATTCAAAGGAGATTTTGGGGAAAAACCCCAAAACCAACAGAAAATACTAATAAAACATGATGAGGAACTGAGGGAAAAACCCAATGCTTCAATATGACGTGCACTAGGATTATAATGAGTTTTTGAAGTGTCTAAAGACAGTTGCGTTCTATTCTGAAAACAGCAAATCTTTCACCAATTTCATGTTGAACATCTTCCTATATGTTTCTATACGTTTAAGGTTAAATTGGTTTTCCCAAGAAAAGCACTCTAAAAATAGTGTCAAGAAATACTTATGATCTTATGGTAGACAATAAATAGTCAATAGGAAAATAAAATTTTAATCTCTACCATTGTGTTTGTTTTGATTTCATCTATTGCTAAGTGTCCAATAAAATAGGAGAAGTTTAATTCCATTTCCTCCTGCTGTAGATGAATGCATTAGAGTGGACCATTAATCAGAACACAAGGATTAGAAAGAGTCTGGAATAAAGAGGACCTGTTGCTTTTATTAAATGCACCTTTATGACTGTAGACAAATATGCTGGATTTCAGGGATAATAATTTTCACATATAACTTAGGAAGAAGAGGTAGTAGCAAGATATACAGGCTGTGCAAAGCAGGAGATGTTAGAGAAGACACAATTGCATGGTGAGCTGGAGAGTGTCTTGAGCAGTTGGAGAACTTGCTCAGTCGGAAATTGAGCCAAACCAAACTTCACAGCTTCTCAACAAACTCTGCATGTCTCATTACTAAAGATGGTATTTCAGTCTACATCAGATAATGTGAAAAGATCTTCATGCAAAGCAGCAGACGCCTGGAATTGCGGTGTCAGAAAAATGGTCAAAATAACCCTAAATATGTAAATCTGAATTTAAGTTATTCAACACAGTTTAAGAGCAGTCCCACTGAATACATCTGTTAGCACAATTTCATGCAGTCATGATCCAAGTATCTGTGACCTCATCTGCCTGTAAAGGCAATGTGCAAAAACCTATGTATTTACAAAACGTAGAAAATCTTCAGTACCCTACTCAGGTAAAAATTTAAAAAAAAATAAATGAATTTTCTGTGATACCACACAAAGTCACAAATTCAGGGATATTTAGACATCTACCTAGATTCTTGCCTTTGGAGTTATGATTCAAATTTGAACATTTTCCAACAGAGCCAAGTAATGCTATGAAATCCTATGAGGTAAGTGTAATGAGAAATCAAGGTGGAAAGGGAGCACAGAATTAGCATCATGTTTGTAGCTGTCCAGCACATATTAAAATGGTTGTCATATGGATGAGATCATTTCAGATCAGTCTTTTCTCAAACTTTATTGACGTTCTTCACATCAATTTTAGTAAGGTAGATGGCTTATAAAAATTAGAGACAGGTAAATTTTACTGGTGTGAGAGAAGTAAGCATCTGCATTTTGCAGAAGAACCTGAGGAGTCAGGAAATTCTGACAGTAGTAAAAAGAATAAGTGGAGTGGGAGAGGGAAAGGAAGATAGTCTAGTCAGGGCCTAGATGGATATGGGAAAGTTCATTTGACAGAGAAAACTTCTCAGTTACATAGGAATATGATTTTTATGGAACAAGAAGAGGTCATTGGGAAATATTGATTCTGATGCCCTCTGCATACCCCTTGGCTGGTCAGAGACTTACTAAGAAGGTCTGTGGAAGGTTGCTTTGCCTATAATTAAAATTTTAACAATCAGTTCAAGAGTCCATGGAGGGGTTAAACCCCAATTTTCAGTACAGAAATTGTCAAAAACAGTTCAGTGCAGAGTGATAGAAATTCCTTCATAGTACTGGGTTTCACACAAAAAGCTGATTTATTCAGTTTAGGTTTTTTCCATTTCTGTGTATTTTAAATGCAAAAAAGGAACACCAGAATGAAATAAATACCTAAAGATGGTGACTACTTGAAAGAGTGTACCAATAATATTCTATAAATCCAATATTTAATAGTTTAAAAACTCTTCCTTGCAATAGGTGCAATTTTGTTTGGTTAGGAAGAAATATTGTGCTCTCATTCAGAAAATGGCATTTGTTTTGACAAGTTCTTATTTTAAATAAAAATCTAAACTCCCCCCGAATTTTAGTCCTGGTAATACTCCTACCAACTCTATCCTGACAATACTTGTGCCATATTAACTAATTAATTTGCTCCTTTCTTGTTATTCTCCTAGAGCTGTCTTTGGATTCACAAAGAATACAGAATCATGGAATCATTAAGGATGGAAAAGATCTCTAAGGTCATTGAGTCCAATCATTAACTACCACTGACACACCCACCACTAAACCGTGTCCCTAAACACCACATCTACACATTTTTTGCACACTTTCAGGGATGTTGACTCCACTACTTCCCTGGGCAGCCTCTTGCAATGCCTACCCACCTTATCAATTAAGAACTTTTTCCTAATATCTAATCTAAATCTCCCCTGGTGTAACTTGAGGCCATCTCCACTTGTCATATTACCCGTTGCTTGGGAGAAGAAATTGATCTCCACCTTGCTGCAATGGCCTTTCTGGTAGTTGTACAGAGCAATACGGTCTTCTCCAAGCCTCCTTTTCTCCAGGTGGAACAATCTCTCCTCCCTCAATTGCTTTAAAGGGATGTTAAACCTTATTTTTCATTAATATTTTAACTTTATTTTTATATATTTTTGGCCCAAGGGCTTCTTGTTTGATTGTCACTTCAGCACATTTAGTGTCATGTGCAGAATTGTGCTACTTTAAATAGCACTCTTCTCCTAGGAGACTGCAATCCTAATTATTCTTGACATTTAATTTAAGAACAAAAATTTATCTTTTGAAATTCTTTTAAATAATAGAAAGCAAATCACAACAAGCCATATATGGCTTGAGATTTCATCTCTTTCAGTTTTCTCTTTCAAGGGCATTGGTGGATTCACATAATTCATAATCAATGCTGAAACTGAATCAGTGCTACTTTATAGTGATATGGGAAATAAAATTATTAATTTTGTCCTATGATGGAAATGCAAAACCAAACAAAATAAAAATAAAATAAATGCATTTATTTTAAAATATTTTATGGAGTATTGAAGTTGGAACAGTATTAGACCAGAAGGCCATTTTTCTTTTGACTGATCTACAGAAAGATATTTTTAAAATGAAGCTTATATTACTCATAAGAGAACATATTCACAGCATCATTGAGGTAATATGAAAAAGAAACCAGTAGCTAAATTGAAGTTAAGTAGTTGTAGGGCTAGGAACACTAATCACCATAATGACCACTATTATCCCATTTCACCTTTTGTCTTTTGCCTTGTGTATCCATGAAAGATGCTATGTCTCCATATAAACTTTTTTTTATAATCCTAAATGATCACAGAAACAGCAATACTACTTTTATACTCAACTTTTTTTTTTCAACAACTGCATGATTTTGGCTAAAGAAACAGGCTGATTGGTACTGATGATGTAAACTCTGTTGCTTTGGAACTGTAACCAAGTCACAAAGTTGTTGGGCGGGAGGGTTTCTGTGGCACCCTCCCCTGCCCAGCTTGCTTTGGAAATGGTTGCAATGAGTGCTCTCACTAGAAGTGAAAGAGAAGAATTGAAATATGTCTCTACTCAGAAACTTTGCAGACACATTATGTCTTCCAAGTCATGCCCCAAATAGTTGAATTTGAAAATAAAATGCTCCAAGGAAAGATTGCTCTGTTCCCATTGTTATATAGATGACCTAATGTCTAAAAGTGGGCCTTTCTGAAGGCCTAACTTAGCACTCAGAGACCTTGGCAAGTGTTAGGTGCGCTGTTCCTGTTAAATATTGACTGTATCCAGTGTTTATATGGTGAATTTAACACAAAGAAATGCCTCTCTCAATTTGTTTTGGAACAACTGAATCCCTGCTGTATAAAATCCAAAAAAACAGTTGGTTGAAATAGCTTCCAACAAAGCTCTCAATATATTTTTAATTAAGCCCAGGGCTACTCACTAGAACATTGTATTTTCTCTTCAAACTTTTTGCCCTGCCAGTACCTCTCTCTAGCGGCCAGTTTACAAACACTTCCCTGAAAACTGAAGCCTGTATTCAATTAAAAGACTCTTGCAGTAAAGATTTTCAAGTGACAGGAGAGGAAAATGACTAGAAATGATTGGTAAAATGATATGCTGCGAAACTGAAATTTCTATTATTTCTCTTTCCTTCATATATTTGTTCAATTTTTGTAGGTTCAATGTTTTCATTGTCTACTGTTTAGAGGATGAAATAAAAGAAACATACAAGACACAAGCATGATATTATTTTTGCATCAGTTAAGTGAATAAAGCAGTGCCTGAAACCTAGAAAACCGCTCTAATTTAGTTTTAAAACCTCTAAGATAATTTGTACATTTGCAGTTGACATCCTGAAACAGATCTCAGTGAAATAATATGAATGGCACAGTTGATAGGTATACATGTGACAGGATCAAGTGCTATACAATTCTTTGTATTTATTCAGTTGATTCTCCTCCCCGACAGTGGAAGAAAACAGCTAATTACAGAATAGCATTTGAGAAATCGTGTCACCTGACATTTCTGAATAATTTTAGAAATCTCTGAAATACATGTTTTGAAATGCTTAAAAATGACAGTACTGTCATACATGGTTCTTCAATGTCATGCTGCTAATGTACTTTAACAAGTGTCAGGATTCCAAAAGGCATGCAGGCCCTGACAAGGATCCATGTTTTTCCTGGTCCTTAATTTCTTACAAAGACTGGTGTTATCCTTTCCTGAATCCGACTATTTTTAAATATGTGTTTCACAGTTTACCTTAGGGAGTTTATCAGCAAACATGCATTATAGTAAGAATCAAATACCTAAGGCTGTCCTTTGCATCTTTTATCAATTTTCTACTCTACCTAAGAAGTTCTTTATGAGGTAACTTGTTGAATAAGGTAATTAAAATGACTGAGGCAGCCTGTTTTTAAAAGGAAAAGCTGGTGAAGGTCAGCTGACTCCCCATGTTTTGGAATAGGGTCTCCCACATCACGGGATGGAATTTTAATCACTGTGTTTCAAGGTAGGCATTTGTTGCTGTTCACTTTGTGGAAAGCACACACCTTTGACTATATAGCCAGATAATTGTCATCACCTATGGCTAGGCGTATTTGCCTACATGATGAAGTCCAGATCCACTTACTTTTTCCGTCTTAGAACAGCACAATAATCTTGAGCTTGCAATATTGCATAAACATGTACAGGCCTCTGCATATGTTTCTTTCTAATCAGAGATTCAATTTGAGTAGCATTTATGTATAGAAAACAGAGTTTATACATTGGCATTTCTCATGGAGTAAAAATGGTTCACAGCAAAACTTCTAAGGAGATGTAACCCTTGTAATTGAAGATTTGTATATCAATGCTTCTATCCTGCATTTTAGTATTATTTAGTCACTTTGTAAGTTACTTGTTTTAATTTACTGCTTTAATAGATAGTTTGAACTAACTTTTCTAGTCATTTTAATGTTTGCTACTGGGTCAGCAGTAATTTTGCATCACTCATTACTACTTCCTAAAAATGTTAGAAGACCATTCCACCTTGCTATTTTTGAAGTTACTAATTACTTCTTTACTCTTCTTGAAAATAAAGTATGATAATATTTCTGGTGCTGCCACTTCATCGTTCACATATGACAACTTTTCTCTTACATATGAACATGATTTACCAAACTGTCTGATTTACGTGCCTCTTAATTGCACTTGACCAAGATACATAACAACAGTTTCATTTTGGAATTTCTCAACAAACAGTATTTTTAAACATACAAAAGATCTGTTCTAAGCTAACTGTAGGAAGGAGTAGGTACCCTTCCAGAAGAATTTGTAATGAGAAGGCAGAACTTATTTTTCGCTTAAGGAAGCTTTCCTGCCTGGAACAAGGCATCTTTTGCAGAGAGAGTTTTAGATGTTTTTCCTCCTGCATTCCAGTAAAGAGAAGTTTGTGCAGATCATGCCTTAAGGCCCCTCAGTGGGGGAAGGTGAATGGGAGGGGAGACGAGGGGGATGATAAAAGCCTGAGAAAAACGGAGCATGTCTTTTTCAGGCCCAATACTTGTCACTTGTGCAGGGTTTTCCCTTATGTAAGTTTTTAGTGTTCTGGTCTTCGAAATAAACCTTTTGAATTCTTTTCACTGCCTTGGCATTTTTGAGGGATACCTGTGTATATCTTACTTTACATTGCTTTACTGGGGTTTGCCTTTATTCTGAACTTAAAACACAAAACAAGCCCTTTCAAATCTTTACTGTGATACAGAGAGGTACTCAGGATAGGAGAGAGCAGAACTCACTTGGTCTGGCAGCAGGGGCCAAAAGAGACTGGTGCAGCTCTCTGAAGTTCATTAACCTGATTGCTGGAATATGAAACATGCTGGACTCATGTTTTTATTCACTGATTATATTTAAATATCTTTTTCAAAAAGAAAACCAATAAGGAATTGTTTGTAGCTACATGGGCAGCAAATTTCATACATTCCATGTGGAGCCATACAGTTTTACAAGAAAAGGAAGCTTAAAAGCTGAAAGGCCATGTTGAAAGTCTGTACAAAACACTTGAGTAGGAGTTAGAAATCTAATATGAAATCTATACATAGTGAAAAGTGTAACAAAATAATTTAACTGAAATAGATATTCAGAATATTTGCATGAATCGTCTCTGGGATTTGCAGTTTGTTTTCTCGCTAATTCAAAGAGTAGAACACTAGAAGTTGCCTCATCAGACTTTGTAGAAGAACACACTTGTATTATCCTAGGGTGCTTAAGCACTCATTTTAAGTGACTATAAATTGAGTTTAATTTTTACAATAAATAAACTCATCAGAAAAGTCAAATCTTTTAAGTCTTGTTTACCTGTTATTTCAATAACTGCCTGACCATTGAACTCAACATGTTTACCAGTACTGGTTTCTTAAAAATTTTATTATGCTACCAAAAATATCCTGTGTGGTCTTTTTAAGAATGCAAACTTCTGTTCTACTAGGCATAGCTTGACATCCAGGGCCACAAAAATTTTCTTTCTCATATATTCTCAAAGAAATTTTCTCCTTTTTAGGTGCAGATGATGCATTTCAAAGAATTCAAGAAACACTTCTGAAATTCCATAAATTTTGAAACTTAGCTCCAAAGTAGCTGAACCAAAGTAATATGTCAATGTCTTCCTAGAAACTTTTTTCTGTTAGTATTTATGTGTCATGGTGCTGCTTTAGCTTTAAAAAGGTGACAAGACCTCATCCTTTTCAGTGTCTCTTTCAAGCTGTTGTTTTCCAAGATATGTCTGCTTTCCATTCCAGACATGATAAAAAAATAACATTTTGATGCTCGTGTCTCATATCTGGGAGTCTAATATTATGAGTTAAAAGGATAGTGTGCCAGTACTTAGGATGTGCCTACATGATTTCTACAGCTACCCAATTTTCAGGGAGCCTTTTTTGCTTTTGGAAATTGTCCACATCCTGGCCATCTGCCAGCCAAGGCTGTTATCAAAATGTTCCCAGGCACAATACAGTGAGGTGATAAGCCATAGAGTGAGCAGTGAAAGCAAAAAGTGACCACCACTAGACTCTCATATACAGTTATGAAAGCGAGCCCCACAGCAAGTACAGGAATCTGCTGGTTACCAGCTAAACAGCACTAACAGTTATAAATTCAATCTAGTACATCCCAATCAAATCTGTCATTATCTCAAGCTTTCCATACCCCATGTTGGGTACTAAAAAGGACAAGGAAGCCTTTTTTTCCTTTGGGAACCTATCTGTACTTTTGGAAAATCAATACTGCAGAATGAAATGTAGGTCACCACTTTGGAGGAGAAAAGGGGGTCTGGAAATAGGGATTTCAGTCTTAACTGTACTAGCTTTATTATTTTGAGTGTCTGTCATGGTTTAACTCCAGCCAACAACCAAGCCCCATGCAGCTGGAAAAGCAAAAGCTGTAAAACTAGTGGATTGAGATAAAGACAGATTGATAGGAAAACAAAAGCCACTCGCACAAGCAAAACAAAACAAGAATTATTTCACTGTTTCCCTTGGGCAGGTAGGTGTTCAACCAGGAGAGCAGGGCCCATCACATGTAACAGTTACTTGGGAAGACAAACACTGTCATTCCAAACATCCCCCCACTTCTTCCTTCTTCTCCACTTTACATACTGAGTACGATGTCCTATGGTGTGGAATATCCCTTTCGTCAGCTGGGGTCACCTATACCAGTTGCGTCTCCTCCCAGCTTCCCACAAATCCCCAACTTCCTCGCCAATGTGGCAGTTCGAAAAGCAGAAAAGGCCTTAGCTCTGTGTAAGTCCTGCTCAGCAGTAACAAAAACATCTCTATATTATCATCATCATCATCACTGTGTTCTGTAGAAATCCAAAACTTAGACCTATACTAGTCATTGTGAAGAAAACTAACTCTATCCAAGCCAAAACCAACAGAGTACCACAGATATTATTTCTGCTAGAAGTGTGTTAGGCAAATTTCAACTTTATATGAGATAACCATTGAAACAGCCTATTTATGTATACTCAGTTTTTGATCCTGCTTTGAAGGCAGACTACTCAGAACTCAAGCATGTTACACCCCTGTAACAGCTGCTGCCTGTCCCTCCCAGGATGTGTTCCTCTAGCTCTCAATCTTTGGGGCAGAGCAATCCTTGCCTCCTGCTGATGATGGGGGAATGTTGCTCAGGATGTAATGAATCCTCTGTCAGCCCATGCAGTAGCAGCATGCTGAATGCTGATCACTCTGCTTCTTAGCCTCCTCTCATGGAGCCCAATTCAGGAACACATACTCCTGCTTAGATCATATTAAGTACTGTGTCGTGAGAATGAAGAGCTTGGAAAATGAAGATTTTTAAATACCAGCTGGACTCAGTTGTAATGGAGACATTGATACATCTTAGAGCTGTGCTAGTAGCGCTGTAGCTAAAGTCTTTGTTATCTCCTTGGTGAAACTGGTAAAAAAAGTAGGCCTCTCTTAGTCTACTTCTTATTAAAAGATCAACAATATGTTCCTACTTAGTTTTTCACTTTTATAGCCACTTGCCACTCTTATCTATGCATTCAAGCAAATTGATCATGGAATTGTGAAAAATATGAAGGATACAAATTTCTTGAGCACCATAATTGTACCTTCTACAGAATGAAACAAATGCAATTTAATTCCTAAGGACAATCTAAAAGTATGAAGGAATGGGTGAAAAACGGTTTGGGACAAAGGCACTGACCCTTCATCATACTTTGTCTTCAGGAGAGTCACTCTTTGCACTGTCCTTGAGATTGATCTCTTACAAGCTCTATTCATACAGTTCTATCTCAAAGGTTCTCTTTTTGTTTGTTTGTTTGTTTTTTTTCTGCCTTTTGTTCACCCCCTATTTCTTGCTCAGTTATAATACCACTCTCTCAACTCAGGATGCAGTTGCAATCCTGGGATACTGCCGTCAAAGTGTGGATCTCATGGTTGAAATACACTGAAGCAATGCCCCCTTACTCAGCTATTTCTTGCTTATGGAACAAATGCTTCTCCATGTTAACTAGAAAATATTTGGTTTCCAGGGTATCCTGGAGTTTGTTGAACAGAGTGTAAGAAGGATGAGATTTCCCAATTCATGGGAATATTGTGATCTTGCAATTTGTGTTAGATCAAGTGCCAATTTCTGGAATCAAGTAATTTAAAATAAAACCAATGATGAGTTATTGCACTTAATTTTGTCTGGCTGTAGCTTTTAATGTTGGTACCTGTTCATTGCAAAAAGGTGAAAATGACACAGCCTTTAGAATTCCTACTGCTGTGCATAGAGATGTCAAACACAGATCTAGGCTGCATATTTCCAAACTGTGAATGGGCCATCAAAGTAATCATTTGCTGATTATTTGCTTTTCATACTTTTACTAAAATTATAAACATATTCTGTGAAATACTGTTCAGTTGACAGTATTCTGTTTTATTATACCCGTGAGTCTGTTCCTTTTTTTTAGAACATGTCCTGATAGCAAACACCTCACATAAGATTCTAATTTCATCTTAGAATGAAATGAATGGGTGTTGAAAAGTTTTTTAAGAGCCAACACACTCAACTCATGTTTTAGAGATTTCTGCTTGAGCTGCTTTGGGCTGCCACAGCATGTGACTGCTATTTGATACGGTATAATGAGACTGAGAGTATTTGAGTTTGTACTTTTGCTCCCATTTTGTAAAAGCTTCTAGAATTGGTTAATTGCGTGATCTCCATTGTCATTTAAAACCAAATGTATGACTGAATGAAGAGTCTTGCTTCATGCAGACAGAGAAAAGCTTAAAATGCTAAGCAAATGCTACCTAAAGAATCAAAAGCAGAAGGCACATGAAAACAAACAAATATTTACAGGTCTTATAAAGAGAAAACAGGCTTGATTTTCTTAGTCCTCCAATTTGTACTTTGTTAATAAATGAAGTTGGCAAGACAGTTGATATCTCAGAATACCTGCCCTCTAACCATTCCTATTCTCACGTCCATTTGTGCTACAGAAGAAAACATGTACCTGTTACATCTCCTTACAGATAGCCTCTAATTGATTTGCAAGAAAAAATACTCATGGGAATTCTATTTTTCTATTCAGAAAGGGGTATTTCATGTTGCTTCTTTTGTTAGAATTTGAAAAGATTTTTTTTCACTTAAAAACTATTTATTTTCTATAATTTAGTTGGGTACAAACATAATGTCTCTCCCCAGTTCTTTAAACACAGAATGTACTTGTTCCGTCTCATGATAATCATGTCTGATTTTAGTATTGGAGAGTTCTCCAGCCAGGAATGAGTATAGAGGACTGTCCTCAAGTCAAATAGTGACTCTGTAATTCATAGGCTTATTTTCACATTAACAGATGATACAACTCAATAAACATAAACTTGCAGAGGGACACTGTGCTGTTAATCCAAAAATATGTTTTACAAGTAGGCATACTTCAGACTAGCTCTTTTCCTGTGAACTGAATACCCCTTAGTACCTGGAGAACATTTGGTTTGCTCCTGGAGTGCACCCTCCAATTTTATTTCATCTGAAAAGAATCTATGTTCTTGTAATTTGTCTGCTCTGCAATGTGACCAAAAATATGGTAAACAGAAAGAACTGGGAAATTCACTTTGTGTGGGGGAGTATGGTTGATGTGAGCTGAAGTGTTATGCACTTGTGGCAGTGTTTTAGTTTAAAGACAAATGCTGGGGTGGAGGCTCCAACAAATGAGCTTCCTCCCCTTTTATTAAAACATCTCTCCCTTTCAACAGTACAGAGAGACAAAATGGAAGGAGACATAAGTGAAAAAACAACAGTTATTGCGAAGAAATATTGCAACTATAAGAATACAAACAAGACGGTTTAAGCCAATAATAGACAAAAATCGTTCCTAGGCTCTTCCCCCTTGGTGCAGATGTCTGGTCACTACGTGCTCTCCTCCCTCCCCGCCCCCGCCCCCTCTTTCCCAGATATAAGGGTGACAACAGTAACAGCAGGTAAGGACTGCAGAAGCAGCAGACGATGGGCAAAAGCCCTGGAACAGCAGACAGCCACGGACGGTTCCCCTCGGCTGGGATTTTGCTGCGAGATTTCGTGGAACGGGATTGTGAGGTGGAGTCGGCCGCTTCTCTGCGCTGTTTGGCAGAGCTCAGGTCCGTTCTGGTTTGGCAGTGGTGACTCTCATCCTCGACAGGGGCCGAGGTGCGTGGAGCTGTGCGGCAGGCAGGTCTCACGTGGCTGGTCCCTTTTATTTCCCTTGTGCTGGGGAAGCGAGGTGGATCCCAGATGTAGAGAGTTCCACTTCCCTCTGGCAGCCAGGACTACAGGCGCATGACATCGCGCCCAGCTGTGGCGAGGGGTTCGCTCTGAAAGCAACAGTTACTCCAAAACAATGTTGGAAAAAGGAAATAAAATATAAAACCGACTTTAACCATGACAGGAAGATTATAGGTATGGCTCAAGAGTATCCTAACTAGGAGCTGATTTTAGAAGTTACTGTTGCTAAAAGTTGCATTTTGTGGGGAAAAAAAAAAAGCCAACGTCTCAGTTCCTGAAAAATTTTATTCTCTTAGTTTTCAAAAAAAATTACCTGCATTCTCCTGAATTACAAGTCATCTGTTTCTGTCTGCATGAAAAAAAAGGGCATTTTTCTGTGATAGGGTAATGGCTTTTCTTTAGAATCCAGACAGATTCCAGCATTTTGAAGAATGAATTAGACGCATTTTTTTTGCAATCATTTACATGATGTTAGAAGTAAGTTGTTTGCACAAAGATACCAGCTCAATAAAAACCATCTACCTCAGGTTTTTTACTTTTGTAAGTGCAGGGATATAATTCAGAAGAGATGCACTTGTTATTCCTGGTTGTAGAAATGGGCATGGCCTCTTCAGTTTCCTTTTTGAGCATAATACCATTCTTTTTGACCACAATCCTATCAGTTAAAAATGTGTATGAGATTATCTAGGTAGACTTTGAAATGTTTTTAAAATATGTGGTTTTAATTCTGCTTACTGTACCTTTCAGTGTTGTGCAACCATGCTATAGGGTAACAAATAATTAAATAAATAAATAAACAAACAAAGGTTTAATGTACCATTAGTGAAGGAGTTGGAACTTTTCTCTTCCCCCAGAAGCATAAAGGCCATTTGGGCAGGGAACTGACTGGCTAATACTTTGCCTAATGGATAGAAGCTCAATAAATCTGCTCAATAACCTGACAACACCTCTATAAAGAAAAAACTCATCAGTAAATGGGCATTTTTTTGAGAGTGGGTGCTACTAATTTCTTTAGAAAAAGCCATCCAGACTGCTTCTGCATAAGTTTGACTGAAACTGGAGCCAATGCAAGTAAATGGACTGTTTACAGATGGACAGTAAAGCAGCACGAAATGCATTGCCAAGTTTGGTGCTATGGTAATTGTTCTGACTGCTATCTTAGTCTTTTGTGCTGACTGCTTCCCTCCACTCTGGATCATCTACAACACACTGTCCTACATCTTTTGCCCTATATGAGTATATAATTTCTGGAGTTTTCTATAAAACTGTGGAAGAGGAGAAGTTCAAAGCAAAACTCACCTCACATCCCCCTCTCCCTTCCACCCAACATTGGTAACAACCCATCTCTCCCCAGAAAAATGCTGAAATGTCACTGGTGGTCTGGCAGTATGCTGCCAGGGCAACCTATTCCTAGAGGAGCTAGGGAAAAAGACAAGTCCCTGAAATACCTTGCATTTTCACCTTATACCCTGGGGTGGGATCCCCTGAGGACATCGAGATTTCTTCTTCTTCCATGAGATAAGGACAACTGGTGAAAAAGTGCTTGGTTTAAAAAGAGGCAGAGACTCTACTTAGCCTTGTTCAAAGCCATGGTGGTGTTGCAGCACTAGGTGAGATCACGATATTTTAATTTGGTATACAGATTGTGAAACATACTTATCTTTGCACCCTTACTTCTCCAGATAAGAACTTGATTAAAAGTTTGTTTCTGAGTGAAAAAAAAAGGTCTTTGATATGTAAAGACAGAATGCAAGACTGTCACTTATTATACTTTTAAAAGAATATGTGATAACAGTTAAACAATTGTATTCTATTTATTCTAACATTTCTCATACTTATGCTGGACTAAATAAATTACTGTCAACTTCAAGCATGTAAAAATCATGACTCAGGTCTTAAAAATGCCATGAACTTCAAAGAGTATATTTCTTTGCCTTATATTCTTGACCCATCAGAGATCACATTTTTAAACTTTTCTCCATAAGTAAAATAATAAGAATTATATATTTCTTGTTTTGTTTTTTAAATTATTTAACTCAACCCTCCCCACCACCAAATAATGTGAAGCTTGATAAAATCTTGAGGATTTGCAATACTTTAAGGGACTGTAGTTTTTTAGTACTCCAGCCTTGCTTCTACTGTAATATTCTATGCTGAATAAAACTGGAGGACTGTTGCAAAACACAGCTTCTGTTTAATCTGTCTTCCCTCTTACTGCCTTGTAGCAGGGAAAGTATGTTGGTGCATCATGCAGAGTGAAAACAGTAAATCTAGTTTTCAGACACCTGGGGGGACTCTTCTGTGCTCTGACCCAAACTGAGGAATTGTTTGGAACTTAGCCTCAAGCTTTCATGTCACATCTCCCAGAGCCTGTCAGAAGCCTAATCCTGGCTGCCACTTTCTCCTCATATCCTGAGTTCTGCAAGGCAAGTGAATGGTGAGGATCTTTCTCTGTGTTCGCAAGGAGAAAACAAGAATAAAGGCCCCAACTTGAGAAATGTGACTGAGGTACATGGTCAAGACACAAAATACATAATGCAATGGAGAGAATTTTTTTCTTTTTAATGTATTTTTAAGTTATTAGTAACTAAAATGTTTAAAAATCCTAAAGTTTTGGTATATTTGTCAATTTCTATTTTGAAGGGAAGAGAACATTAATATTGTTTACAGCTCACTTTACTGAAATCCCGGTGGGTAGAGTACAGTGTTTGTCTCCAGTATTCAAGCCATTACAAATAACTTAGAGTTGCTCTGTTTTCTTTGATAAGTTGAAGCCCCATCTCAGTTTTAATTTTGCATATGACACAAACTGAAGCCAGAATTTCTTAATAATTTTTTTTAAAAGTTCATATGAAGTTGCTTTACACTTGGTGAAAAGCTAAGTGTAACACTGTTAGATAAAGGGAGTTTCTGTCACCAAAACCAACTTTCCAGTAACGCTTTCTTTAGTCAGTTTCATAAACAACATTTGATCTCATTTAAAATTTTATATTTCATTTCACAAGGATTTATGACAAGAAGTTCTTTGGCTTCAGGACACAGAGGAGTACACTCCACAATTTGCCTTCAGGACTCTGTTTTTTCAGCCTCTCTTCCTCGTTGAAATAAATCAACAGTGACTGACACTATTTTGGATTTCAGTTTGGATATCTCATTTGAGTTACTGCAGAATTGTGGGTCTGGATTAATAACCTAATACCAGCAATTATTTGTTATTTTGAGGATTAGTTGTGCTGGGACATCCCAAGGTGAGTGAAAAGACCTGCTTTGGTTCTACATCTGTAGTGTTTGTAGGCAAAAGAACAATGCATATGTACCTTCTTGACGGGATGAGAGGAAATGGCCTCAATTTGTGCCAGGGGAAATATTGTAATATTTTTATCTTTTTTTCAGTTACTCATAACTCACTCTCACAATAGCACTGCCCAACATTTGTGCTGAATCTTAATGGGTAAATATCCAGTTTATTTGGTTTTTTTAGTAGATGTTTGTTCTTTTGACAGCCACAGGTGTTGACAGTATGTTCTAATTATAAAAGAAGTTTTAACAGGCCAAATCTAAAAGCTACCATTTTAATTCATTTTTGGGGACCAGCTGTTCAAAGAAAAATGAGAATAAAATCACTTCAGTAGTTTTGGAATATTTAGAACACTTCTGAGCACAGACCTTGTAAAAAAACCTGAATCTTTAGAAAACTATGTCTTCTATAGTATATAGTGACTACTTGTATTGCTCAATATCATATAGGTTAGCTACTTTGTTGTTGCATATCTATGAGCTTGAGGAAAGTGTGTGTCCCTTGAGGATATAAACATTTGAATCTAGTTTATGCACCTCAGATTATGAAAAACTGTACTGCAGAATGAATGGGGCCTTAAACATATGGATAGGTCTACTTGAAATATCGACTGTCAGACATGGTCCACCAAAGTTTAAATGTTATGATAGATCAGTGTGCTGATAGGTTGGCTCAGTTATGGCTAATATTACCTGTTTTAAAGAGCATCCTACCACAAAAATCTTGTCAAGGAAGTATAAGATTTTAAATTTGTATCACTCTTAAGTCTTAATATGTTGATGTGAGACTCATGGACCTGTAAACTTTGTCTACATTTGTGCATTTTCAGCAGTCAAGGTGCAGCAAGATAGCCAGTTCATGGCACGGGATGGATCAGGATGTTGTGCTGGTACTGGAAAAAGTATTAACTAGTAGTGCTCCTTTGACTGTAAGATTTTACAATCTACCCGTTCGATATGGGAAACATGCAATCAGGCAATAATGCTTCTGTATATTTTAAAGCAATTCAGATTTGCAGTGTAAGTATCTTTTACTTAACCATCCATTAAAAATCTGTTGTTGTTTTTACATCAACAGTACTGAGACTCCCAGCCAGATGCTTTCACTCTATTTTGGGATGCATAATCAAAACATCATCTCTGCCATAAATGAAAACCTACTTTTGGTCCTTAATTAATCTGTTAATGAGGAAACATATTATTTCTTTCAAATGAACTATGCTCAATATAGATCCAAGATGAAAATGAAAGCATGCAAAAAATAAATGATACTACTAATGATTTGCTGAATCACCTAAAACACTATGTATTAATTCACAGTGTAATGTGTTGATGTCAATATCTTTATCTGTCAGTCAACATTCACATTCTGCTGTGAATTTTGTGCATGATCTGTAACTGAATGCAAGCACTGACAGCCTGATAGATGTCTGTACTGTAGAAAATAGCAATAATTTATCTAATCAGACTCAATATTTTAAATATTTTCTTCATAAAATTGGTGTTGTAATCCAGCTACTGCTTTCAATATTCAAATACTGTTTTACGGGGATCAAATTTGACAGATAAATGAAGGACACAAGTGTCTACTTTGAAGCAATTAATTTAGGAATTGCTTTATATATTTGCTACTCTGTTCTAACAACATTTTTAGACTCTTATGAGCAGCTTGAGAGGTATTCAGTCTGCATGCAGTTTCATGAACAGCTATTAAAAATTTTTTTTTCCACTTAAATAGATTGAAGAATCATGGCATTACCAGAGTTTCTTAGCCCATCTTATATAAGAGAAAACATTGTCTGAAAAAACCACACTTTATAAACATGAAATTAATATGAAATACAAGGCTGTTATGGACCAGAATTCACTTGTGATTTAGGAAATCACCTGAGTGTCCCAAACAGGTTTGCTGTATAAACTCCTTGTATTCTGAGTATCTTCTCACATTTGACACACTAAGTGCTGTAATATACATACTGTTTGTAGGGACTAAATTCTTACTTTCTAGAGTGAGTTTTGAAACAGATCTGTGTATTGGACTGTCGTGTTTTAAGCCCAACTGGAAGTTAAGCATCATGCACCCACTCACTCAACACCACATCTCCCTCCCACCCCTGATGGAATGGGAAGGAGAATCAAAGCAAAACTTGTATGTTGAGATAAGAAGAGTTTAATAGTTGAAAATAAAGTAAAATACAGGAGTAATGGTAAATGATGATGACGATGATATAATAATAATAATAATAATAATAATAATAATAATAATAATGGAAAAACAAGTGATGCACAATACAGTTGTTCAACAGTTGCTGACAAATGCCAGATTCTGCTTCCAAAACCTGGATCAGGTCCCCTTTCAGGTAACTCCCCCTAGTTTTTATACTGGGCATGATGTTCTATGGTGTGTGATATCTCTTTGTTCAGTTCTAGTCACCTGTCCCAGCTATACTGCCTCCAAGATTCTTTTGCGTACCCCCTCGCTGGAAGAGTGTGAGACAAGGAAAAAAAAGAGTCCTTGACTTAGGATAAACATGACTTAGCAAAAAACCAAAACATCGGTGTGTTATCAACACCATTCTCATTCCAAATCCAAAACACAGCACTGTAACAGCTACTGAGAAAAAACTAACTCTACTCTAGCTGAAACCAGGACAGGACTGACAGCTGTATAACTTTTAAGAGACATAAAGTATCCAAACCCAATTATAAATCTATTAGCTACCAAGAATTTTTAGGTGCATCTGTAATATATCTGTGTTGGTAGCATTGATTGAAAAAAACGACTTCAGGTTAGGAGAGAGGTAACAGCCCTCAGAATAGAAAGCATACAGCTTATATTTAAAGGAAAAAAAAACATACAAGCAAGTAAAAGTTCATTGCTTTAATTTCAGACTTTTGTATAGGTATAGGCTATAGTCCAAGGAAAGAAAAGTTGGATCTGCATAGAAACTAACAAAATAAGATGGGATTCAATTAAGAAAAAAAAAAGGGATTAATGAGGCTTTTATGAAATGGCAATAATTGATTTTTCCTAAAAAAGAAATAAAATTTTTGATGCATTATCCAGGGAAACTTTTGATAAGTATGGGACAGGTTCATTCAAGAAACAATAAAGTTAGAAATATAAGGAAATGAGAGAAGTTGAAGCAACAGCAGGTCATGCAGAAATGTTACTGTTCTGGACTGAATTATTAAATGAATTTTGGGTATTGTTATCTGATCTGTTTGCAGAATCACAGAATTAATGCTCTTGTGGGCAGCATGGTGAAATTGTTATTAAATTCTCTCAATAACACTCTTCCACTGAACTGAAGAAAGACAGTCTCAGATTCTTAACTGAAGACTTTTCAAGATGATCAGGGTTACAGAGAGAGTGTTTCATACAATAGCTCAACTTCCTTAGCTCAACAGAATGAACGTGAAAGAGGATCTCTAAGTACTCACTGTGTACATAAAAAGGAGGTGGAAGAGGTATTTAATCTTAAAAAAACCCCAACCTTGACAGCATGGAAGGAAATTGGTATGGACTGTGATATGAAAAATTACACAAATGAAGTTTTGAAGCAGCTTTCCAATAGAATATTCCTGACAAACATTAATATTATTTTTAAGACAATTTGAGCATGTTTGAGGTATGATATGGTATGAAGGGTGGCTAAATGTTTCCCCAAATGGCTTCTCACTATCCTGTGCCTATTATGCTGACTGCATGAATTTGTTTACCTTCTGAGGCGATTCCAGTATGCCTAGTCTTATCCTTTAGATTGAAGTTCATGAGTAATACTAGTGTGTGGTACACAGTGGTTCAGCACAGTGATTGATGAAGGGACTTGGGTGCCATAGTATGTCTTTCTTTTTATCAGCTGTGTCAGCTAGTCTCATAAAAGATATCACATCTCTGTACAAATTTTCCTCCCCTACCTAAACTCAAGGATTGCAAAACCTACTTATAAGTATATTTTTACTCTGCAGTTGTGAGTAATTTGCAGAATAAGCAAACTTACATAGCTAATGGTCATGCCATGATTTGTTTTGTCAGTAAACAAGAATTCATTCTGTAGTGCTCTCAATCTGGTGAAAGGCTTGAACACTAAGCACATTGCAAGCTTTTAAAAAATATAGTTAGCCATGGTGCACTACTTACTGTAATTAGTGCTCTTTTGCCAGTGTGGAAATCCCCAAGTTTCTTCTAGATAACACTAATGTTTCTAATTTTGTCTAGCAGTGCAATAATAGTTTTGAGACTGAGATCTAATTAAAATCTGTGCGCTCTTTGATATGAAGCAGATCAAAGTTAAATTTGGTATTCTTAGCATCCAGCTTTTTTTTCTCTTTCTGAATGCACTCTTCTACTGTCTGAAACTATTTTGCAGAAGTTCAGCAGACTGTTACCTTCTCTGTTTGAAGATTTTTTTTCTACGTCATTTGAAGTCTCTGACACTTTGGTAGGCTCAATTGGATAGATAACATGTGTGCACTGGAATTTATGCATAAATGGAGTAAGAAACAGGATAAAGCATATCTTTAAATAATGTAAATCAGCAGTGAAACATTGGAGTTTGAGTGATTAATAACTGCTGAGACTATTGCCTAATGGTTTTTACATAGGAAAACTCATGCACACTGATAAGTAATCTTTACTATTTAGAAGGACTGAACAAAGGATAATATAGGTGAAGGTGTCCTTATATAACCTGAGATACTCAATCTTTACTACTAGCAGCTGGGAGAACTATTCAGAGATAACTTTTCATATATCCAACTGTGGGAAATGCTGTCCTTTGCCTGAAATGTCATTTCAGCCTCTGGTATAGTTGAAAATATTGATGCTTCAGTGAATCAAGATCTCTTTTTGCTTATCATGACTACTAGATATGATCTGTATTAGACTTTGCTCAAGCATTGTGAAAGATGTTTTCTGCCTAGTTTAAAATACAGTAGAGCAGGCAGATAAGGAAATCGCTGTATTTTGCTGTTCATTTCAATGAAGAGCCTTACCAAAATATATACTAAGATAGGACAGTCTGATTGAAAGAAAAAGTTACTTAATTAAAATGCTTATATTGTGGACATCAGATATGGAGAGTAGATGAAGATGCTATTTGTACTAGATTCTTTTCCCTGTTTTCCTGTTGATAAGTTAGACATCTAGCATGAAGTGATCTCCCTAGCATACAGAGGTCACAGTACTTTGAACAGTTCCAGTTTTAACAGGAGTAGAGTCCCAGACCTGTGGTTCTTGTTTGCAGAAATAAAACAAAACCAAACATCAAGTTCCCATGCCCCAGATGCTTCTCAAGTGGTAAGGCTAATGATTAATATTTTTGTTCTTGTCAGGGTGTTATTTGTACAAATCTTTTCAGATAAAAGCTACAACCCAGTGTTGCCCCTTAAGATGTCATAAGTTTCAGAGTCTCCATGTATAGATGAATTAGTTTCCTTTCTTCTTGCCCTTCTCTCTCCCACTCTGTCCGTGAGGAAAAAGCCTTCTCAGGAGCCAGACTCAGCACCATGCCTCGGTCTTTAGATTCTTACTGACTGTTGGACAAGGCCAGATTTACCAGACTGCCTGAGGCAAACTCTACGTGTTCTACATGAAAACAGAGTGATTTTGGAGCAGTTTTGCATACTTGGTCTGATTTGTTGTGATTCTGTATTGGCTGAAAACCAAACAAGGGCCAGTCCTTCAACACTCCAGCAAGAAAAAAAACACCTTTGCGGAGCAGGAAAAAGTTGTGACTCTTCCTAACAGGTTATTTCTGAGCAATTTAGAAACAGCGTGAATACTGCAGCATTTGGTGCTGCATTATCTCACTTGTAGATACTCTGCTGCTTAGTGTAGTCTACAGTCATGAGTAAAATGACCAGACAGAGCACAGAATCTGAATCAGGATCTGCAAAAACGCATTGTGTGGCATAAAAATGTGCCTTTCCTTGGCAAATGCTGAGTGGAGAGATGTTTGTTAAGACTCTTCCCTCATTAATTATTTTGACTCCTTTGTGGGTCCCCATGCTTCACTCAAAATTTACAGTTCTGACTCCCTTCTGAAATGGAGCTCTCCGTGCACAGGAGAATATCAGTCTCTGTGATACTTAACGTACGTAACTGTGTGTGGGTTTTTTGTTTGTTTCTTTGTTGTTGTGTTTGTGTGTTTGTTTTGAATTTTTTTCTTATGCAGGAATTAAGGGCCTCTTAGAGGGCCTCAAGACCTAAGAGTCTTTGGCATTTGAGATATCCTGATTGCTGTTTTCCCTTGCTTAGACGTAGGAGATGCACATACACAGTAGCAGCTCCTGGAATTGAGAAGACTCTTCTTTAGACATGATGGAAACTGAATCTGAATATTGCTTTCTTCTTAATTTAAATATTCTCTGCTCCTTCTGTGCCAGTTGAGTGTCTGTCTTTCAAGATAGAGCCCAGGCTGATCAGACGCTGTCAGATTGTAATGTTGATCAGTAACAGAATAACGTACTTGTTTTAAGTTTATTGATGAAGAAGAATGATGTCAGCAGCTTACCAATGTCTTTGATGAATAGCTTAATCCTCAGAAGATTTAGGTGCTTCTGAACATTTTACTCCTGCAGTTGTTATCTGGCAAAACTAAGTCAGGCAATGGCTCAGAGTTCTGATGGACATCAGTGATGAGTGGTGTCCCTCAGGGGTTCATACTTCATAAATGACATAGATGAAGGAATCCAGTGCACCCTCAGCAAATTTGCTGAAGGACGGGATGCCATCCACAGGGACCCAGACAAGCTCAAGAATTGGGAATTTCATGCAGTTTAACAAGACCTAGTGCAAGGTTCTGCACCTGAGTCAGAGCAACCCCCGGTATGAACATAGGCTGGGGAAAGTAACAGGTTAAGATCAGCTGTGCTGAGGACTTGGGGGTGCTGGCAGATGAGAGGCTCGACATGAGCTGGCAAAGTGCACTTGCAACCCAGAGAGCCAATTGTATCCTGGACTGCATCAAAAGCAGAGTGTGCAGCAAGTCAAGGGAGGATATTCTGCCCCCTCTACTCTGATCTGGTGAGACCCCACCTGAAGTACTGCATCCAGCTCTGGGGTCCCCAGCACAGCGAGGACATAGACCTTGGAGTGAGTTAGAGTGAGTCTGGGGGAGGGCCACCAAGTTGATCAAAGGGATGGAGCACCTCTTCTATGAGGAAAGGCTGAGAGAATTGGGATTGTTCAGCTTGGAAAAGAGAAGGCTTTGGTTGCAGCTTTCCAGTACTTGAAGGAATCCTACAAGAAAAACAGAGGGAGATTTTTTCCAAGGATATGTAGTGACAGGACAAGGGGGAACGGTTTCAAACTGAAAAAAAGTAGATATAGATTAGATATTAGGAAAAAAAATCTTTATTGTGCGGGTGGTGAACAGGTTGCCCTAAGAAGTCGTGGATACCCCATTCCTGGAAGTGTCCAAGGCCAGGTTGTATGGGGCTCTGAGCAACCTGGTCTAGTGGAAGATATCCCTGCTAATTACAGGGAGGTTGCAACTAGATGATCTTTAAGGTCCGTTCCAATTCAAACCATTCTATGATTCTATGAAAGTTATAAGTAGCAGCACTGGTCAGAACCCAGAAAGGCTGGAAACCAGCAGAAAGGTGATCTTGTGGAGACGTAGTCTATATTTTCAACTTCAGATATACAAGTTTTTTGTCCAGTTGACTCTAAGGCCTATGGCAAATGACTCATTTCAGTGCTGTGGATTCAATGACAAATGATGCAAAGCCAGAGACCAAACTTTTTGAAGAGATAGTTAATTATAAGCTGGTAATTACCTGGTAGCAAAGCCTGTGCTTAGATGATGTGTCCCTGCCAAAGTAATTAACTTAGTGGAAGTGAGAACCATTACAACTACACAGCATGAAACAGGTGCCAAGTTCTCTCATAGCTCTTACAGAAAACAGCAACAGCATTCAAATAATCCAGTGTCTTCTTTCCACACATTGTGGTTTATGTCAAGACATTCAGACCAGAGCCCTAAGGCTCAGAAAGATGCTTTTTAAGACTTCTCTTAGGAGAGTTGCACTGGGGTTTTTTATTTTTTTTTTCTCAGCAGCAATGTATGCACTCTTCAGAGAAATGGGAAGAGCAGTGTGCGTTGTGGTGCAGCATTAATTAACTGGAAGTGCAGATGGGAGAAAAAGAACCTATTAGAGTTGTAGTGAATAATTTTGACTTTTCGACTATCTGAAGCTCATAGGTGCTCACTAAGTTGCCACTCAGACTTTATTTTAGTAAGAAATCATTGTCTAACTTCAAAGTTACATGTTGTGTCTAAGAGGCATGAGAATTTAGACTGAGTTGATTGCCTCTGAGGAAATACCAAATCCACCCAGAAGCTCTGACAGCTGGAGACAGGCCGAGTCTCTGTGACTGTAGAGACTATTGAGGATTACTTGTTTGGTTAGCTTTACATTGGTTTTAAAGATTCAGACAAATATTTGAAATGTGCTCAGTCAGTGCCTATTTATCACGTAATAAACCAATAACAAATCAGTGGAGTTCTGAGAAAAGTGTGGGCTGTGGGGGTTTGATTTTTGTTTTGTTTAGGGTCTATTTGTTTGTTTTGTTAGGGTTTTTATTGGTGCATTTTTTTTTCTCACTGCAAAATGTGTCTGATTGAGATGGAATACCAGACTAGTTAATTCCCTAGTTAGACAGTGGTAAAGTAGCTTCCCTTCTCCTTTCTCTATTTGTTCTAGATGGAAGAAATCACCTTTCAGAATGCAAAGCAAGTTCATGGCTTTCACATTCTCCTTTCTCTCTAGCTGCTAATGTGGTGTCAATGATATATGTTTGTTACATGAGTTTTGCTTTATTAGGAGCAATTCTACTAAGCAACTAACAGTAATAGGTTTGTGGTCACTACTATCTTTGAAAATCAGTCTCTACACAGAGTAAGATATCTGCATCAGCAAAGCCTGAATGCAAAAGATAAAAAAATAAATTTAGATGCAGATAAAACCTTATTCACTGCTGGGAATAATACACTTCCTGTCACGGAGTTTGATGTGAACACAGAATCAATATGTGTCTACGGTTTCTGAAAACAAATGATGTGATGTAGTGTTTAAGCAGGCTTTTCTCTTTTCCTTTAGAACAGTTTGTGTCATGAGTGGTTAGAATATGGGAGATAAAAGTATTGTTCTATCCCTCTGGCACCTACTGATAATTACCATCAGTTAATAAACAATAGAAAAAATGCATTTTTTCTCTGAAAATAAGGAGTGTTTAGAATATTTTTTCTTATTCTATAGGGTTTTTTTTATTTTGTTTTCCTGTGGTCACTGGAAATTTGCAGAACAAAATAATTTCCCTGTAGTCTAGTGAATCCAAACAGTCATGCTACTTCCTAGCTTTTTATTTGTCATTGTTTCCTGCTTATGACCTTATGTGGCAATCTAGCCTAACCTTTAAAGTTGTATCTGTCTCAATTATGTATTTATTTCCCAGGTTTCAGTTAATGATTCTTAGCCAGACTGGTTTCCCACCCTGCTGCTGAGTTTTAACTCGACAACAGACTCCTGGTTCTCACTTTTAAAGCAGTGAGCTTTATCGCTTCAGAGATAGACATTTTGGTGAAATGTGGTATATTGCGGTATTCAGGATATCACATTCCACCAATATTACTCTTTTCTATCTTTCCACCTTGTTCACCTTTGATTTCAATCTTTATTTAATTTTTTTTTGTCAAGGTTTTAATGTCTTGAGATAAGTGCAGAAATGTTCTGTGTCAGCATAAAATGGATGGCAGCAATATCACCGATCTTATACCAGCTTCATCTGTACTTCTCAGTGTTGATTGAAGCCTTTTTTATGTTACATTTTCCCTTTTATCCCAGAAAAATGTTCAGAATATGCAATAGTGTAAAGTAGGAAATACCAAATCAGGCAGAACTTTTTTAAGAGTCATTAGAAATATACAAAGCACTCAATAGATAAATTGAATTATCTACAACTTAAATGTTGCACACAGATATCCTCCAATATAAAACAAGGAAAACTGGAAAGAAAGTAAAGCTTTTGTGCAGGGTTTTCCCAGAATCACAGAATGGGTAAGGTTGGAAGGGATCACAGTGGGTCATCTGGTCCAACCTCCTTGCTCAAGCAGGATCATCCTAGAACCCATTCACAGGATTGCATCCAGATGGTTCTTGAATATCTCCAGTGAGACTCCACAACTTCTCTGGGTGACCTGTTCAAGTCAGCCACCTGCACAATAAAGAAGTTCTTCCTCATATTCAGTGGGAACATCCTGTGCATAAGTTTTTTGCCCATTTTCTCTTGTCCTATTGCTTCCTTTGGCTCAGAGGCAATCAAGCTCCATTTGACCCCAATGTGTTACCAAGAGATACTGTGTTATCAGTGTTACTTAAAGTCTCCTAAGATGTCTTACAGTTTATCTCATAACTCATGAAAAAGGAGAATGTGTGGGACCAAAACCAGTGTTTCTTTCTTAAAAAAAAAAATCTGAGTCTACAGTGACTCCTCGCAAAGAAACACTGACATGTACAGAAACAGGCTGGAGTGTGTGTTGTGAAACTTTTATAGTTTATAAAAGGTGAATTTGGAATTACATGGACAAACTAGCACTCCTAGCTGTAGAAGATCTCCGCTCAAATTCCCTGTTCTTATATGGCGTCCTTAAGGTGTATATAATTCCTGCAGAAATAAAATGCAGTGCCATCTAAAGGTGATAGGATGGTAGTATTTCTATATAATGAAGATTCCTAAAGTTGTCCTAATGAAGCTCAGTGGTTTTAAAATTAGTGGTAATTTCCACTACTCAGAGATCATGATAACCATGATTTAGGCCCCCTACATGGCATAGCGATTCTTAGCTTCTCAATGTACACAACTCTTTGTTTCTGGAGGATGAACCTACTGTGAATATCCCTCCCTGTGGCCTTTTATCCAACTACTCCAATGTTGGCCACTCACCCATGCTATGGGAGCCTTGGGTTTGATATTCTGTCAAAGGCAATCTGCTTTTTTCTGTATTGTGACTGGGTGAAGATCTTTCTCTTTTTACAGCAGTGAATTAGACAGAGAACAATCACGAAAACCCGTCTAGTCTAGTGGCTGGAAGTTAATCTGGGAGAGGAAAGATCTGGGTTACCAGTCTGTTCCAAATACAATCTCTCTCTTTGTCTCCACATATTCTGTTTGACAGTATTTGAGTGCAGCATGACAAGACTCCTCAGTTTCTACATTTCTACTAAACACTATTGTCCACTCCACGCCAATTCCAAAACTGTATTTGCAAAGACTACCATTTTTGTGGAATCTACAGGGTGGTTACCCACATAAAAGTGCAACTTTCTTACCAAAAGTTAACTTTTTGCCCAAGTACCCTACAATGTAGCCTGCAGTTAAACTGCAGATTTAGTCTTTCTGAGCTTTCAAGCACTCAGAAATATCAAAGAATTCTCATTTTACTATGTTGTTCTACACAACCGATCCTTCACCAGTGACACAGACATTAAGCTCTTATATGGTACTTGTTGTGTGTTCACATGTTACCAAGAATGGAACATAGTATCTATAAACCCAGAAATTTTACTACTCTTACATATCTCATCTCACTAAATAGAAACAGCATATTTGGAAGGCTAATAATGCTGACAAACTCTAGTCTGAATACTGGCATACCATACGGCCCCAAATGGTTTTAAGCCTACTTAGACTTTCTACAGGTTTTTTTCTCAAATATCTCAAAGGTATTACTAAAGCGAAGTTTAGGCATGGTGCTAATGAAGATCTAAAACAAAATTCCTATTTTAACTTGAAATGAAAGCTAATAGTGAAAGCTGAGTAAGCTAGTAAGGAGAGAGAGCATTAACCAACCTGTGCCACTGCAAAGGGATCATACTGTAATTCACTTGTCCATATTAAGTTTTCAGGGGGCTCGTTCTAATCACGTTTAAACCACTACAAATCAGTTTCTCCATAGCTGCTTCTGAGTTATACAAATACCTGTGATAGAGAACCAAAGTCATTTATACAGGCTCCAGAAAGACTTGATTAAATATATTTTCTTTGATTTTGGTGCTGTCATCTTGGCCTCCCTTTGCTTCACAGGTTGAGTCACTTCATCTGTAGTCTTAATTTTCAACTCATAATATGATGAAAACTTTGATCACCACCCCCACATAAATGCTGGTTTACATAATTTATTTTTTATTTATGTTTTACATAAATAATTTAACGTTATTTTTCTGAATGAAAATAAGAATATAATGAATGACTTTTTTAATTGATAATATGAAAAATATTCAGTTGCTATGGGAGTCCTTCTGTGTCTCCTACAGAAAGATTTAAGTATTTTATGATAACCAAATCTACGAAGGCTGTCTCTCAAAAATAATGAACTAAATTTCTCTCAGTTTTTCACTGTCAGTAATGGGTTATTTTTTTGAGAATACACTTGCAAGATAATTCAAATTTGGAAGAAAAAAATATTTGTCTTGGAGGATAAGCTTATATCTTGCAGAATGCAAGTTTAAGTAAGGGAGAGGTAAGTGTCTGCCTCCTGATTGTTTACTATAATTAGCTTTAGAGGTGTGACTTCCGGAATAGTGTTTCTTGCAAATAATATGGTATTCAAGTTGGTTGTGGAAAGTTACACAAATTACTATGTGAAACAAAAAGTACAAATTAGCATAGACAGTCAGCAACCATAATTAATGCAGCCTGTAATTTGCATCTATACCTGTGATAAAAAAAATATATCTATATGACATTGTATAAAGGAGGGGTAGGGGATCATAACTGCCAACTCCTCTTTCTTGCAGGCTACCTATTTTGATTTACGTTATAACCAAATATGGTTCAATAAGTTTTCAAGCTTGGATGGTCTATAGCTGCTGGCATTCCAAATGCTGAAACAGATATCATAGTGCTCTTAATTAGAGATTACTGAGTTTCAGCCAAAATCTGAACTTCTAATATCCTACATGTTTTTTAATGATCTTCCTTGGGACCTGAGTTGAGAAAATCAGCCACTTCCTAAACATTGTTCACCAGCTGCTCCTCCATTCTTTCTTCTCTACTAATAGACCACAAACATAGTTGTTATCCCATATAAATCCAGAAAATCACCTGAAACAGACACTCTATTTCTCAGGTATTTAAAGAAAGTGAAATTGAAGCTATAACTTTTTCTTACATTTTTAGTCTCAAGTTTGCTAAATAGACGTAGGTTTTGTAGCTTCTATTCATGAAGAGAAGTTGATAAATAGCTTGTTAGTGAATGAGATGAGGGGACAAAAGCAACCAATACATTGGACTGTCCCAAAGTACTAGAGACAAGAATTGATCTGGCAGAACATCATCTCTGTGACAGATGTCTGATATCAGGGATTGGAAAAGTAGCACTGTTCTGATGTCTGAATTCCTGACACAAGATCACCTTTAGCTTTGGTCACGATCTCTCTCACCAAGCAGATGGAGTAAAAGTCTCAAATAACTTGTCGTGATGTGCTGCCAAGCCACAGGTGCCAGTACGTGCTGCTGACTGAATACTGATGCTCCTCCATGCAATGGTCATGCAAGGGACTTGTTGAGAATTTGTAGGGGTCTATTTTATGTACCTGAAAAAAACCAACATATTTCTACATTTCAAGACAGAGAAAATATTTTTAAAGCTCCCTGGAGTCTTGAAAACCAGTGATTGCAGTTGTAAAGGGGGTTGCCATGATGATTATCTGCAGACACTGTGTGGGAGAATGACTTCATGTAGCAATTGTCTTATTTCTATTAATAACAGATATACCTGCTGAGCAAGGAAGCACATTCACAGTGCAAAAGAGCATTTGTAAGTCCATGGCAAGTATGTGTTGCAGAGATCTGATTCCCTTCTAGTCCCAAATAATATATATATATAACATGTTCCCAAATCTGTGGTGAGAAATGTGCTTCAAAAAAGAGAAAACCACCTAAGCAATATGTTAAATATAGGAATTACAGGCTGATTTAGTCAAAATGTATGAGTACTTCATGCCCAGCATACAATGCTGGAAATCTGAGTGGATCAAGCCCTATGTAAGGGGACCCTGAGCTGGCTGGAGGATGGAGGCAAAACTCCCCCAATTCCCATGAGGTGAGGCAAGCCTCAGAGACAGCAAAATGCATCTGTCTGGAAATCAGATGCATTTTGTGTTCTTTGCAGAGAGCACAAAATACTAAGTTGGACAAAATAACTCTTTCAAGCAAAAAGAAATCCTCTTAGAATTAGATATGGCATACTCAGATAGTCAACTGCATCCAAGAAAAGAAGGGTAATAACTCCAAGCAATTTCATAACTGAAATATTTATGACAATACAATTATAATAAAATTATCATGAGTTCATGAGCATGTGGTCCAAATGAATAGCAATTCTGATCTAGAGAGAATTCTGAAGAGTCACGTTGTTTTAGTGTTTGTATCCAACAATGCTTATGATGTACTTCTCATATTGGTTGTGGTCTTACCTCCAAGGCATGTATTTCCAGGCAGCCTGTTGGTGCTCTGTGCACTGCTGGTGGGGGAGGGCTGGAAGGCTACAGCAGTGGCTGATCTATAACTAACCCAACCAGGCAGCTCAGCAACCACTTTTGGTCAGTACTTGTGGAGGCTTTGGAGCTGGGACAAGCTGGTTAAAACCAGCAAAGAATGGGAGACACATTGGGCACTAAGAAAATTACCAACCGTTTCATTTAACCCTTATCCTTGGAACTTCAATATTTTGAATTTTCTTTATTGTATTAATACAGATAGGTTTTTTTTTTCTCTAATGTTAAAAACAAAATGTTAATAACATATTGTGGCAGTTTGAGCCACATTAGAAATCTAAAATCCAATTTCCATGCTTCCCCACCCCTTCCCACAATTTATCCCAACACCAAAGAGAAAACTTTTAGGCCAGAGACTTCTATAGGGGAAGGGGGAAGTATTTACATTTATTTACACAAATAAATATACTGTACAAACTAAAAGCAGCTATATATATATATTATTACACTTCTATCAGTCCCTTTGAAGCTTCTCCTTTTAACTTTAGTCCAAATAAAGCCTTTTCAGGCTGGGAAGTAACCAGTCTCTCTCTCATGGGAGTGTTCGGGGCCCCTGAACACTCCCTACCAACCTTTAGCTGTTTGCTGCAGTTTTTCCTTCTTCATGAACTCCATGAAGATAGCTTTGAGTCTGTCCTATCATACCTCGGTTCGTAGGCTGCTGTAGTGTAGTCAGTTTATCAACATATGCGTCCTGGAATTTCATTCCTCCTCCGGGTTTTTGTCTGTCCTGCATTTAAATCACTGTGAAGGACATCCTCCAGGCCTCTCTCTGGTCCATCCCTAATTTTGCCTGGGAGTTTCTCTTCCCCTGGCACTGAGCTGTATTTAGCCCATCCACTTTGGCTCTGCTCCAATGCTGAGCCTTAAAATCCACCCCCCACCAGCCTCAATGCAGTGGGGGGGGAAAAAGCCCCCTAGCCTTGACCACAGGCAGCTCGGTCCAGTTATACACTGTTCCAAGTGCTCCACAGCCCAACTGTTTTCCTTAGATGTCCTCTAGTTGTTGCTTTTGATCTCTTACTAAGAGTCAAAGGTTTGTTGTTTGGTATTGGGGTGTACATGCTGGTGTTGCAGAGTATGATCTCTTTTGAGGGATGTAGGACCGTGTGCACTCTTCTTTACTTGACAGAATGGTCTAAAAATCATTAAGTTTTCAGTTCTCAAATGTTAAAATTTAGTTTCCAGAAGTATCTGGGAAAGGTTGGATTTGCATACAAAAGCATATGTAAAATGCATGAGGAATTTCAATGCCTTAATACATCTTTCATAATGGAAATGAATACTATTCTCAAGGCTGAGGTGATGTAATATTTAATTTAATTTATGCTCAATCAGAATCAGAGTAGGATAATAATAAATAAGAACAAATCTAAAACCACTTTCCACCCACTCCTCCTTTCTTCCTGGGCTCAACTTCACTCTCAATTTTTCTACCTCCTCCCTTGATCCAGTGGTACACAGGGATGGGGAATGGAGACTGGGGTCAGTTCACAATGCTGTGTCTCTGCCAATCCTTCCTCCTGATGATCTTCCTCTGATCAAATGTGGGGTTCCACCCTACAGAGACCATCCTTCATGACTTCTCCAGTCTGGGTCCTTCCCACAGGCTGCTATTCTTCGTGAACTGCTTCAGTACGGTGTTTCAGGAGCTCCAGTGTGGGTCCTAATTGGGGCCACAGGTCTTGGCAGAAGATCTGCTCTAGTGTGGGCTTCTCTCCATGGGGCTGCAGTTCCTGACAGGTATCTGCTCCAGCACATGCTCTCCAAGTGGTCACAGCTTCCTTCAGGACACATCCACCTGCTCTGGTGTGGGGCTCCGTCACAAATTTTAGGTGGATATCTAATCCAGAATGGACCTCCATGGGCTTCAGGGGGTCATCCTGCCTCACCATGGTCTTCATCCTGGGCTGCAAGGGAATTTCAGCTCCAGCACCTGGAGCACCTCCTCCCCCCACCTTCTGCATTGAGCTTGATGGCTGCAGAGCTGTTGCTCTCACACGTTCTTATTCCTTCCTCTCAGCTGCTGTTCCTCAGTGCTTTTTACCCCTTGATAAATATCTTATTGTAGAGGCACTACAACTGGTGCTGGTGGACTTGGCCTTGGCCAGCAGCAGGTGCATCTTGGAGCTGGCTAAAACTGTTTGTGTCCTACATGGGAGCAGCTTGTGGCATCTTCTCACAGAATACATCCCTGCACCCCCACTACCAGAACCTTGCCACACAAACACAGTGCAAGCTGTTTTGTTTTCAGAACACACATTTTTTTAATAAAGTCACCCAGAGTAAGGGGACCCAAGGTGAGTTCATATACTGAGGCATGGAATTAGTGCAGTATTTTCCATTCTGTATGCTTTCCAAGGAAGATGATTGTGCATAAGACAAAGAGCTCAACTTCGCACAGTGATATGATGTTTCTCAAAACTCTTTTCTCACGCAAAGTCCTAGATACCAGTTCTTACAGTGAACATGGGAAATAAGGAAATATATGAATATAAGGAAAGATTATAGACCTGAGCTCCCAATCACTGCCCTCCTGAGGGATAATTTTGCATATGACTACTCTTGGAAATAACCTTCTTTTCAAATGTGGAGTTGAATCTCTCTCTTTCTCCTAAAATAAATTCTAATGCTGGTCTTGTATTTATGGTATTTATATGTACTGAGTGATCAATACAGTAGATATTGCAGAGATAATCTTAATGGGAAAGATAAGAGGAACCCAACAATATGTTTAAATATGTCTTTTGACAACTTAGAGTAGTGTAGTGGGAAACAAAGCTATCATACTAAAAATTGTCTGTGAGTTGTTTTTCTTTCCCCAAGGAAAATGAAAGGCAGCAGCCTTCATCTTGAATATGATTTGTGATTGCTGCAATGCAAAATAGTAAGTAGAAGGTTGTTAATACCTTCCTGTCCTCAAGTCTTGAGGAGGATTGAAACTATCAACATTTGGAGCCAGAAGGACACTGAATGGATGAAAGAAAAATAAGGTAGATATTAGAAAATTATGTTTAAGAATTAGCTTCATTATTAATGAGACATAACTAGACAATTTGGACTATTCAACTGTCAAAGATAAAATACAATGATAATTGATTCCTAATTCTGTATGCGTGCTATGTTTCCTATTGCCCATAACAACAATTTGAATGGAAGACCTTGGTAGTCCTTATCCAGCCCTGTTCCAGCTGAAATTTTAGATTTTCTGTTTTGTCCCAACCTTAACTTTAGGCAAGTTCCTTAAAAAAGTCAGTTCTTCCACTGAGGAAAAAAAAGAACCCAAAACCTCCAGAGAGAAATTTTTGCTGCTCTCAGTTTCTTTTGCCTAGTTCTCTTTTGCCTAGTTCTCTTCAGACCCACTAATATTAGGCCAGGACTTGATTTTTCTCTCAGCTTTAACTAGGATGAGTCAGAGGACAAAGGACAAAATGGTCCCAGAAGAAACTAGATATTCCTCACAGAAGAGCTCTATCAGCATTCCTAAGCTTGATTTGGAAGACAGGTATTTTCTGTATGTACAATGAGGGTGATACTCCAATTTTCACCTGAGGTACACTCAAGCTGGTATTTTACCCATCTTAAGTGAAATATTAATTTCAAAGAGTCAAGACTGTTGAGATTTACATTAATTTCTTCAATATATTTCTACACTTCTCCCTATGTTCTGGTGAATTTCTGCCTTCTCCTGAAAAAGTATGGCTCCAACACTTCCTTTGTCCTTAATGTTTCCCGTTAAAGAAAGGGTTACCAGAACTAAAATTCTTGATACACATGCAAACTGTAGTGACTCTTTTTCCATTAAAAAAGAAAATTAAAATTATTAGTCTGAAGATTTTCTGCGGAATTGGCTGCAAACCCTTATGCAGGGATAGCACAAACCGCAAGTAAAAAACCAACTGTGAAATAGGTGCAAGCATTTTGCTTTCTGATATCCTTTCAAAGCTATATTTTGTTCATAAGAGCAGGTTTGATGGTCCAAATCCTACATTAAAGAGAGAGAAAGAAAAATGCAAGCAGGGACAGGATCCCTAATGTGCCTGTGATTGCAGATGCTGGAAGTCTTGCAGCCCAAGAGATTAAGCATTAAAAAAAAAAAATCTGTCAGTCAGATCTGAATGTGCAGGGAAAGAGAAACATCACTGGGTAAGCCAGATGGGTCAAATTGCTGCTCCAACTGCTAAATGCTTATTCTCCTAAAGGGTTTAATCTGATTCTTAAGAGGCAAGTCCTTCTTCCCGAGGGGAATTGATGCTGCTTTCAAATAGGGTGTTTATGAGGAATTCATTTGAACAAGCAATAAAAAACCTTAACCATTCAATTTTTATTTTTGTTTAAGACAGTTGTCCTGCAACCTTTTTTAAAAGTAAAATGGCAGTGAAGACGGAACAAAGGAGAGTAATTGAAAAGAAGGCATTATTTCTACAAAATACTAGTATAACAAAAATATGCCAGTGTCATCTGTCACCAGCCCAGGGCATCTTTCCTTGTTCCTGCAGACTGTTCTGTCACACTGATTTCCCAGCATCCCTGGCTTTCTGTCTTCACTTAATTTCCCACAGAAATACAAGATTTCTCTCATCTGCTGCATGGATTTGTGCATTACATCACAGGAAAAGGGCAAAAGTATGGTTGGTGCAAGGTTTCTGCTGGTGTAGTTCCCTGTTGTCTTGCTTTGAGGGTAAGACACTGCTAAGAGGCAGTTGAACTTCTGTAACTGTCATGCTGCACAGAAGCTTCTCTGATTTATTTAATTTTTATAAGCCAGCTGGCAGACCTACTAGAGCACAGGAGACAGGCCACCAGCTTATTCTACAAAGGTCTGAGAACAACTGGCAATGTAACACAAGGACAGGAGATGGACAAAGGTGATAATTTCATGACCTTATTGGAAATTTGACAAATACAGGTTTGTGTAAGAGAGAAGAGGTCCGTAGAGCAGCACAGGAGAAGTCATGCTCCAAAATGACCAAAAATACATGGTGAATGCAGGGTAAGCATTGCTAAAGAAGCACACTTGATTTGGAAATTATACATGAGCTGTTTTCTGCATCTTGGAATACAAGTGGAATTCAGGGAGAATTCGTGGATCTCAGAAAAAAAGCAAGGAATGCCGTGTGGCGGATTGGAGGCTTCCTTGTTTGAAGATTCTAAAATACTTCTAACAACTCTGGTACTTCAAAGGAGAGAATTTGGTTGATGTTTGAAGCAGACAAAGAAGGGCATAATTTTTTGCAATGTTAATTGCTTTTGTGGCTCACAGAGGAAGCGAGATGTGATTCTTGCTCTACCAGGTATTTAAAAAATAATTGACGAAGTCAAAGCCAAGACTTTCATTTTCAGCAAGGAAGTTTTCTGTTTGCACTCCTTAAACAGAAACAGTGATTTCGTTTTGGGTTACTGCAGGGAAATACTTAAGAAAAAGATTCTTTTTTTACAACGGAACTAATTGCAATTTTATGATTCTTGTTATATAAGCAGCTGAAAGGAGTTAGATTAAAGATATTTTAATTAATCTGACTTGGTACATTTAAAGCCCAGCAGCAATATGTTTGTATTTGCTGCATCCAATTACAGATATAGAAAGTAAAGGGTAATGATAATACTTGAAGCCATTCACCAAACCTCCAAGAGGGAGATGCACTCAGGACCCTGACATCAATTTAAGGAACAGATGCAGAATTAAGCCTTTTGAAACATACATAAATGGGAACAAAAGTGTTTAAGACAAACTCAGTGAAATTTGTCAATACTGAGCATCTCTTTTCAGAGTGGGTCCAACAGTGACAGCCTTGACAGTCTTTGTACAGGTAGTGGAAAATTGTTGGGAGACAATTCTGATGTCTATGTCACAGCTAATTGGATCATAGAAATATTCAAAATCTGGTTTACAGTGTTGAGACAAAGCAGTAAATCTAGTAGAAATTTTTGCAGATGTAAAATGTGAAAAAATAATTTAAAAATACTTGCTGAATCACTTCCTTGGGTTTGGATCTGCAATTTAAGAATTACTTCTGTTAAAACCTAGAATTCAAAAGGCTATATCAATGTTAATTAGGGTCACTAAACCAGTGCTGAAATGTATACACTTGTTTTATTCCCCTCTTCAATTAATTGGTAGTTAATTGTCAAACCATCTTCATCTGCAGGGAGAGTAAAAATAAGCTATCTGAGATATTCATCTGGATAAATTTGAGAATTTTGTCTTTCAAAGTCTGTGACTTGTTAGAACCTTATAATTTTACCACCACTTCACAGGTTATTGGGGATTTTTTTTTTCTGTGAATAACTCTTGGCCCTTTTATTATTTGTAAGCAGCCAATTAGAAGTATTCATTACTGAAAGTGAATTTTAGTTGGGATTGTTGGAGCACATAGGTAGATATCTGCTCTTGTTGGAATCAGCATCATTCTTCAAAGTAATTCCCTTCAGCAAATAGTGATATTTAAACATTTAAGTTGAACATTCGACAGCCACAAAAAAACTTCCAGTAGATTAACAGCCTGAAAGGAAATACAGATTTTCTTCAGTGCTCATATGGGTAATCAAACTAATATTTTATGCATTAAGAAGCTCTCTTGTGTTACGGTGGTTAAAGCAGTGGTCCACATCAGTATTCAAATCACAGCTTTTAAAAGTGAAAGTCAGATTATTTCTGCCTATGTGGTACAGTATTTCTTAAAGAAATTATATTCCTTCAGTTTCATGGATAAGATCATTAAGGTTTAAACCATAGATGATGGACATAAAAGAAAAAAATTATCAAGGTATACAAATGGTACACAAAACAACTTGAACACAAACCTTCTAGCTGTTACAGAGGATAACAAAAATAATTGCTTCACAATTAAATAATGTATCATGCAAGATATATAAAAATTAGAAAATAATTTAATTTGCATGCATGTTGAGATATTTACTTCCTGTAGAATACATAACACTGACTGCTGAAAGATGAATATGAGAGATAAAAATTATTCCTCTCTTGTTTTCAGATTTGAACTAATATTTCCTCTGACATGAAGAAAAAAAATTCTTCTGGTGACAGACTATATATTTTGAAGCAACACACTAAATTGTTGAACAATTAAAAATAGAATCATAGAAATTAATCTTCTCTCCCATTTTGATTGCCAAAAAATATCTACTGATCTACTGATGCTGCACAGGTAAAAAATTAATAGTAAAAAATTCATATATTCTGTCACTTACTTTCAACACAAACATTCTCAGGTAAACCACATCCATGCCTGATCAACAGACATTTCTTTGTTGTCTGATCAATCAATTAGAGTGATAGTAAAATAAAACCTAACTGGGAAAACAGTATGTAGACCTTGAATAGCCTAAGAAATAATTTTAGCATGTATTTAAGTATGCATTGATAATTTTTGGATGTTAGTTTTACTCACAGTACAAAATTATTCTATTCTTTTGATATGCTGAAATGTGGATTTTTTTTTTTTTGGGGGGGGGTTTCTTTGTTTTGTTTTTGTTTTGTAGTAGGAAGCTGCAGTAGTCAGTAGTCAGATTAAACTGAAATTTATTTCCAGTAAGCCAAGGAACTCATTTTTGAGAGATATTGTCTGTAACTGTATGCAGCTGCTTTTAGATTTTCAAACACATGATGAAGACCAGCAATTTTTGCTGTTTCTTCAGGTATCTATGTGTAAGTTCAGTGCTACTTGTTACCTTGCTAAGTTTCCTCCTGCCTAGTCAGGCTAGAGTTATTTCTGAAAGAAAAAAAGTGTGTGAGTGTGCTATGGTTAGCATTATTGTTGAAAGTAAAGCAATCATTTAATGTAATCTTGCAGAAGAATAGTGTTCAGGACCATGATACAAAATCTCCCAAGCAACAATTTCTTAATCACATTATTATGCTGTGGCGAGGAAATGAAGAATATATCAAATAGATAAAGGTAACTTAATATAGTAACCAGTATAAGAAGTTTATTAACTCCATAACACACTTCAGTTAAACAATATATTAATCCTTGTGATAGGATTTTATAGCATGTATATAATTCTATTCAGAAATTGTAACTTAATATTTCGTTGACTAGCAACAACATAGCAGCAAAGTCATATTTTTAATTTCCTTATGAGCTAAAAAAACAGATCACTTTAACCTTTCTGGATAGTATGATAACTGTGGTAGACCACAGTACCATTCACCTACCCTAACTCAGTAAATGCAAGTATGAAAGTACGTGAGAATTGCTAGTGGATGTGCATGGCATCAGAATAGATAAGTTGGGTCTTTAGACCATGAGGAAACAGCTGTGCTTGCTATAACAAACTTATGCGTGTTATTGGGAAACCCTTCTCCAGTCTGTTATCCAAGGGTAGTGCTAAAAGCTGGACAGGGAGACGCTCAGAAATGGCAAGAGGAGAAAAACAACCATTCTGTTTTGCCATTATTGTATTCTTGCATTCCTGTTTGAAGCAAAGCCGGCTATATTCAAAAGTGGAAGAAAAAAAGATCCATGAAGAAAATTGTGAGATAATAATCTATTAAAATACTCTCTTAAAATTCTTTCAATACGTATTATCAGAATGTTAGTATCTATAAAGTACTGACATCATTTTCTTTTGATGTTTTCAATGAAAAAACCCAACAAGCATTACTTCTACCCAATTTCCAGAAGATGTAAATTTCAAACATTTTTTTAACTGAAATTTTGCAATTCTATGATTAATGTTTCTATGGAACACATATGATTTCACAAGACTTCATCCATCATATTCAGAGACAAAATGCAGTCATTTACAGCTTAATCTAACAACTAGTTTTGGCTTAACATAATCAGTACCACTCAGAAGAAAAATTGTGACAATTGTAGAACATTAACAATTGAAATCAACATTGACTTCTCTCTTCTTTCCTTCTTCTCCTTTTCCATAAATACCACAAATACTTATTTTTCTTAATTTTATAAACACTTTGATTCAAAAATTTAAAATGTCAAACTGTGAGAGTTGTATAAGACTGATGTACTGTTTCCAAATAGATGTTATGTCTAATGTGTCTCAGTAATTGCAGCTTTAATAAGCCTCAGTTACTGCATCTATAGAGAAAGAATATAAAAAAAAAAAAAGCTTGAGATAATATATCAAGTGAAACCAGACATAATGCAATGATGAACTAAAGAATCAAGGACAGTGGGCAAAATAATTGAAGTAAAGCCAGATTACGAGGAACAAACATGGTCAGCTCATCAAACTAGTTAAAGGGTAATTCTGGCAAAGAGTGACCGCGACCACCAACTCCAGAAACCCACTGATTCAAAAGAAGAAACTGAGCATGTGCACTAATCAGCATAAGAAGAAAGAGAATCATTTAAGCAATAGAAGATAGAATACCAATTAATGAGAGAACTATGTACCTTGTAGCCAATGAACATTAATGCCTTGGTTTGCTAAAATATATAAGTAGTGAAAAGTTTAGATAATCGCTGAGCTAGCTTTGTGGATTTGCCACATAGAACCGTGTTCTGCACAGAACTCTAAATAAATCAAATACCTTGACTCTGTCTGTGGATTGTTCTCTTGCACTCTGGGTGAACGAACATGTTTCAGGACACCAAGACCATGGCATGGTGTTCTCAGGCAAGAGCTTTTGAAGTAAGGCCAATAAAGTATTTCAGTGTCAAAATGACTTTGGATACAGAGAAATGAACATTTCGGTACTGGGAAATCTTAATATATGAACTTCAAAGCAAGAAACCTCAAACTGATGAAGTGCAAAAGGAGAACCAACTAAAGAAAATTCATTATTTAGAACTCAGTAAGTAATATTAGTGTAATTGCTTGCAACATAATTATTTGCTAAATTATTTTTACCTCCCATGCTGATGTCTTTCAAATCCACAGAAACAAAATGAGAGCAACTGGGAAACCACTGATTGACTAGAATAAGCTTGGGTTTTATTCTGTGAGGGGGCTTTGTACCTTAAGCTACCACAGAGCTTCAAGGGAAAAGAGGATGCTTGACACTGTAGTAATTATTTCCTTTTCATGCTGTTCACAGAACTTACAAAACCTACCAAGAAGTGAAAGGGAAGACTGAGAGGAAAACGGTGCAGAAGTTATGAAGTGAATACTGTATACTGCAGTATTAGATAATGTGTGCATATTTCTGGAATACATAGTAATTTTCTCAACAGGAAAAGAGGTTGCTGAAGTAACAACATGAACAGTCACTGCAGGGAAACCAAAGCTTCTGACCTTGGATTTTTTTTGCTTTATTTTTCTACTTGGTTAGTATGTTTTCTCTTTTCAAGGACTTAGCAGTAATTAGACCTACTCTTGTTGCTCTCCTAACATCCACCAAACCTAACCAGCACACAACTCTGCCTTAAAAATCAATTCTGGTTTTTGATATCTTTTGAATGTGTAGTTGAACACACTTTCTGTGACTCAGTCATTACCACCAGTATGCAAAAGTTTATTGAGTCATGAGAGTGATTTTGTTAAAGTTTGTCTTCTGATAAAACCTTTTGCTTTGGAGAGAAAAAAGAGGGAGGCAGTCAGAGAGGAGAGAAATGAAAGAAGTGAAAGAGGAGTCAGGTTGACTGAGAATAGCACCTTAAAGAAAAAAGAAGAAAAAACTTATTTTGGCTCCTAAGTACCTCTTCTCACAAACTTTATTCTTCTTTTCTTTTCTTTTCTTGTCTGTTCTCTTATCTTTTTCAAGTATTGTGGTATCCTTTCCTCCCAACCCACTTCCTACTTCAGAAGAAGTGCGGTTCCCACACAAAATGTATTGGTTTTCATTCTTCTCCTCCCCAGCAGGACCACCATGAGCCTGGATGATACCCCTAGGAAAGGTTTCAAACATTTCCATGCAGTGCCTGATGATCATTCAAGGATAAGATTAGATACCTTGAAAGGCTGTTGCTGTTTTCTCTTCCTTGTTCTTCTCTTAAAAGAGGAAAGCTGTAACAGCAAGTTGAAAGCCCACTAGTGCATGGAAAAACTACTGTATCAATCTCACTATGTTTGTCTATCTTAGCCTGTAATGAATCACATTGGTTAAAGCAGAATCCCATAAACAGCCATGGAAGAATCAAATACTTGTGAAGAAGTATGATTGTGTGTGGGCCTTCAGAACACAAATATTAGATAGTCTGTTCTGAGGCAGAGAGCCCAATAAAGAGGGACAAAAGAGATTTAATTTATTTAGTAGATAAAAGAGAGCGACTATTGACCTATTCAAGGACTTTGACCCAAACTACAAACCTTTTTATTTAGTGTTGCTGTGTATCCAAGTTTTAATGTACTATTTGTGCATTTGATTTTCCATATTACATGTAGTACTTAATACTTGTTTTTATCAGAAGTAATTTTGTGGATCAAAGTTCATATAATTTATCATGTCTTATTCATATTTTGTCCTCCAAAAAAGAAATACTTCCTCCCAGATTTGTTTCTTCTGCATGCATTTCCTTTATTTCATCTATTCAAGCTATTAATGAAAATATTGAACAGAACCAGACCCCAGGCAGAACTTTGCAAAATTTCTCTTTAAGTGACTTGACAGATTGACAGAAAACCATTGGTACATTGGATTTATTCCAGGTTTTTAACCAATCCACTATTACTCATTTGACAATGTGCTGTAATTTACACATGACAGGTGTAATAGCTAATTCCTAAAAGAACACCCCAACTTCTGCTTCTATGTTTGTAATAGTGAGGCCCGCAGGTTTGCCAACAGTGCCATTCTCCTTCAGCAGTGGTAACGAAATTTTCTTGTTAATTAATTTTAAACTGCTTTTCACAGAGGAAATTTCTCTAGCTTGAAATTCTAAACTATCAGTTCCATATTTGCTGCAACCAGTTCTTATCTTGAACTGCCTTTGATCTAGCAACTCTACTGAGCAGCTCTTCAAAGCACACAAATTACTACATATGCATTTTCCTTTGTCACAGGGAGGTTGTGGTTGCTTTTCCTGACAATATTTAAAAAGGAAAGTTTTATATGATGCGTTCTATATATGCAACATAGGAATTATATACTCCTAAAACTTTGTGCTGAAGAAAACCTGAAAAACAAACGGGTTAGAGAAAGATTTTGGAGTTGGAATCAGAAATGCTCCTAAGACCAGTAAAACCCACTGCTTCATGCTATGGTGCTCTCTTCATTCACAAGGAAAACAATAATTCAGGTTCATGCAGTACTCAGGTTTTGACCCTATCAGCGTCATCTAATATATTTATTCTGAAGCAAGAATGTTTCTGCCATAATGAAACTGCTGCTACTAGTGATAATTTATAAATATTTTGTTTTATAGGTTTTACCTGAGACAATATAACAGTAAGAAAGAACAAGTCTCTCAGGAGTTATACTGTACACCAATCACTGATATTTTTTTCACTCATCTAAAAAGACTTGGAACAAAACTGCTGGGAGACAGAAGCTATGGCAGGTTTCACAACGAGCTCCATTGGTGAAGTTTGTAAAGGAGAAGTAAAGGGGAAGTTTGCCATTACTCATAATGATATGATAGAGTTCAATCTAAGATTTAATTTACCTTCTTGAAGACGGCTAAGGTGGCCTCTGCATTCTTCCATCTGTCCCTCAGGCAAATCTCAGCAGAGTTCAGAAATCTATGCCTGTGTTTGCAAATCAGAATGGTAATTCTGGCAGGATAATTGCCACATATTTCTGTAACATGATTATCCAAAATGGGTAAGGATCTGCACACATGCCTACATGTCTAAAAATTCACTGATAAAATATTTTTTCTTTTCCTTTTGCTGATATTTCACTTTTATTGTCTCGCTTCATTATAAGTTGCCAGTGTTGTTATAGTTAGTGAGCAAGAACACTTTTTGCCTACTTTGATACATTACATAAAAAGAAAGGACAATTTTTTTGTGAAAATGCAGAAATCCATCTGCATTTTTTTTCCCAAAAGTTGCTAGATGAAGACGGAATAGATGTTAGCATCACAAAATCTGTGCCTTAGAACATGGTACATGACTAACAAAGATATATGACAAAAAGATACATTAAATTCACCATGACATAGGTATAGACTAAAGCGTGCTTGAGTTTGGGGATGTTAACTTGAGAAATATGTAAAACTTTGAAATTAATGACTTTTTTTGATGTAAATTCTAATATTTGTATACATAAATGCCTATCCTTCACCCCTCAAAACCTCAAAAGTGGTAGAGACATACAAAAGAGGAAATTCGGAGGCTTTTGTGCATACACAGGTTGAGCTTTGGTAGGGCTGCTTGTAAAAAAATCTATAAAATCTGTTTCTTATGCTAACCAGCTTGCATTATCTCTATCATTTCCAGATATGCTCACAGTGTCTAAAAGAAATGATCATCTGCCAACAGCAAACCCAGTAAAAGCATGATATTAACCTCTCTAATTGTTAGAGGTACTGCAGTGAGTCCAGGAAGTGCAGTTAATAACATCTGAATAATGAAAGTCTTCCCAAAGTTAATGTTTGAAATTTCTGTTTACTTTATTTTTAGTCAAGCATCTGTTTTCTAATGTTTTATAGCCTAGTTCCTAAGGGATGTGTGCCAATAGCTTACCCTAAAGGCACATTACATTGCTAACAAGTGCCAGATTTGGAAAATTATCTTCTCTTTCTACATAAAATCATCAGAATTTGTAGGCTTTTTGGCAGATTATTCTCATGAATAGGTATTGTTACTTTTTTCTGCAAGAAAAAAGATTTCTTTCCTGTAAATTGTTATATTTAGAAGATGAACCTGCTATTTTACATTTACATGAAATGTGTCTGGTAGTTGAAGCCTTAAATTTAGTAATTTACCTGAGGCCCACTGAGGTTGTAAAGTAAGAAAAGATCTATGCAGCTTTTGTATCCCCTAAAAAAAATAATTCCTTCTCCTTGAGGATAAATACTGCTTCTGTGATGATACTATGGGCATGGAGGTTGCAGAAGGCGCAGATGACAAGAACCACAGAGCATCTGCAGAGGAGGAGAGTAGAGAGTCAACAAAATCCCTTCTCCCTCTGACAGGATGCTTGGCAGGACATGTGAGGATGTGCACGAGGTTCAGGACTTCTGCTGTGTCCTTCAGTTCCTTCTCACAGTGCCCCTGCCAGCTACTTTTCTAATCTCATCACACTAAAGTACCCCACACCAAGTCAGGTGGTATTTTACTCTTAAAAATAGTCACAGGAGATAAAATTAGTCCCTGCATTCTGTAGGACTAGCACATTGGAGACCCAGAAAAGGAGAAAGATGGATCAGAAAAACCTATACAGGAAAAAAAATATGAAAGAACTGTAAGAGGGTGATAAGTAAAGAAACAATGTCAACTAGCTGTTGAGATACTAGATAGAGTACCTAAGTATGAAGAATGGTATCGTAAGATGGATAAGCAAGGAAAGAATACTTTAGAACTGAACTGACACCAAGAATAATAAGGATAAGGCAAACAAGGCAGCATTAGAAAACCATATTTGAGCAAATGCTTTTGAGATAAGCTTATTGTTTTCTTTATGTTTTACTTACAGTAAAGAATTTGTGAGATATCATTTTTCTTCTTCTTATATGATGGTAAGGAGTTAACTTTTGAAAAAGTGTATGCAACATGGAAAATTCTCCTTCTACTGGAAACGATAACACCTTGTGGTGGTTTGGAGCTGGCTCCCTGCCAAGTCTCCAAACCCCACCACAAGAGCTACCCCTCCAAAGCCAAGGGAAAAGAAAAAAAAAACAAGAGAAGTGAAATAAGAGAGAGCTAGAGCAATATATAAATATATTTACACTTATATTACATTTCTATACAATTACAAAAACAATATACACATAAGGAAAAAAACCCTGAAAACAGAAAAGGGAAAGGGAAAAGAGACAAAAGAAAAAAACCCCCAAAACAGGTATACACACTCAATAAAGAACTAGTCAAAGAAAACCTTAATACTTTCTTGAGATAGCACTATCGCGCTCAACGTCACCGCCACGCTACCGGACTCCGGATTGGCAGAAAGAATAGGCCCTGTAGGCCTGGCCAGACCTCAGCTCCCCAGACCTCACCAGAAGAGAAAAAAGGAAGAGGCTTCTCTCTTCGTCTATTTATATGTTTGATTACGTAAAGGAATAGGATGGAATACTTCCTTCCTTCCTTCCTGATTGCCAGGAAGGAAGGCCTAGACTCAAAACCATTACACACCTTCAAATTTTTTTCTGATAAAATTTTTTCTAACCAGTTTTAATTAACATTTCAGAAGGAAAAAAATAACTGTTTCTAAAAAAGTGATCAACCATTCCAGTTGTTACTTCTGTAATTTATTATTTTTTATAGTAATGAAAGTTAATATGGAATGAATATGTTAAAAAGTTTTGGCATGGTACTGATGTAATAGTCTAGATATGATATAGCTAATATAATATAGTAGACATAAAAGGTTAAGTTGAGCAGACTTAAATTATAAATGAAGATTTGGAGGGAACAATCAAGATCGATATTTTGCGAGGGCATTGTTCTAAGATAGGAGAAATATATCTTGGATTGCAATTATCATGGAAACTGAGCAAACCCAGTAGTTTCACTTGAGGCAGTAGTCAGAGATATTTGAATTTGGTACAGATATAAATTCCTCCTTTCAGTTACCAGACTGCAGTTAGCATTGCACTGGGATTCACCAGCACATGGATGTTGCCTAGTTCCCTAGCTGCACTGACCTGGAAACTCAACCCACAGTAATAGTTAAGGGAAAGTGCTGAGTCTTCACAGACAGGAGGAGCCTGACCACATCCCCTTGCTTTTCCGGATACTCTATCTCTGCACACACTTCCCTGTGTAAGTAAAGTTAAAACTACATGTATAATCATGACCTCTTCCATTAGATGTTCTGTCATCAGATATTTAGTTCAGGATTTAGGCTGATTGTTACCTTCTAGGTATGATCTAAGTCATAAAATGTAACCATGTCTCACCCTATCTTCACATGGTTCATATTTAAATATTAAAAACCAAGGTTTTAATGTTTTCACCAAAAATGAGAAATAGAATATGTATTGGAGGCAATTGTAACACTAATGCTAATCTTGTTCCTTTATTTCCCACCTTGGTTTTGTTGAGGACACTTTCACCAGTTGAGAAATGTGTTTGTGGATATACTTGCAAAATTGCTAACCAAAAGGTTTTTTGTTCATGACTCATGAAAAGGATGAAGTTAAATGACTGCACAATATTTGTATTTCTAAAGGCTAATATAGTTCCCCTTGTGATATGGCTCACCAGGATATGGTTTTTGCCATGGGAGTCTTTACATTCCTTTATACAGGTTTCCCAGAGAAGATGTGGATGCCCCGTAATTGCAAGTGTTCAGTGTTTGGTTGGATGAGGTTTTAAGCAACCCGATCTAGTGCAAGATGTCCCTGTCCATGGCAGGGAGATTGGAATAGATGGTCTTTGAAAGTCTCTTCAATGAATGAATGGATGATCTTACAACATCTTACACTGTAAATATCCTGATGTCATGTATAGTGGTAAAGTGAACCACTATGTTAGCAGATTCCAGTACATTTTCCTATGCAATTATGGATCATAAAATTATTGAAATTTTTATAGGCATCTCTATTTAGCAGTGTTTCCTAAAACAAGAAATCATTACTATGTTTTAGAATGTTGTTAAAAGGGTTAATGTTATGGTTTTCTTTGGTCAGTAGAACAACTCTGATGAAATTTGTTTTTACATTAAAATAAACAAACATTTTTCTTTTAAGGCAATAAAAAGTGACTAGATAGTCTTAGTTCAAGAGTTATGAACTAAAGTCTTGTTGTTTATGAAATGTGTTTTCATGCACAATAAATGGAAAAAGTGGACTCTGTCTGTGGAACAGATATGTGAGTTTATTATGAATAATCCAAGAAAACTAGTCAAAGTCATGTGATAAATCCTAAATGCAATGCCTTGTGCAGAAAGAGAAAAAACATCCTACAAACCTAAGAATATCTCAGGGAGAATAAAAGTTTGTTCACTTCCTTGAAGTCTGAGTTAGTCTAAAGAAGTCATGATTCTTCCAAGATAATATGTGGATACTGCTGTTGACTTTCAGTCCATCATCTGGGGCTTTTTTATCGATGTACTAAAAATAAGATTTCAGTATAATTCTAAATTTGTGATTTAGATTTCTTCCTACCACAGTGCACAGAAATACTACAATAATCCTGAAAACATATTGTAACTTTGTATCTGTGTGTCTCTCTCTATATAAACTCAAAAAATAACTCTTTACAATTTTTTTCCTATGGCTCTACTGTATAATGTTGTGTTTGTAAACATTATTCTAGTTTTGATAGTCTTTTTTTCCCCTTATGTTCGATGCTGATAAAGAAGAAATCTTTGTTTCATATAAAGTATGATTTCCTACTGAGCAGTTTTACACTGAAACACAAAAGTAGGTTCAGCAACATTAACATGATAATATAAGAGAAAGAAATGAACTCTTTTTATGAAAGAGTTGCTTTTATCCACAATGTGGAATAATGGAGTTCATATTTCACTTTTTGTAACATCTTTCTTCAAAACTACTTGAGAGTTTTCAGGCTTATATAGTAAATTTAAGGTATAAACTATATTTCATTAAAATTACATTAGAATTACCCAAATAACTCAGAATAATCTTGTAAAATTCTTGTTGTTATTTTGGTACAACCAGAGCAAATACTACTCTGTAAAATCAAATCAGATAGTTTTACTTGATTAAATTTCAAGAAGGATTGCATTTTTTATTGAATAAACACAATATAATAATAGTGATATGTAGGACTTTTTCCTCTGGGGGGGGAAAAAAAAAACCACTACAAAAACCAGAGACAAAAAATCATCAGGGTCTCTGTAGTACAGGACCTCCTCCAAATAGAAGTAGCAAATTTTAAAATTGAATGCTGAGGAAATTTGAACAGTTTAACTATTTTTCACAGTAAAGAACAGCAAATATTTTTGCAAGTTGTGAGAGAGAGGAAATATTAGCAGGAAGTGATGGACTTTAACACTTCCAAGAGAAAGAGAACTGTTGCTAATATAAGTCTCTGTGGAACAGAAAGAAATTAAGAGGCAGTGGAGAGGAAAAGAAGATGGAAACTATATTGTATCATAAAATCAGTATGGAATAGTAAATAGTCACAAGAGTAATTTTAGACCTAACTTTTACAATGAATCATCTAGTTTATTTCTTTTACTTTAAAAAAGTTTAAAATTTATTTTAATACCATCAAAAAAAATTCTATTTTTCACAATAAAAAAAACCCAAAGCAAACTGAAAAATCTAGTATTATTCAATGCTAATACCTATTAAATAACAAGTTAACATGCAATATAAAACTTTAGTACTGTTTCTGAAGTATGCTGTCACTATCTGCTTTCATTTTTCTCACTCCAACAGTTTTTGTCTGTTAGACTGTTGCTGCTGTTCCTTGTATTCTATTTTTCTGGATGTACTAAACCCTAGAAGTAATTGCTTTTCTATGTGTAGCATTGGCTCATAATAATCCCCAAACCAGTCTTCAATAATGTTTTCCAGAAAACCTTATTATTTTATTCAAAATTTATTTTGAATTAAAAAAAAAATCTGATTTTTATGAACACTGAAGAAGGGAAATTAGATATTTCTCCTGAAAATTAAATAATTTTTTTATATAAGCAAGAACAAACCAAAGATAGTTTAGGAAAACAAACAAACAAACAGAACTTGTTTCTGCACACATCATGTGTATACACAGGTAGGACGATCTTTATAGGGAAAAAAACTAGGTCTGAATGACTTTTCAAAGAAAATATGGGGCTAGTCTACACAGAGAAAGCAGGCAGACCCAGGTCTTCTTCTTGAGCTTCACTTGAGATTTCCTGTTGAAAAAAAGTTTATATTAGATGTATTCAGAATATGTTGAGGCAGAGCTGTTAGTATGTCACAAATTTCAAATATCTATGTAGTGAAATTTAATTCCAGAAGTTGTCTTTAATAAGAACACATATTTGATATCTAACTGAAAGTAGTCCATCCGATCTTGCTCCAAACTCTCTGAATTGGAATTAAAGTTTATTTTGTTGACTGCTAGTAACTTAGTAAAGTAGAACACCACAACTTCTTGTTACATTTGTGTAGATTTTGATATTACTTTGCAAAGAAACTAACACTTATTGTTGGGGGACAAAATAAAGGAGAACCTTCTATAACATTTCTGAAGTACCGGAATATTTTCCTACTGATTGTAAATGGAAAGTTCATATTTCTTTAGAAATGTTTTGTGATAAATTTTATTCTTTAGATCAAGGACTGAGACATCTATCTTGCATTGACATATTATTGATTTTTAAAGAAAATATTTTTATTTGAACCTGCAATTCAAGCTTGGGAGAGAAAAATGAATTTTTAATATCGTCTCCTTTTCTCTTTCAGCTTTATTAAATTATAGTGCATATGAACCAAAATAGAGAAAGTTATCTGAAATGTTTGGGGTTTATGGCTTGTCAAAAGTTTGCTAGATACAAATCAGAACAGTACTTGAAGTTTTGTGTGTCTGCTGCTCAATTCACTACTTCATTATACTAAACAGAAAAGTCAGCATAAAACATTGGAAGCAGTATGAAAGCAGAATTGAGTTACTCCTAATACCCACTTAGGTCAGTGCTTAAAGCATCTATTATGTGGTATTCACAAGGGTTGATCTTGGGCACAGCAAGCTACACTCACCTTGGAGCTAAGGATAAGTTCTATAATTCCTGTGGTTTGCTGCAAGGCTCATTCTCATTCCACTAGCTAGGGAGAAAACTTGTGGGGGCCACCATTCTGGGATTAAAGTGAGCCATTTCTCTGCAGTGTATCTCAGTATTTAGGCAAACTTTGGAAATCAGGGAAAAGAAAAAACCCTTTCCAAAACACCAACCTTCCACACCACAGCCCTCGCATCTTCAAACCAGAAAAGCAACACAGGGTTCATTTAGGTTGTAGATTACTTAAAGTATCTGAAAGTATAGTGACAAAAAGAATTACACATACAATTTTTTTTATCTTCCAGCTATTGCTAATAAGTGCAGGCTGGCTGAGCAGCAGAAATCTTGAACTCAGAAATCTACACGTTTTCAAAGGAGTCTAGCTTATGTCAACTACCAAACTATTATCTTCCCTCTCAAAAGATCAGTTTGTAGTTACGTCTTTCTGCATCAAGAACATCCAAATCTGCTAAAAACCCTCTAGGATGTGAGGCAGTGATCAAGATTATTAGTGTCACTCTTTTGCGCCTTTGCAAGTCTCAAGCTATGATCATGCCCTGTTTGAAAGGAGCTACTCGATAACTGGAGAAGTAAAATAAAGAGGAATTATACAGGATATTTTTCTTGTCACCTGTGATACCATGTCTGTAAATTTACAAATGTAAAAGAAATAATGCAAAGCATTTTTTCTGACAGCAGCACCACTAGTTTGGCCTAGGGATCAGAAACTCAGGCATCATATCTTTTATGCAGACTACATGGCCAAAGGCAGTTCATCAGAAAACCTTCATGGGAGGAGAGTATATCTGATCCCAGTCATTGTTCCTTTGGATATTTCTCTCCAATAACAACTCCGCTTTACCAGCTAGTCTCATGGTTCACATGACTTTTCCTCTGGCTCCATCTCTCTGAGTTTGATGTATACCTTTTCATCGAAATGGCTTAGTGTCTGAAACCTTCTCAAAGAACCATAAAGCAGGGGAAGTTATTAAGAATTGGACATTCACTGGAGACAAGATTTAAAGTTGTGTGGTTTTGCCTAGATGAATCATATAAATATTATTCCTGACCATATCTCAGCCACCTAAAGTTTTGGTCTATGGTGAAATTTTTGCTGGTTTTGCATTTTGGCTTTCTCTTACTTCTTTATTTCTTATTTCCTGTGATGTTATTGACAGTAAGTATAGTAAGTGATATTTTTCTATTCAGGGTTGGTTGGTTTTTTTGTCCCTGCTGATCAACTTATGTTTCATTCTTGTAATTGTAGCTGGAGTAGAACATATTCTACCAGAGACTTTCATTTGTAAAAATGATTGAAGACAGCAACTAGCCTTTGAGAGACTTATAGGAAAAAAAATGCACACAATAACTTACTTCAGGAATGAAAAAAATGGCACGCATATACCTAGCAGGTCAATGTCTGCTATCCTGCAATCAAGTATTGGACTACACTGTTCCTTACTGTGTTTGTTCTGAAAGTCAGTAAAAGATCTTACAACAAAGTAGGAGACAGCATAAGGACTCCACTCCTGCTCCTTATCTTTTTTTGTGCCACATATTATTAGCAATGTCTGCACTGGAATAAATGGTGTTATTTATGCCCTTCACAGTAGACAGACTGAATGAGCACCAATTATTTCCTCAAATGTAAAGGCAAAATCTGTACTAATGTGCACCAGGAAGCATGTTTAGCATCCAAGTGACTGTAGTAGAAGGTATGCTTTTTCTACAAATGTGGAGTTTTCCCTCTCAGTAAAAATATTGACATTGCTCATAATAGAATGTGACATTCTAAAATTACAGTCAATCTTCAATTATAGCTATAATCCACGAGAATGTGACAATTATTTTAAAATATGCCTGAAAAACTATTTGCAGCTATTTCCACATGGCTGGTTTCTTCATTATTCAGTAAAATGGAAAGATTGTTAAGCCTTACTCTAAGGAGACTATCAATCTTTATCTACATAAAAGATAACTTAGAGTTGTAAAAGATATATGCACCAACTGAAGAACAAATACAAGGTTTATTGTAATATCATCTGACTAACTGTAGAGCTCAAGGATAAGTTTAGGCTTTGCTACAGTCAGAAATGTCATCATCTACTGCTCTCTCTAGAGTGAATCAAAAATTATGCCAAAACAAAAAAAATTATCTTTATAAATAAATTCAAAGAAAGGTCAGCCCAGTAAGTAAGAATTCAGTTTAATGACTGCTATACTTAGAATAGCATCTGTTCTCCAATACCACATATGGTAGAATGAATGAGAGAAAATATGTTTGGCTTTTGCTTGCTCAGTTTTCAATTACATGGGTGCAGTTATTTAATTTCTTCTACAATCTAGATCTGTAAAGCATGTCAGCTATTTTTCATTCCAAACTGAAATCCATAATAAGCTATGCTGGGAAATGAAAGTTGTTCTGTTTTCCAGATGAAATAAGTTAGCCACCACATTCTATTGGCTTTAATACCTGCTTTGCAACACCCACTTTATAACCAGATCACCAAAAAACATTACTTCATTCTAAGAAGCATCATAATTTAGAAGCAAACTGCTCACTGTTGGAGCTTTTGTGACCAAATAATATGGTGGACCTCAAAGCTGTACGTCTGTGATAATCTGTTTTCACAGAATGCATATCCTTTAAAAATAGCATGTAATTCTCCCTCTGTTACTAGATGTGTACATTGCTTGATGAAAAAAATCACAGAATCGCATAATCAATTAGGTTGGAAAAGACCTCTGAGACTGAGTGTAATTGTCAACCAGACCATGGCACTAAGTGCCACATCCAGTCTTTCCTTAAACACCTCTAGGGAACGAGACTCCACCACCTCCCTGGGCAGTCCATACCAATGTTTAATCACTCTTTCTGCGAAGAAATTCTTCCCAATGTCCAGCCTAAACCTGCCCTGGTGCAGTTTAAGATTGTGTCCTCTCATCCTGATGCTGGTTGCCTGGGAGAAGAGGCCAACCCTCAGTTGGTTCAAACCTCCTTTCAGGTGGTTGTAGAGAGTCAGGCTCAGGTCATCCCTGAGCCTCCTCTTCTCCACATCCTGCTTTTCAAATGCCGAGCCATCAAAGGTTGAATCTTGGTGACCCTAACCTGGATCTTTAGCTTTTGGTTTAATTTGCACAGAAAACACAGGAAAAAAAAGCAAAGAAAATCTGCAAAGTATTTTGAGATCAAACTAAGTAAAATTGTGAATAAAACTGTGAATAAAATAAACTGGAAGAAGGTACAATTAGCACTTTTCCCCTGATCATATGATCGTGATGATCATACACACTCAAGCCACCATATACACTCTCAAGCACCTACATAATCCCTAAGTATCACAGAAGAGTAGTCTCTGATAGCTGGGCTATGTCTTCTTCCTTGAGAGCTGTAATTACCTGGACATAAATTGCTGACATTGTGTACTAACTGGTATAATGGGTACAAGGAAATACTGTTGACACTCAGCACAGCGATTGTCTCTTCTCCTACATGACCTAAATTTCTACTCTGAAAGTGCCTCATCAGAATGAGAAAGAAGTGGTTCTTTGTCACCCTATACAATCCTTCCTGGCCTGTCTATATAGACAGAAGTAGCTGCAAGAAATGAATAATCTCATGAGCATTACCTTAAATAAAGATACTGACTATTTGACTAGATGCTGATGTATGTGTTTTGGTTAGAAAAGGAATTCATCCTCATTCTATTTTAAAATAATCAATATGAAAATTATACTATATGTAAAGGACATATGTAAAGATCTATTTTCTTCACACCTTTCTGGTGAAAGTTCTCAGTCACGGTAGGTATTTCAGAAATGAAGGAGTTTCTGTGAGAAACAGAAAGATCTTCTATCTCTGTAAAGGAACCTTAGAATTTTCTGTAACTCGATGATTTCACTATACATGTGTCTCACAGGGCCTGTTCTGAAGACCACTGTAGTTACTGAGAGTTTTGTAGACATATTTATGTTGGTGTTTTAATAAGAGACACTTTTTGTGTTTGAAGTGTTTAAACTAAGAACACTTCAAGGTCTTTATGAACAAAGTTTATATACTTGCCTCACATAATCATAGTACCACTACCATTCCATTTCTACGAAAAAAAACAACCCCTCATGATGTTGTGGTGATTATTGTCACAAGAGCACTTATGGCTTCTTTGGTTAAACCAATTGCTATTGGTTTAACTTCTTTAGAACCATTAATCAAACATTTATTGATTCCTCGTGTTTGTAAGTATAGTTCTGACATCTTATTGGATTCTAAATTGCAGAATCACTAGGCTGTCATTTTTCCTTAAATATATCGTATTTGGGCTTCTTCTTATACAGAATTTTCCTTGCATTCAATAAACAGAAAACCTCTCTGTCCAGCTCAGACAGATAGGAAGGAAAATCCTATGGTTTTTTTGTACAGGCACTGAAACCTGTACTTTCAGGACACTCCAAGAACTTTGGTGTTCCTTTTCATAAGTCATTTGTATTTGTTCTTTTCCTCCAACATGCTTCTTCTTCATGGTTTAGACTTATTCTATGAGGTTAATGATTGTAGGTAAAAAGAGAGCTTCAAAACAAATAAAAAATGCAATGTATGATGATGCCTTAAGGTCCTTCTGTTTTGTTTTTTTTTTATTTTTCTAATTTTATAAGTTTTATAAGTAGTTATGTAGAAAGTGTAGGTTTTAGAAGCAGCAGCATTTATTCCTTTACCCTTACCCTTAGCACAGTAGATACACATTCCCAACCCTATCACCCCAATTCCCCATATCAATTTTCCTAAACTCCATTAGAATGTTTAGGTAGGCCTCTTCTGTTTGAGAACATCTAGTGCATAGTCTGAACCGCAGAGTACAGTCAAGAACTGGGTAAACACGTGCCCTCTGTACCCTGAAGAAGATGAGGGGATGAGGTAAGTGGTTTTAAAAAGACCCTAGCCCCAATTCTAAAGGGGCGGATCTGGAGTGGACCAGGGCAAAAGCCACAGGTTGGAAAAACCTGGGATTGGTTGGACAGTATTATAAAATTGTAACACCCGAGGCAGAGGAGGCACGTGCGTTTTGTAACTTTTGTGCCTTGGAGGCACAATTCTTATCTTACCTCTAATTAAATTGCTCTGGAGTTTTTTTCCTCAGCTCCTTTAGGCATCGATGAGCTTCAAAACTCCATGTCTTTGAATGAAGAAATAGTCATGCCAAAAAAACTTTAATTTTATACTTTAAGATGGTAGTGAGAGGTAGATGAAATAGTCCATGTTCTAGTTGCTTTAGACTTGTGACAGAAATACTAAATTTCTGAATCTTACAGTGTGAATATCAGTTTATTTTAGTGTGTTGAAATATCTTATATTTTCCTATATGCTCATTAGTTATAATATCGGGGAAAATTTTTTTTAAGAAAGAAAAAGTTCTTGAGAAGACACTGATGCTTGCTTGTACAAATTGATATGCAGCAAAATTATCAACTACTACTGCAGCAAAAGAATCTATTAGAGTAACATCTTTAGGTACCTGAAATATACAGCCAGCCCTGCTAATTCATATACTCTGTTTTTAGAATTCTGTGTACAGGAGCAGCTCTTCACAAAGGGGTTACCGTGCCTGGTGACTGCAATATTTTCTCAGACTTTTTTAGAGGTTTGTGGTTTTCTCTTACACCTCCTCAGCTCAGTGAGGATCTTCCTTCTTGAGGCAGGTGGGAGTTTAGCAATCAGTAAATTATGCAGAGAAATAATGGCACTACAGGATAACAGGGACTACAGAGATCAGTTCTTGCTGCTGTATTTAACTCGCTTGTGAATTGATGTGCACAGGAAACATCTTCAATATCCCTCAGTTCTCATCTGAGTGTGAACAAACCTACAACTTCTCAGTTAATTATTCACCTTCAGAGTACCTTTTGTCCACATATCTTAGACTATCTTGGTCTAAAGAAAATTATACATCCCCAAGTATTTACACAGGCACAAACCCTCAGACATTTTATAAACTCTCATGCATGCAGCCTTATGTCCTCAACTATTGTAGGTCCCACAGCTCCTGGTGTAGACTTTTACTAGTTCAAGATGCAATTTCTTCTGTGTACTGATGGTACATCCAGCAATTTTTTTCTGTCCTTTTATAACTAACTAGGAAATCAATCAAGCAAGCTGTTTTATTCATGATTTGATAGTAATATTTACCTGGTTCTAACAACACCCTAAATTGTTACGTAGTTGCTATTTTTTTTTCCATATACTCATGTTGCTATTTTCATATGAAGAGCCAGACAGAACCCTTCTAATGAAGCTTGATTATTATCCCTCTTTGCTTTACATCCATTGCTTGGACCCAAATGTGAAGAGCCAGAAACTCCATCTCTTTGGTAGTTAAAGGGTATTTACATTCTAAAATTTGGGAATTTAGGTATATTTAGAAGGGGGAAAACAATTTGAGAGATTTTTTTGAAAGAGGTGACTGGGAAATGTGATAATTTCTTACTAATATCTGGAAGAATTAATTTTTTTGTGTTTGAAATGCAAATTTAGGTGGAAATAAGGCATTTTTTTACAAGATAGAATAGCAATATTTTACCACTATTTGTAGATTAAATATTTTTTGTCAGCAATTCTTTCATTGGAAAAAAAAAGAGGCTATTTTCAATCACCATGTGTTCTTTGTTACACTCTAAATTACTTGTTACTTCTATGTCTATAGTGATATTGTCCTGAGAAACTGTGTCATCATCATACCCATTCTGTTTCCACTGTTACCGAGGTAAGCAAAGAACTATATGAAGATTTTGCACAGTGAAAAGAGTGCTACTGATACTCAAGATGGAAAAGACTATATTCGAGAAATTTAAGTTTTTTCTCAGTCTAGTCTTCTTCTCAAATCCAGGCTTTCATGAATGCATTATTAGCAATTGTAAAATTAATTTCTACATGTCTAGTGCAGATATTTCTGTTACAGTTATTGCCATACAGAAGTATAATCTGTCTTAGAAGGCTGTTTTCTTTATGATTGTCTTGGGGCAATATTAACAAAGGTTCCCCATCTTTATGAAATATCTTTGGAGGAGGTGGATGGCAACGAAGAAAAAATCTGATACAGGAATTTTCACAGTAGAATTTAATAATTCCCAGAGAGCCATTTTTTCATGAGTCAGCCTTTTCTGTCTTGTTCCAAGTTGCCAATAATCCTTCATTTTTCTTTTCACCCTAACTTTTCTTATATATATATGTCAATTATTTCTTAGGGAGAAATGTTATATTATATTTGGAAATACTATCTTGCTTTCAGGAAATCCTGGATTTAGTCACACTTAGATGATGACTTTTTCTTTGGTAATCCCAATATTTTTTCAGCTTTTGAAGAGGGGATAGCAAAGAAACAAGACTATATTACACATATGGAGAAGGATAAATAAAAGTATTTTTAAGGCTTGACTTCATAGCATACCTTTGAGATAAAAAGATACTCTTTTGACTAAATCAAAAATTTTTAATTTAGTAGCCATATGGAAGTTGTTTATTCCATATGAACAATTCCATGGTTTTCCCATCATGCAACAGAAACTTTTTGGTCTAAATCTGAACTGATTTCTAAAATTATTCCAATAGATGAAAATTTGATAATATAAACTCATTATCACAGAGATGTGATGTGGTTTTTTACTGTTTTGACAATTATTTGGAATAGTAACATAATTTATTCTTTGCTTTAATGGAATTACTTCATATTTTTATTAAATATGGACAACAATAGAAATCAAATGCCAAAACAAAGGAATCCATCTGCTATTTAGAACATAAACAATATTAAATTAAAAAGGACCTAAGAGGACTTGCAAATGATATATTGTATCATTTAAGCTGCATAGTAGATATTTATTCCATCTGGAAGTTTTTTGAGACACACAGGAATTCAAATCTAACAAAAATCAGACTCTTCATAAAATAGCCCTCAGTGCTAACTGCATGGCACCAGCTCTGTGGAACTAACTAAATTATGGCTAGTTCAGGATATGGTACTAATTTTCATGTGTATGTTCATATAATGACTGAAAGTGATTAAGAACTAAGCACTTGGCAATGTGTTTTGCTAATGAATATCAAATCCAGTTGAGACGTTTTGATGTTTAAAACTGACCTGATTTATCATAGGTCTTTTAAGCACAATCTCATCACAGCAATCTCTATTTGCATAACTGATCTATAGATGTACAAATATTTGTTTTCAGCGCTATATATGTATTTATCCAACAGATGGATGTAGAGATGTAAGGAACAGCCTGCCTTGCCAAGTTCGCTATTAGGTCACAGTGTGGATGGCTCCTCCATGGCAAATGGGCAGCCTCAGGCAGCAGAAGAACCTCACCAGCCACAGCCCATCCTACCTCATCCATGATAAACCACAAACTGCCATACTGCTTGCTAAGGTCATTTAATAAAAAATAGACAGCAATATGATAGAAAAAATTATACTGAAAAATAGGATATGCTACAGGAAACCAGAGAGTGGGGACAAGGACATAATGCTGAAGGCCCATTTGTGTCTAGGACTGTGCACGATTGAGTATCTAGATCGTGTCAGATATGGACTGTCTTACAAGCAGCCAGAAAAAATACATTAAATGGTCCCTCTTTTATGTGTGAAAAACACACTTTTCCATGACTTCAAACCTGGTAGGAGGCTTTTTCAGTGTGTGTAAACACTTGGACAGATGTAGTGTTTCAAAGCTCTCCATTTATACTAGGAAGTTTTATTTTGAGAATAGGAAAATGGAATGTATTTGATTTCCTTTTGATTTTGCTTAAGATTTTCAGAAATCAGAATGTACTATGGTGATTGATAGTACGAGAAAGTGAACAAGCAGACTTTTTAAGCTTACAGTAACCCAGGTGCAGACATGACCTTAGATACTAGCATATGTTTAAGGAAAATAGAATTTTCCTCAAGGCATTGGTATTATTCCTGTACTTAAAGAAATGTTTTGAGAGTTCTTATTAAATTCTCAATTTCTAAACTCTTATTTATGAATTTGTGACTCTGTTGCAAATATAATAATTTAGTTTCCAAGGCAATGGTATGTTTAATCAAAATAAAATGAATTTGATATTTTTTTAAAAACCATGCCCTGCACAAATTTTTAATAATATCTGTATATTGTAGGATTTATATCTTAAGAGAATATTTACTTTGATCAAAAGTAATAGTTTAAACTATTTTCCTCTATCTATATAGAGCTAAAGCCAATAAATAACCTAAGTTATTAGTGTAAATCAAATAAACAAAGTCCAAAATTGAAATAATTTATCCCTTAAACTATATAAACCCCCCATGATTATAACTCAGATAATTTGGAAAGGTTGAGTGATTGGGTTGCATGGGGTTTTTGTGATTCATTTGGTTTTCATGTAAGAATCAACACTGTCCACACATTGAGAATACTCAATGAAAGTGGCTTTTTACTTTTTAAAGTGTTACTGCTGACAAAGATTGGTTTAATTGAGATGCTATAAAAGCTTTTCAAAGTTCCTTCTTTGAATCTGCCTTTCCAGGAGAAAACTCACTGAATCCTATTAACAATAAGTAAACATAGCATTTACTTGTAGCCCTTAGCAAATCCACAATTTTCAACAAATGACCCCAAAAATTTTTCATTACCTGACTTTAGTATCTCACATATTAAAAAAATACAGAGTGTTGTAAAAATATGAATTATGCTATTCTATATATTTGAAACAAAAAAATTAATTTAAACTCAGAATGTGATATAAAAGTATGATTCAGGTTTTCATTTAAAAAGCAGCACAGTCAGCAGGTCGAGGGAGGTAATTCTACCCCTCTACTCTGCCCTTGTGAGACCCCACCTGGAATACTGCACCCAGCTCTGGAGTCCTCAGCACAGGAAGGACATCAACGTGTTGTAGTGAGTCCAAATGAGACCATGTAGATGGCTAGAGGGCTGGAGCACCTCTCCCGTGCAGACAAGCTGAGAGAGTTGGGGTTTAGCCTGGAGAACAGAAGGCTTCAGGGAGACCTTAGAACTGCCTTCCAGTACCTAAAAGGGTAGAGCGCTAGAGAGGGACTTTTTACAAGGACATGTAGTGATGGGACAAGGACTAATGTTTTTAAACTGAAAGAGGTTACGTTTAGGTTAGATATTAGGAAGAAATTCTTCATCGTGAGGGTGGTGAGACATTGCAACAGGTTGCCCAAAGAAGTTGTGGATGCCCCATCCCTGGAAGTGAGTAACCTGGTCTGCTGGAGGATGTGCCTGGAAGAAGACAATCTTTAAGGTCCCCTCCTACGCAAACCATTCTGTGGTTCTATGATTTCAAGTATCTTTGTATATATATTTATATATCTCAGTATGTGAATCCATAAAACTTTCTGTATTTTACATTCTGAAACTCCAGTGATTTTGAATTTTAAAACATTAAGGTTGGAGATGAAGCTCTCAGAAGTTAAAAAACACCAGGATTAAGTTTGGTTACTTTATCCTATTACTCCTGCTTGTCTACACCTTGTAGTTTTTAACTGTAAATACATTCTACTTCCCAAGGATTTCTGTTTTATTGAGTGCTGGGAATAAATTAATCTAATTACCTTTTTTCTTCCTCTTGGTATCTTTTCTCCTTTCCATCCTCACTATCATCCTAGGGTTCATTTTTTGCATTCTACACAAACTATAAGATGAATGCCAGATTATTAATTTCCTACAGGTATTTTGATATTTTCATAACAGTAACTCAGTTTCTTACAGATTTTAATAATTGATTTTCTTAGTGCCTCCACACAGATGATGCATTACCTTCTTCATAATTCAACATGGAAAATTGGCATCCTACAGATTAATGGTAAATTTAGGAACATGTTGAATAATCTGGCATTTTGATAAACCAAGAAATTGATTTTTTTCAAGGTTTTCAGTTCTTACAGCACTACATACTATTAAAAGGGTCTTCACTAATCTCATTTGCAGTAGTGAATATTTATTATTTTTGAAAATACAGATCTCAAGCTCCTTCTAAGCTTGGGAATGTCTCCATACTTCTGAAAAAGGCAGAGAGTTCTAGTTTCATCTTGACTCTGTACAAATCACACTCCTTTCTTCCTGGCTGTCATTTGATGACCAGGTTTCTATGCTATGGATACTTTGGCCAGCCAAAGGACCAAGATCTAAGGGAATACTGCAATTATGACACATGGAAGCTGAGACCTAGGGCCTATATGTGTGCAGTGACAACTGCAGAGATAATTTTCCTTTCATGATCTGAGTTTGACATGTAACCAACCCTCTTTGGCACATCTCATTTGGTAACAACTGTTAGTGTCAACAGCATGATTAAATGAATCACTCGGGATCCTCCTTCTCTCACAGGCCTTTTCCTCTTAAGATTCATAATTTTTGTTTTGTTATATTAAAGACTGAGAATTCTAAGTTGTAATTCAAAACTTTTCTTAGTCATTCAGTCATACTTCTGTCATCTCTGAAAATGATGCTTTGCATGTTTTACCTACTGTCACACGCATAGCAAAGGTATTTCTCTGGGATGTCGATCAGCTTCTTAAACCACAACTTCTTTTTGAGAAGCTTTTGCTGTCTATTATTGAGCTAGATTGATGAACTTGATCTTTGATTTCAAGCCTCAGGTGTTCAGAGTTTCTTCAGAACTTTACATCTTTTAATTTTTAAACAGCATTTAGGTATTTTTTAAAATAATTTTTCACTCAATCACAGTCTGTCCTGTGCATTGAATGTGGCTGAAGTTTGCTTGCAAAAAAAAAAGGGTGAATATTTATTGACTATAATAATGTGGATTATATCAGGAAAGCTTTTGGTAAATTTCTGCTTTAACTTTCAGTGAAAAAAAAGATTTCCTAAATATTTTCTCAGACTTCACTCAAGGATTTCATTTGAAAACTTCCAAGTAACTAATGTAGTGCAGACAATTAGCAGAGATAATTTAATCTCCATATTTACCAGTAAATAATAAGCATAAGTATTATGATTTATGGTATACTCAACAATTTTCAAAATATGGTATTTATAGTGAAAAATTGATTTATTCCTTTTCTTGAATTACTTTTCCATCCTTCTGTTGGATAACTAAATAGGACAAAATTGACACCTTTTTTTCGTAAGGCTCAATATTTTAAATAGATATATATTATTTTGGCTGAATTTTCCAGAGTTTACTTGCACTTCACAGAATGTTATTTGAAAATACCCACATATAAAGAATATGGGCCCAATGGAGTTTAGTTTACTGAGGTACAGATTAATGAAGAAAAGACTGAATGTGAACTAGAAATCATTCTCCATTTTAGCACAACTGAAAAAAACTCCCAAACTGATTCTCACTTTGAGAAATTCAAGTAGATGTAAGCTTTTTGACAGATTGTTGAAATTTACATCTTTAGAAAATAATAAAAAATTGGATATTTACCTGAAAAGTTATTATTTAACAAAGAATTGTGTCATCTGATATTTACTGCAAAATATATGGTATTGTTTGGAAACTAGTCTTGAAGCCAATGACGTCTTTTTTAAATCCTTGTAGGAAAGATGAAAATAAACAAAGGAAGGTCTTTTTTCCATGTCACATGCAAAGTTATGCCTGCCCTTGCTGATAGGCATATGTCAAAAAGTAAGGTTTCATCAACTGTAAGGCTTTCCACTTTATTATAGTACTACATAAAGATAGAGTGAAAAAACCCTACTTGCCTAAAGGCAACAAAACATCGGAGGCTAGTAGGTACAGTGAAGATGCACTAGTTGTGTGATTTGGACATTTTGCACGGACACCAGTTGGGACTCTAATTTGGAAAAATCCAGAATAACACGATATAAGTTTTAAAAGTTTTTACGCCAAAGTCAAACTCACTTTTTGCAGAGAAAACTCACAAGAGTTAAGCCTAAAAGGGCACTTACAGATACCTCCATTACACAAACAGACCAATGAGGTACAGGAAATTTTCCTAATCCCATTTTGACTAACTTTTTTTTTTAAGCTACTTTTTATTTGATGAAAAGGTAGTCACTTTTCATGTAAAGATGTATACTAATATTGAGCATGTTTAAAGTCTAAATTCACATACCCCCAGTACATGTACATGTGTATTCTTCATCTGAAGAAATTGCATCCAAAGTGATAACAGTTTTCCAGGCAGAATACAGCAGTGTCACTAAAGCAGCTACAATCCATTTAAGGTTAAGAACAGTGAACAACAGAGACAGAGCAAAAACTCTGAAGGTCAGAGACATAATTTAAAGGTCACTATAAGGCTGGAAAAAAAAAAAAAAGGAAAGACAGCTTCAGCATAGGTACAAACATAGTGTGAGAAGGGTTTGAAAAATAGCTGTCATATGACTTGTCTCATTCATTTTACAGCTTACAAATTCTGACACAGACTAACTGTGACTCCTCTAAGGCAAGTTTTCTTAGTAACACTGCTTCCACAGAAGACCCATTCATTTTTGTAGACTGAAGTAGGAAACCTAGGAAACAAATTCTATGCTCATGTTCTCACAGTAAACCTGCTGTATACTGCAACAACATATCAACAGTCTACTATGTTCTGTAACTTGCTCTTCACTTGGAAGATGAGATCTGGCTAAGATAATTCATTGTGTTAGTGACAAAGGCAGAAAGCGATGTTCTTTGTCTTAATGACAAAGGTAATAGTGCAGGTGAGTTGTTCAGACATGTACAGTTTATATGCAGTAGTTTCTATTCATATATGCATCTGCAGAATAATTTTATTTAATCATCTGTTTTCTGTGTTGTGCAACAGTAGTCAAAACATTTCTATGCTTGGGAAAAACTGAAAATTCTTCATTACAAACATTTTTTTAAGCTAACCTCATGTTTTAAAATCATTCTGAATAGAGCACCACCATTATCTACCCTGCCTTGAATCTGTGATATTTCAGTCGCTCAAAGGAATGTCAAAATCACTACCAGTATGAAGGCAGAAGTTGTTCTGACAGCCGAAGCATGAACTGAATCTGTCTGGCAAAATTAGCCTAATATGGTCAAATTGCTTTTGCTTTTTAACTGTATATATTTGGGCAACAGCAGGACACTGTGTGTGTGACTTCCACATCAATTAAGAAATATATACTGGAATTACATAACAAGTTGCTATGGCCATTAATAAGCAAAAGGAAGAAAAATACCTCCCAAATCACAACTGTGTTTTATTTTTAATCAAAGCTTTTACTGAAATCTTTCACAGTTTTCATTTTCCTCCCACCAAGAGTAATTAAACTTCTGCATGAAATTTTATTCCTCAGTGATGTATAGGTTAAAAAATCCTATTATGCTTTGGTTTTGTTTATTGCACTATGGTATTTTCAAGATTTAGCTTCATTAGAAGCCCCTGCAGTTAAGGAAATGAGTCATTTTTCTTTATTTAGCAAGTAGCATGACATGGAACCATCTTGAATATGAATGAAACAAGTAAATAACCAAAATGTTTAGAAACTTCAACTAAATTCTTTCATCTAGATTCAGACCCTTTTTTAAAAAGCATGGAACTGTAAGAATTGGTTTACTTTTAATGTATATGTTGTTTTCACTATCGTCAAATGCATCTTACACAACAGAATTCTCTCAGTAATTTCCTATAGTTTTTTCTGCTCTGTGTGTTCTTCAGGGTTGCTTTTTTTTTTTTCTATTTTTTCTGAGGAAAGCTAGATCTGCAGAGATAACTTTCAAGATAAGAGGGAAAGAACAATAACTTGACAGTACATCTAAATTCATGGTTTTCCAGTGAGGCACAGTTGCTTTGTGAATTGTAAACCTCTCCTTTTCCATCATCTCAGTTTCCACATTCCACAAACTTCTCAACATCCATGACAGGATTTCCGGTTACATTTCTGATTATAGAATCATCAAAAAGAATCATATAATGGCTTGGGTTGGAAGTAACCTTAAAGATCATGTAGTTCCAACCTCCCTGCCATGGACAGGAGCACCTTCTGCTAGACCAGGCTTCTCAGAGCCCCATCCAGCCTCGTCTTGAACACTTCCAGGACAGGGCATCCACAACCTCTCTGGGTAACCTGTTACAGTGTTTCACCACCCCTGTAGTAAAGAATTTTTTCCTAATATCTTATCTAAACCCACCCTCCTTCAGCTTAAGGCTAACTTGGTTGTCTAAGTTGATTATTCATCAAATCTTATAACAGTTTCTGTTAGAAGGGACCTTTAAAGGTCCTATAGTCCAAGCTGCCTGTAATGAGCACAGACATCTCCAACAAGACCAGGTTGCTCAGAGATCAGTCCAACTGGACCCTGAATGTTTACAGGGATTGAGCATCTACCACCTCTCTGGGCAACATGTTCCAGAAGTTTACCACCCACATTGTAAAAGCTTCTTCCTTATATTTAGTCTGAATCTACCCTATTTTAGCTACCCCCTTTTTCCTATCACAACATTAAAAGTCTGTCTTCATCTTTTTTATAACACCACTTCGAGTATTGAGTGGCCACAATAAGGTCCCCCCTAAGCCTTCTCTTCTCCAGGCTGAACAAACCCAACTCTCTCAGCCTGTCCTCATAGGAGAAGTGTCCAGGGTTCTTAGCGCTTTTGTGTCTCTCTGCTGAATTCAATCCATCAGATCCAAGTCCTTCCTGTGTTGGTGGCCCCAGAACTGGACTCAGGACTCCAGGTGGGGTCTCATCAAAGCAGATTAGAAGGGGAGAAGCACTTTCCTTGACGTAGTACTCACACTTCTGTCAATGCAGCCCAGGATACAGTTGGCCTCTTGGGCTGTGAGCACACATTGGCTCATATCCAATTTCTTATCCATTGGTACCCCCTGCTTCTTCTTGACAGTGCTACTCTCAATCTGTTCATTTCCCAACCTGTACTGATAACAGGGGCTGCTGTGCCCCAGGTGCAGGACCTTGTACTTGGCTTTGTTAAGTTTCCTGAGCTTCACATGGACCCACTTCTTCATCTTGTCCAAGTGCCTTTGGATGACACCCCTTCCCTCAGGGGTGTCAACTACACCAGTCAACTTGGTGTCATCTGCAAATTTGCTGAAGGTGCACTGAATCGTGCTGTCAATGTCATTGATGAAGATATTAAACAATACTCATCCCCCCAAGGGACACCACTTGTCACTTGACCACTACCCCTCAGATGTGACTATCCAGCCAGTTCCTTATCCACCAAATATCATCCATCATATCCCTATCCCTCCAATTTAGAGAGAAAGATGTTGTGACAGACCGTGTCAAAGGCCTTACAGAAGTAAAAGCAGCTCTGTAACTCTTTTCTGGTCCACTGATGTAGTGACTCCATCATAGAAGACTACTAAGCTGGTCAGACAGGACCCTGGTGAAGTCAGTATTAGATATATTTATTTCCAGTTAGTCTAAAGAGGGACAAGTACTGAGTGTTTTAACCCACAAAATTGTTTTTGTATGGCATGTTCCCTGCAAATCAGAAATCTGTATCTTCCTGGTTCTATTTTGACTAAGTTGTTACCAAAGATGAAATAGAGTAAAGGGGAAAGCATTTAAAATCAAGTGACATTGTACATGAGATGTGAACTGTTCCTGTCTCTCAAGAGCTTCATGCAAATTCCCTCATTAAATTATCTAGAAGTTGCCTGATCTTTATTCTGAAGAGCTCAACAATCTTAAGGGTGATCATTTGGAGCTACACAGGTATTCTGTGTTGAAAAATGACATAGAAATTTCAATTTAGCATTTGGTGTGTATCAATGATGGACCTGGATTCCAAAAGAAGTGACAAAATACAGTAGCCAGACCAGATGGTCATAGTGAAGTTATATTCATTCTAGATCTATTGGATTCTGTGAGATTTTATAAGCAGGTGCCATTACCTCCTGGGAAGCTGCGTAAATACTCAGGCTGTTAGGTTTTATTAATATTCATGATACCACAATTACAGTGATGTCAACATATAAGCTAACTCATTTAGTGCTAGTATATCTATTTACACTGTATTCACTATGATGTAGACTTACTCAAAGAACAGACAAACACCAGTTTGTCTACATGATACTATCTACAGTAAACTTCATCAAGTCTCCAAGTATATTTTCTGGTCATAATGTTCAACCAGAGACCAAAAGACTCTGTCTTCTTGCCAGCATTAACTTATGTGAACTAAGTAATGCAAGATGATAATGGATTATAATTCATTATGACAGGCCTGAAAGTTCAGCATTTTTTAGTCCTTATTTCTTTTTGAGCACTATTTGCCACTTTATTGTGCATCAGGAGCACAGCAGATATATTGTACTTTTCCCAGATTTGATTATGCTTCACATAGACCAATAGCTAATTAATTTTCCATCCAAAAGTGAAGAGCTATCAGATCAAAGAGGAATATTGAATGGAGGAATACCACAACACTGCTGTTGACACCCTAAACTTTCTCTTGCAGTTTGCAAGGGAGTGAGTATTCTTTTTAGCTGCTCTGAATAAAAAACATCTTGTGTCTGAGAGCAATGATAGCATGAAAATATGTTTTTTCAGAAGCATACTACTTCAGAAAGAAAACTCAGATGGGAAAAATGTAAAGTCATGAATGTTACAGAGAGGAAACAAAGCTGCAGGGAAAGTGCCTGTGGGCTGTAGTCTCAGCAACCTTAGAATAGAAAACTGTCACTGTTTCCTTCAATTTCCAATGCTTATTATCCTCAAATTGTACTTTTCCATAGCAGGGAAATATAATGAAGCTTGCTGTTGATGAAGATGACGCTGTAATTGATAATGTCATTTAAACTGTGCTTATTAGACATCAAGAACTGGCAGCAGCAAATGCAAATGTTGGACGTGTGTTACTGTAAACTGCTAAGATGGTATGAAAATTGACAGATCAGTTGTTAAAATCTGCATCTTTGGAGATTTGCTGAATTAGAAATACTTTACTACATAACCAGTCTTCTCTTTGCTACTCTTGATGGGAGTAAAAGATGTGTATAATAGAACATAAAATCAATATTGAGGAAACTAACATAATCTGTCTACATCCTTGTAGTTTTGTAGCTTTCCAGAGAAATTAGGTCACATTTTCTACCTCTTTCCTTCTTGCCCAAAGAAAGCAAAAATCTTGCCTACGTAAAACATATATATGTGCCTGAGGAAGAAAAATTTATTATAGTTGAGACACATCTTTTTACTATATTCTTTTGTGCAACTATTGAATGAAAATGAAGTTTGTGTCTTTTCCTGTGCTCTTTATCAAGATGAAAATATCACATACTGGACAAAACTCATTGTTCTATAGAGTTTATTTTGGAATTTTTCATACAAGAATAGATGTTGAGGGGGCAAAATTTAACTGCAGAAAGTACTGAAAAAAGCAGAAACACAATATCATGTCATCTTTAATCACTTGACTTAATAATTTCGTAATTGCTACTAAAAAATAAGAAGTTATAAGGCTATGTGTGTGGGGAGGGGGGAAGTTTTTCAATCTGTAGCAATAACCACATTTTTCCCATTTTCCTTAAGCTACATTTTCACTTCTTAATATTATTTCAGCTATCACATAGTGAAAGGCAAAACCATAGTCTGTGGATGAGATCAGAATGCATAAAAGCCTTTGTTGAAGCAACTCTATTTGTATGCTTCACATAAATCTTAGTAGTTTTAGATATAGTAACAATATGCCTCATTTTACATAATTTCCTTGTCTTGCTAATTTTGTACTTGTATTTCTAAATAAAGTTGATTACAACATCAGTAGCATCAGTATCTCCTGCAAGTCAAACTGCAGGTTTGGTGCCATTTAAGGATTAAGAAGACCTTCATTGTGTTTCCCTCCCTTATTTCTTTCCTTTCTTCAAACTGACACAAATAATGGCTTTTGAAAGGATCGGGAAAATAGGTTAACAATAACCTCCCAGGCAGGAATTATAATGAGATTCAAACTTGTCCCTGTCTCATCTGCATTTCCTTTCCTGGCAGGTCTGATTGCTTATATGTTTGATGTCTTTCATTAAATGTTTCTTCAGAAATTATTTTTTAAAGGGCATGACACACACAAAAGAGAAGACTGGGGGAAAGCTTAATTAAAAAATCTGTAGTTGTGTTCATTTGTTTTTTATAGATCTCAAGACTGATTTATTCATGTGAATATCCTGAAAAATTTCGTATTTGTCTCAAGGCTACTTGCTTTTAAAAAAAAAAACACAGCTGTTTCCCCCCCCTTTTTAGATAATTTAATTCCTTTCTTATTGTATCAATGTCCTGTTATACATTTGTTACTGATCAAGTGTTCTGCATTACATCAATTACCTTGAATGGATTTTTTTCCTTCCTAGTTTCATCACGTTGAGTATACAACAATCTGTTACTTATTCAGGCTGCACAGAAGGAACTCTGACAACCAACTTCACATTAGTAATCAGCTCTTGTAACTGAACAATCTAAAGTAAATGATACTAAGAAAAAAAGTATTTCTATTTTTAGAGCAGTTTTTAATTTATTACTGTCACTTTTTTTTTAGTGAAGATATTCTCACAAGTCATTTTAATGGTTATTGGTAATCTTTGTATATTTGCTGGTTCTGACTAGCATAGGCAAGGATAGTAATAGTATTATGTCTCAGTCACATGTAAGTCAGATGATATGACAGGTTGTCTTTAAAAAAGTGACTGTTAATTAATCCAAAATATGCACTCACTAATTTTTTCCTGCCATTATTCCATGCTTGTGCTCCACATCGTAACAGGAGACACTTGCTCCCAAGGCACAACATGTTCTCACAACAATTTGAAACTGGTGACAAACCTAACAACCCTCAGTTCCGAGGTCTTGAAATTTTATACAAAACCTGTGTCATCTCACTGGCAATGGTAATAGTGAACTAATGGAAATAGTGAATAGTGAATAGTCAATGGGGCTACATTAGCCCAGAGAGATTGTGGACTCCTCATCCTTGGAGGTTTTCAGGAACAAACTGGATAGGGCCCTGAGCAATCCTGGCCCATGGCAGGGGGATTGGAACTAGATGATCTTTAAGTCCCTTCCAAGGCAAAACCACAGGATTAGGAGTCACCTTCATTGCTCCATGAGGACTCTGTTAGCACTTGATGCTTTCTGTACACTTCAGAAACATGGAATATATTCTGCATGTTTCCTGTGCATCAACAAATTTCTTACTATCTCCTTGTCATTGGCCTTCCACTGTATAGTTTGATTAAATCAGCAGTTAAAATGTTTAAGAAACCATATAAAACTCATACTTTCGCTGTTTTTTCTCAGCAGAGCTAAACTTCTTGCAATTAAGTCAAAGTAACTAATTTTCTCATATTTCTCATATGATACAAAATAGGAATTTTATAACATCAATGATTAGACAATGATCTAGGGTTGCAACTTTACACTGAATGAATCTGGAGAGTATCAGTAGTTAGTCCTCACACTTTCCTTCCCAGGTTGTTTAATAATCTTAAAAGGAAAAGTGAAATTTTTCTCTGAAAGGAGAACTGTTCTCCCCAGGTGTTAAGGAACACATATTGCAATATGACCTACCTTGCATTCCTCATATTTTCTTACAGTAGCATGCGTCCAGTCCCTGTTAGGGAAGCAATGAATGCCCCAGAGCTCTCAACTCAAAATCTCAAAACAACATTATAATTGCTGTAGGACTAGTCTGTTTACAAGCCTTCGAATATGATAAGGAAGTAGGAAAGTAGGAAAACTTAGAAGGTCAATAATTTTTCTGAATTATTGCAGAGTTTTTTCTAAAGCTCAGCCATTTTCTTCAAGACCACGAATAAGAGAAGGAAGAGTTCATTAACTGTGTTCAGGTAGGAAGGATTTGAGTTAATGACTATTCTAATAAAGCAATGTATCTTGAAATATTGGACCAAGCTAGTGTAATAGTGGAGTGAGTTTCTCTAGGAAAAAAACAGTAGTACTTCTACTCATTCAAAACTTCTTCTAGCAAGTAGTTTTGTACCTGGGGAAATGCTTCACCTCTTACACAAAGTTCAAGTGGTGATTCCAATTTTTATACTAATTTTTTTTTTCAGTCTGAAGAATCTCAAAATACTTAGAGGAAAAGCCTTTAGTGTCTTATTACACATAAGGCATCAAATATGTGTAACTACCTGGAAATTACTAGGCTATATTCACACACGTAATTTATTGGTTCACACCATAGGTAACACAGACACTTGGTATGAGATTGAAGTGTTCTGTTAACAGCTGGAGAAAAAAGAAATCAACAGGTGTGTCTCTGTGTACATAACTCCTCTCCTCTCTTCCTACCGCCTGCTTTCCTTATGGCTAACACAGAGTATGGATCTGGAACCAGAGACTCACTTGGTTACTTGTTACTCAATCACTCAAGAAGGTCAGTAGGGAGATTAGATAGTTTTTTAAGAAAGATTTGATTAACAAAGCATTGATTTTATGTGTAAGTCTGTGAAAATCCCTTCAAACAAATTCATTTTAGGATACATGATAAAATAGCAGTCAAAGGTAGAGAGACACTTCTGGTCAATGAAATTGAAACTTACTCGCTTTATATAAAAGATATGAAGAATCTTTCTAGTTTCTTGTAAATTAGGTATTATCTTTTTCAAATACTTGTGCCTTACAATAAAGCATGCTTGAATCGAATTAATAGTTCTGGAGTGTGCCACATGTGTGTCATACAGACTGTTTAGCTCAAGAAGAGAGGGACACCCTTATGATATAAGACTACTTGTGTGTCCTGATGTAGAATTGTGTGTGACAGGGCCAGATCCCTGGCTCGGAGCCTATGACAAGAGCAGATCCCTGTTGTGGAGTTCTGTGGCTGAGAAATCCCCATCCACTTCAATCATCCCTGGGAGTGATAACCCCACGCTGTAAATTTCTCAAATAGCCTAAATGCTTTTGGAGAAAGTACAGCTTTCTAGTATTTTGTCTTATACATCTGTTGACTGTGGAAAGATTCTCTCCATGGTTTTGCTAACTTCTGTATGAGTCAACTAAGAGATCTGATAGAAACACAGACTTTTTTGTCCCTTATTCCTTGAAAGCTACTTGCACAGATGAGCACAGATCTATCATACAAATATGGGCATTGTAGTTCTATCTAACATTATTATAGCCATGCCAAGGAAAGAAGAATTTCCTTAGTTTCTTGGAAGAAGGTACTGATTATTAGTTCTATTCATAGCTCTTGTCTCCATGCCTCTTCTCCACCTGAACTTTACTGACTTGAATTTTTAGCTTTTCCTATGCAAAAGCACCTAAAATCTTCCAAGATCAGTTCATTCTAGTAAAAAATATTTTTACTGAACTGCTGTCACTACTGCATTTTGGGGATATAATACTGCCCTTCTATCAACTGTGACAGGACAACTAATGACTCACTCAGTAATTGACTGTCTTTTAAATCAGAAAGATTCTCCCTCACAAATACTTCTGAGTATGTATTCTGGATATTTTGAAAAGAGCTTTCCTAGAAAACAGACTTGGAGTGATAGATGTTAGCAAATGGAATATTTTCAGAAGTATTTTATGCTAACTCATGAAGCTGTTTGCTTAAAAATCTTCCTCATTTACAGCAGATTGAATGAGGAAAGTGACAGTGATCTGACTATTAGAATATTTTTCTCTTTGGGAGACATCCACAGAATACTGGGAGAAAGAATTCTTTCAGATGAATCTTGCAATTTTTTTTTCTTCATCATTACTTGTTAAAAACTACTACTTATATTAACACAGAAGAGTGGGTCTAACCTATGTTGCAGGTGGTAGCTGGGTCTTGTCCTTTTATGAGTCAGGATATATCCTAACTGCATCAGAATAGGAACTTGTGGCTTCTCATCTTCTCATGTGCTTGGTTTTTCTTTGAAAGTATCTCTGAGCACACAGGAGGAGTCAAAGCCCTAGCACACTACAATTGACTGATCAAGGAATTAGGATTGTGGGTTGCAACAAGAAGAATTGGCTACTCTGTAAGTAGACACATCTGTATCATCCAGATTAGCAGATCATCAGCTAGATGGCCAAACAGTGATGTATTTACGTTTGAGTTTTTCTGTTGCTTTTTAAATTTTTTCAATATATGTTATTTATGCCTTTGTATTGTAAATCCTGGATCAGAAATATTGTCAGGCTTTTACCCTGATAAACTCACAGATATTTTGTGAAGTTTCCAGAATCTGATGTAGTCTTAGTGTACAGTTTTTATGGGACATTTTGACTTTCAGTAATCAAAAGACACTTAGATGTATCTTTCTCAATTGCTGTTAATTGGTCATAATTGGCTTTAAATGATAATATTTTTGGGTAAGTTTCTTGAATTGGCTTGCTCATGGTAATTCTGAAGATTGTATTTGAAGAAGTTTATGGCAGCTTCAAATGCACATGACATTTTATTGGATTTTTAATTCCAGGAGGAAATTTTATCTGACACTTAGTGTAACCCTTATCTTTTGACATAGTTTATACTCAGATTGCACTACTTCCCTTGAGTTAGAAACAATATACTGAAAAATTATTGCTTTTTCTCTTACTCTTGTCAATGGTGAGAAAGGTTGAACACATGCTCCACTCCAGTCTCTCCCATCCCTCTTTAGATTTAGAAGTGGTAGAATTTCAGATCTGCAAAGCACTGAAAAACTGGGTTTGGAGTAGTGGCCAAGTATAACCCCAGGGACAGTATTATGTCTCCCAGAGATGAGTGTTGGGCCCAGTTCTATTTAATATCTTTATTGATGATCTGGATGAAGGGATTGAGTGCACCATTAGCAAATTTACAGATGACACCAAGCTGGGGGGGAGTGTTGATCCTCTGGAAGGCAGGAGGGCTCTTCAGAGGGACCTGGATAAGCTGGAGAGATGGTCTGATTCCATCGGGATGAGGTTCAACAAAGCCAAGTGCCAGGTTCTCCACTTTGGTCACAACAACCCCCTGCAGCGCTACAGGCTGGGGACAGAGTGGCTGGAGAGCAACCAGGCAGAAAGGGACCTGGGAGTTTGGATTGACAGGAAGCTGAACATGAGCCAGCAGTGTGCCCAGGTGGCCAAGAAGGCCAATGGCATCCTGGCCTGGATCAGGAACAGTGTGGTCAGCAGGTCCAGGGAAGTGATTCTTCCCCTGGACTCAGTGCTGGTGAGGCCACACCTTGAGAGCTGTGTCCAGTTCTGGACCCCTTAGTTCAGGAAGGATGTGGAGGTGCTGGAGCAGGTCCAGAGAAGAGCAACAAGGCTGGTGAAAGGACTCAAGCACAAGTCCTATGAGGAGAGGCTGAGGGAGCTGGGATTGTTCAACCTGGAGAAGAGGAGGCTCAGGGGAGACCTCGTCACTCTCTACAACTCCTGGAAAGGAGGTTGTAGCCAGGTGGGTGTTGGTCTCTTCTCCCAGGCAACCAGCAGTAGGACAAGAGGGCATGGTCTCAAGCTGTGCCAGGAGAGGTTTAGGCTGGATACTAGGAAGAAATTTTTTATGGAGAGAGTAATCAGAAATTGGAATGGGCTACCCAGGGCAGGTGGTGAATTCACCATCCCTGGAGGTTTTTAAGATGAGACTGGATGTGGCACTGAGTGCCATGGTCTAGTAACTATGGCGGTGTTGGATCAAGGGTTGGACTTGATGATCTCAGAGGTCTTTTCCAACCCAGTTGATTCCATGATTCTACGTGGAAAGCCCATGTCAGAGCCCAGAGATTACACAAAATATGGTACAAGTCTTAGGCAAACGGTTTCTGGATAAATCTGAGATTTTTTTTTAAATAGAGACAGAAGTTCACAAATGCAACAAAAAATACTATACTGCTTACACTGCTAGATTTTCAAGGGACTGTTCTCAAACTAAAAAAAATTAAATACATTGTATGAAAAGCTCTGATCCCAGGTACATGGGTTTTGGTTTCACACAGCAAGGAAGTATTTAAAGGAAGCTCTTAGCTCTGCTTTGTAAGAGATAACACAAGAAATCATACTGATGATGAAAAACAGATGACACAGTGATCTCCATGTGAAAATTAAATGTTACACATTTAGCATGCAGTAAGCAATTATATCTTATCTAACTTTCTTGTAATTGCTGTGAACTTTTTCTCCAGTTTTTAATTTCACTGTCCTGGTGTGACAAACCAACTTGTGAAGAACAGCTATGGCTGCAAATTGATCACATGAGCTTTTGATAACCAGAAAAATGTTATTAATCCTCTTTCCATTTTATATTCTTTCCTGTCCTCAAGTCTGACTGTACAGGTCACCTCAAGGGCAGCAGAAATAGCAGACTTATAAGAGTTTTATTTTGGTTTTTTTTGGTTTTTTGCTTTTTTTGATGTAAGGCTTTTCCCAATAATATCAATGTCAATGCATCAGCTTTTAGGTTTAATGTCATCATATCATTTACAAGTGCTTTTGCTAAAAGCAGGCTAATTGTAAGACTTGAACAGGCATCCTGAAGTCTTCTAAATACATACCAATCCCAGCACTAAGATGACCTTACAAAGCCTTGTTGGAAGTTCTGGTCTTGAGTATGGGTCAATCTTTGCTCTCCCTTCAGTCATAGCTCTTAGGAAGGTTTGAAATAAAGGTATGTTGGAAGTCTGGAATGAGGCAGATCTGAAGAAAGCTAAGTCCTTCCCTCCTTTAAAGTAGGAAGCACAGGTGTCTTTCTTGTTTCCAGTTTTGCAGCCACCTTCTTAGTATGTTCAGAAATATAGCTTATTTATATACAAATGTTAGTTATTATTTTCTTCTTAATGGAATTATTTATTGTTATAATTATCGGACCGATGTATTTATGTGATCTAGAATGTGTCACTGAGACATTGCTCACTACTTAACAAAATGTCAAATACTCTTGAGAAATCATCACATTATTTTCCCTTTCCTTTTCTCTTTATTTTAGTGCATTTGCATATCTTTATTTGTAGTTGCATGCGCTTTTACCAATTATATAATTTTGCTTCTTGCCATTTCTGTTCTGAGAATTTATTTTTATTCTCCTACTCATCCATTGATAATAAAAATTCTTAGCAAGCATCCCTTGTTCTTTTGCTTACAAAAAAAAAAGGAAGATGAAATTGTCAAAGGAAGTAATCTACTGTCATACACCAGAATAAGGGCTGAATATGTGATCATACCATTTACTTGTGACTAAAAAACAAAAAGGTCAAAAAAACCAATCAAGCATACATTAAAAAAAAAATAGAGAGAGAGAAGAAAATCCACTCAAATTGCTCTTTTCAATTTCGTTTTACTGAGGCACAAGAGGGCAGTATTTCACAAACTCTAACCTGTCTTCTGCTCACCATTGCAACAAAGCTGGGACTGGCATTCGTCTAGCATTAGACTAACACTCAAAAGGTCCGTGTTGGGCAAAAATAGCTCACTGGCAGAGAATAATAGTTATAAGGAAGGCTTCAAGACAGTAAATTAATCCTGCAGAATTTTTTTAAAGACTGGTGATGCTACAAAGAAATAGAAACAATTAAAAATTCAATGGAAAATTAGCTTCACAAACAAAAATAAGTATTCTTAATTTTCTGTTGATTAGAGAGTATGGAAGGCTACGCTAGGCTACACTAGGAAAGACAAAAAAGCCAACCAAAGACAAGGATATAAATATAAACCTTATAAAAGACAGTTTTTTTAAAGTCTGTATGTGTCCATATGTGTGTGTGCTCATATATGTGTGCTTGTGTGTGTACATATACACAGGAAGAAACAGAGTGATGTACATTTACGAACTGTAGAACACAAAAGTTAATAGCAGAAGAAAATTAGAAGTTATTCGTGCTGTCTTACTTAGGAACTTAATCTAAATATTTCCTTTTTTTGTCACTCACCTAATTTATAGGGTTTTTTAAGATTTCTGTCATGTGTCAGTTGCTCACTCTGCATCTTACTGAAGTTTCAGATGTGTTCTTGAGAGCTCGATAGGTTCATACCACCTATCAGGCAAACATCCAGCTCCTGCTTAGAGAACTAAGGCCCCTGCTCAACACTCATTCTGACAAATGGTTTACTGAGTCATATCTTGACCTTGGAATAAGCAGCAAATGTCTTAATTTGTCCTAAAGACAAATTTTTTCTACACAAAAATAGATATTGGTCAACCTGTTTCACTAGTCCATTTAACTCCAGAAAAGCAACCTGTGTACTGCCTTTGAAGTATTAATTTTTTTAAATGGATGTGTACATGTCTTTTTGTTAATCCATTAACTGTTTTGTTTTGGCATAGATGGATTCATGAGTTAGAATGCAATATATTTCCTAGATCAAGAATCAGTATCTTCAGCTATTTCTTTATAATCAACTATCTGGTAGTAAAATCAGTTAATTATTATTAATTATAGCTGAAAAAAATTAGTTTTTATGGTTCAATGGATTCTTCTTGTGCAGGCCAGTTGTCTTTGCTCTAGCATAACTAAAGGCTAAAGTAATATTTATGTGTAGATGACATGAATTGTTCCCCAGCAAACCATAGACTGTTGTATGTGACAAGTTCCTAGACTTTCTCACTATGCAAAAACATATTCTTGAGGCTATTTATGACACTTGAGATAGAAAGGTTAGATAAGTGTTCAATTTATAAGTGTCGATAAAAGCTGCAAAGTGCTCCTATCCAAGTGCTCCTATCTTTTCAACTCACAGCTGTCAGTCTCTACTTCTTTCCAATGTCCACCTGCAAATTAAGAATGTAATTCCTCTGGACAAGCAAGCAAAACTTCTTGGCTAACCTCTCATTTTGTTATAAACTCTTTGATATCTTTCACCCTCCCAGACTATGAGGGAGGCATTCTTTTCTATTCTGACTTACTGATGTTGTACAAGTCTTGTGAGTGTTTACTCTCTGTATACAGACTGCCTCTGTAAAATAGTGAACTTCTGGACTGGACAAAAATACTTCCAGGGAGAGAGGAAAAGTACACATTCCTAAGTAAAGTAAGCTGAGTAATTTCCCTCTAAGGGTGTAGCCTAAGCCAGGGAAGCATTCATATTTCCATATATGCCAGCAATTCCACACCTAATTTTTATCCAAAGAGAAACATGGATGATTGAAAAAAGCCATCCACACATGGCATTATGTATCCTCAGTTTCAAAGCCTTGAGTTATAATAACTAAGTTATAATACAGATAACTCGTGTAACCACTGTATATTTTGTGGATAGGCTGAAGAGGATCCAGAGAAGGGCCACAAAGATGATCAAAGGATTGTGAAGCCTCCCATAGGAGCTTCAGCCTGACAGCTGGGCTTGTTTGACCTGGAGAAGAGAAGGTTTCGGGGACACCTTATCACCGTGTTCCTATAGGTAAAGGGTGGCTACACAGAAGATGAAGACTTCCCTTTTGCAAGAAGTCACATGGACAAGACAAGGGGTAATGAATACAAGTTCCTCCTTTGGAAATTCTGATTGGACACAAGAGGAAAACTTTCACAAACAGTCATTGAAATAATCTCCCCAGGGAGTGGTGGGTTCCCCAGTATTGGACAATTTTATTCAGCTAGGCAGGGTGCTGGGCCACCTTGTCTGGACCATGATTTTGCCAAGAAACATTGGACCAGATGATCTTTGAGGTCCCTTCCAGCCTGGTATGCTGTGATTATTTATATGCTTTTATAGCGCTCATATCTCAGAGATAATTTTAGTAAATAGTTCTACTAATTCACTACATGTAGTGAAGCTTTTATTTTTCCTTTTCTTAGAACAAAAATCTCCCCAGGCAACCAAAATATTGCAACAGATGCAGTAATAATATTGCCTTTAATGTACTTGAGTATTTCTTATTTCCTGTTTTCATACCTCTGCCTGAGAAAAGAATGATCTAGATTAGCTTTGTTTCTACCTAGTTTAACATTTGGTGTTATGAATTAATGAATGTCAGAGATGTATAATATCAACAGATGAACCTCTGAAGTGGAAAGCTAACAAAACTTTGTTTTCAAGATGTTTCAGAGTTACCCTCTTGATCCATAGAACCTTTTGTGTCAACTAATTTTTTTAACACTGAACACTATACAATTTACCAACATTTTTAACCAAATTAAATACATCTAACCTTTCCGACTGCTCTTGTATCACATATTTTTAAGATATGTCTAGACAGGTAATTTTCAACTCCCACCATACTGTCAACTCCTACCATATTGCCAAGCACCTGATCTGCCTGTAAACTATACCTTATCATTACAGAAACACAATCCTCTTTGGTGGAGGAGAATCAGGTCAGAAAATACTCAAACAAACTGGGCATTAAAAGCCCATGGGGCAGATGGGATGCACCCATAAGTGCTGAGAGAACTGGCAGATATCGGTGATTATCTTTAAACAATCATGTCAATTGGAGGGAATGACTGAGGACTAGAGGAAAGAAAATGTCACTTCTATCATCAAAAATGTCAAGAAGGGGCATCCAGAAAACTGCAGACTGGTCAGCATTGCCTTGATTCCTGGAAGGTGAGGGAGCAACTAATCCTGGAAACCATTTCCAAGCACATGAAAGACAGAAAAGTCATTGCGATAAGTCAGCATGGAGTCATCAAGGAGAATGACTGAGATAACTGGGACTGTTTGGCCAGAGAAGAGAATGCTCAGGGAAGAACTTTATAGTGTTTATAAATAGCTGCAGAAAGGGTGTAAAGAATTTGGAGCTAGGCCCTTTTCAAAGGTGTTCAATGACAGTACCAGCAGCAATGGACACAAACTGAAACACAGGAGTTTCTGTCTAAACATGGAAAAAATTCTTCTGATATGAGGGTGGCCAGTCATTGTGCTCAGAATGTATGGATTTTTCATCCTTGGAGGTATTCAAAAGCCACCTGGACATGGACAACTGGCTCTAGGTGACCATGCTTGGGCAGGAGAGTTGGCCCAGATGACCTTCAGAGGTGCCTGACAACCTCAACCATTCTGCTATTCTGTGATTTTGTGAGTCTGTTTCTGAATTTTATAAACCACAAATTTAAAACAGATGAATATTTAATCATCTTTTTTACATACCATCGTACAACTTTCCATGACACTAAGAATAATGAAAGACTACAATTATTTGTTTATGAACCGAAGCACTAGGCTACTATTTTCTGGTATTCATTTTTCCCCTCAATTATAATGGCTGATGCCACACAGAATGACTGGCAGAGTAGCACCACGATTCATAAAAGTAGTTGAATTCTTGTTTTATGCTGTACTATTCTTTTGCAGGAGTTTACTTACTGGCTACAACATTAGGGTGATAGAAATAATTTCAAATACCAGCATCTAAATGTTGTCTCAAAGAACTAATGGTTCTCAGTAATTTAATCCCCTAAGAACATATGAAGGTGTATCACATTTCTCTACCTTTGATGACAGAAGAAACCTAAGAGTCCAGTTGCTTCCCTATACCTAAATTTCAGACAGCTTGTAGGTAGAAATTAATCTATCTCAAAATTTATTGCAATATGTCTCAACTAATCAGCTACAGGCTTGATTCAATACGTTTGTATGATGTATAATCTCATGAACTGAATTAATTTCTGAAACATAGAATAAGATAAATCTTTTCCTAGAACAGCAAAAATCTCAGTAAGAACTAATTACCAGCTCAATAATTTAGTAGTAATTTTTTGAAACCTGCTCCAGGCTCTCTGTTTAACGTGGCTAAAAACTAAGATGTGGCTGTAAAAGTAAGAGCAGTTCTTCCAGTGCTCTGGGTCTAGCAGAAGGGCTGTTTATCACATTTAGCATGTATCCCAAAGCTCTTCTACTTGCCTGTTCTGAAATACTTTATTTTTCCATTTTATCTGTTATTGTTCAGTTTATTTGACATATTTATCAAAAATGCACAATAAAACCTTTCTTATCACTAGGTGCTTTGTTGTTGTTCTTGTAAAAAGAGATAAATTAGTGTTCCATATATGTTTGTGTGGGAAGGGATCCTTCTTAGAGATGAGAAGGCTGAAGAAACACAGTGGCTCAACTAAAACCTAAGCACTTATTGGCACACACTCAAGTGCAAGTTTTTCATATATAGAGATGGTTAGTATGAACAGTGCACATTTCACAAGTACGTGCTGTCCTCCAAGGTAAGGTGACTCCCTTGCATTAACAGCCTTTTACCTACAGAAAGGTGAATCACTTCTTCAGATGTGCATTCTCATTAGGCTACTCATTTTGGAGAGCACCATATGTCTTGATGTAAGCTATGCTTGCTTTTTCTGTGTGTGACAATTTTCACAAGACTTAAGAAACAGAAGTGACCACATAGAGCGATGTTATACTCAGGACAGAAATATCTTAAACATTCTTTTCATTTACATTTACATTTACATTGCTTTCTGATATGTGAGGGTATAGAATCATAGAGTCATGGAATAAGCTGAAGGGGTCTATCAGGATCATCAAGTCCAACTCCTGGCACTGTGCCAGAATCACACCATGTGCCTGAGAGCATTGTCCAAATGATTCTTGAACTCAGATAAGCTTGGGGCTGTGACCACTTCTCTGGGGAGCCTGTTCCAGTGCTCAACCTCCCTATGGGTGAGAAACTTACTCCTGATATCTAACCTAAACCTTTCCTCAAATCCTGTTATGAAGATGTTGAAGAGGACTGGGCTGAGGATGGAACCCTGAGGAACCCCACTAGTGACTGGATGCCAGCCTGACGTTACCCCATTCACTACAACTCTTCGTGCCCAACCCATGAGCCAATTCCTCACCCATCCTGTAACACCGTTATCTGGCTATATGCTGGACATTTTTGTCCAGAAGGGTACTGTGAAAGACGGCATCAAAAGCTTTGCTGAAGTACAAAAAGATTATGTCAACTGACTTCCTTTGATTAACTGTTATCCTGCCCTAGAAGAAAATCAGGTTCGACAAGCAGGACTTTCCCCTCGGAAGCTGTGCTGGTTGTGACCAAAAACTGCATTGTCCTCCAGGTGTTTTTCAATACGTCCCAGAATAATATTTTCCATGATTTTACTGGGCACTGAAGTGAGACTGACAGGTCTTACCTTTCTTGAAAATTGGGACAAAGTTAGCTAAGTCTGGGCTGTTGTATCCAGATAGTTAACTGAACAATGGATGGGTTTCTAATGCATACAAAGAGGAAGGAGAGAGGGAATGATGGAAAGAAAGAAAAAAAAAAAGAAGAGAATAAAAGACAAGAGAAGGAAAGGGAAGAATAGGGGACAGGACTGTAGGGATAGAAGGAGTGCTAAACTGATGAGGGCCCAATGAATGCCAGTGTTCCTGGCTAAGGCACTATCCATGGAAATATCAAGATTTCAGTATAAACGTTATACTGGCCTTAACTTGGTAAGTGCAACTCATTCTAACAGTGATAAAAAATAACTGAACAGTATGTGAGAGGTATATTGATGGTGGTTGAGAGCAGAATGCCTTTTGGTCATACTGTCTTTCAGTAATCCTGTGGTGAACTAGGAAGGCAGTGCTAAATACCAAATTACAATCCAGAAGTTCTGAAATTACAATGAAGTGGTAGCAAATGGGTATGCTACATGCTGCTGGCAGACATGAACAAGGGCTTGTGAGATAATCATGCCCTTCTAAAGGCCAGCTGTAGGCCTGTGATATCCCAAATGCCATTACATACCATATGTGTTTTGGCAAGGAACTAAGCACTTAATGCCACTGTTAAACAATAAGCAAACATAAAATCTTTAACAGCTATAGCTATAAAAATGGAAATGGAGCTACAGTTTGTTTCTTTGAATTTAAGAACCTCAGGAACCAAGTATTAATTTTCATTGCGTGTAACAATAAATCTCATTTGGCACTTTTTTTGCAGTGTGTCAATGAAACTATTTTCCAGCTGCTCTGCCACATAATATTACATCCCAGATAATTTTGAACAGTAATTTATGCTGATTTCACGTCTCCTTTTAATCTGTCTACTGGGAATTAAACACATCATATACCCAACTGAGGTCTCTATACTGTTTGTATTTCTCTTCAAGTGCAGAGAAAAATTTTCAAAATAGACAATGAGTAATACTAGGAAAAAAAGTAAGTTGCTTATTTGTTTTTTTTTCTTTTATTTTATAACCTACAGCCTAAAAGAAATGAGATAAGCCCCTCTGAAAAACTGATGACAATATTGAACAACAGCTGAAGATTGGGAAGTTATAAATCATTTAGTTTGACCTCAAAGCCAAATATCTAATAGAGCATTTACTGTATGATTCAAAATGTAAGAGTAATTTGCACTAGTCATTAGAGTTTCTTGGGAAGTTCATCTACTTATACAGACTTAATGGTGTTTTTAGAAACTAGCTGAAAGTGATGATAGGTATGATAAAAGACACAGGGATTTCTTCAGAAGTCTTCACATACATTTTGATTAAACAACACACGTAGGTGGAACTCACACGCTGACCGGACTAGGAACAGGATCATTGATAAATTTTGAATGTGGCATATACAAATGAAAAAAATTTATTAAAGTAGGACCTTTTAGAGACCAAATCTTTATTTGTCCCTACTTAGTTTCTTCATCAGCTGTTGGGATAGGGATATCAAAAACATCCTGGAGAAGTTTGCAGATGGCATACAGACTAGGAATTATGGTACATATTTATATTATAGAGTCATGGAATTATTCAAACAACTTGATTACAAGATTTCCAATCTGATTCTGTAGCCAGAAACAAGGAAGCAAAGGTGACAGACTAAAGCTACTTAAATTCAAGTACAGATAATTGTTTAAGGATAAGTTTGCAGGACAATTTTTGTGGTCAAAATGTTACTATATTAATAAAAAGAAAAATATCACAAAGTAAAAGGAAATTGATGTTTGCATTTGCATATTGCTGGTGAACCAACTGCTAAAGACTATTATGTCTTCTTCTGGGATCCATATGTGGAGAAGAGTGTTGAAATAATAAAGACATTTGAAATTAATGCTCAGAAACTTATGTGTAGTTAAAAAAAAACCTTTAATAGTTCATCTGGTCAAGAGTTGAGTGAAATGTTTCTGAATCCCTGTGGATTCCCTATGCAGGAAAAAGAATCAGATAATGGAGTGCTTTTCAATTTTGCTGATCAAAGTGTAACAGGAGCTAATAGTTGGAAGTTGATGTTAGACAAAATCAGCCTTGAAATTAGAAGGAATTTCCTGGCTGTAAAGGCAACTGAACAGTTGCCAGAGAAAATGGTAGACTAACCACTCCTCTAGTGTGCTTTGGATTAGACCTTTTTTTCCCCCTGAAATGTCATAGTTTAATATAATTTCTGGGAGAAATTTCAGGACCATAGGAGTATTTGAGTTACTTCACTGGGATTATTCTTTTCAGGCATAAAGTTGTGAATTTATGTGTTGGTTCATTCATTTCCTTCTTTGCTGAACTGTTAGGAAAACAATATTACCATGACTCTTCAGCTACTCACCCACAGGGATAAGGAAGAACAGTATCCCTAGAGGCACAACTGATCAGATATGTTTTTGATTGCAGTTGCTTTTTCCTCCTTTCTCTGAAACATCACTAAATGTAAGAACATGAAGACTCTTTTCCCAAGGAAGGGGGGCAAAGGGGAAGTGAAAGAAGGAGGAAAAGTTAACTTGCTTTGAAACTTGGATGAGAACTTGACAGTTTCATCTCCTTTGTCATACATATGTATGCTTATGACAACCAGTCAGTTCCCTGCCTTTCTAGAGGCATTTTGATGTCTGCTCTTCTGTCTTTCTGCAGATTGTGGTTCAGTGCTGCACTGTAACCAGAGTCTGCATATGTAATATAGACATATTAGGACGGACGGCTGCATTATACCAGAGGTCTGAATGGATGATATAATGAGCCTATTGGCATTAATTAATTTTATTTTGTTTGATTTTTCTCTCATAATTTGTCAGCCTATCAGTACACCAAGAATACAGTCATGGTAATCATCTTATCTGTGCCAGCCCTTGAACCTAATGACTCATCTTTGGTTTATACTGGCTTTACTGGAACAATTTTGCGTTGACACTGAAACTGCGTCAAAAGCTGGGCCTTGTGTCCCTTTTAAAGAAATTAACTGACTGCTTTGCCTAAAGTCTGGGCATAGTGCTGGTGAAGTTCACTTACCAATAAAGGCCTAAGAACTCAGAAAAAAGCGTGAGAAGCACATCTCTTTACAGCAGTAAGCTGACAGTGAGTTTTGGTAGCAAAAAAAAAGCCAGACAAAATTGGGAAAAAACCCCAAACCCCGACTATTTCTGTTTATTTCAAAAGTTAAAATGTAAACACAGTAGTGAAAAAAATTGAAAAAGAAGTTCTAAGGAATATTTGCCCTTAAAAAAGTGCATACACAGGTTGCAGTTTTTCAGTCATGTCTTATTTTATTTCTATGGCAGATAACATCTAAGATTCCTAAATAACCATAGAGAAAACAAGTGTCATACATTGTCTGTGATTTCTGCTTTGAGAATTCTGCTACTCAAGGCCCTTATCATAAGGAAAAGCTTCTCACTTTATGATCTCACAGTCATTCTAATTCACTGGAATAATTTATAATTAATTTATATTTTTTGGCAGAAGTCAGTTTTTCACATTTAAGACGGAGAAATATTCATTATGATCTGACTAAATAAATACATTTAAAATAAATACATTTAAAAACGTATTAAAATATTAGCAAACAGGCTTCAGGAGAGCAGAGGAAATAAAATAAATTGTAAATTTTACAAGTCTAAAAATAGACCTGTGGAGTAAAGAATTACCTTTGGAATATCTTGTCATTTTTGACTGTCCATGAAGAACATTAGTAACAGCTAAAAACTCTATCAGAAACTATCAAACAATTCAGGTCACTGCAAAGAAATTATTAAGAGACAGCAAACCATTAGCATCTATATTTATACATCTCTTAGCAAAGAAAAGGGAATCTCCTAGACAGGGAGTTTAATTTTCTGCCACTTCAGCCCTTTGTGTTCCTTTGTAGCTTTTTGACTTCATGTTTTGTAACATAGCCAGTACTGTCCCTCACAACAGCTTATCACTGTGGTTTTTTTCCAAGTTTTTTTCCACCTTTGATATAAGGCTGAAGGGATCTAGCTAACACTTGAAATGGAGAAACAGTTCTATGAGACAGAAACCAATTGTTAAACAAATATAATGGACTGAAAATGAGATGGTGTACCAGTAAAGAGACAATTTGAGTAAATTGTTTTGCAAGTGATCATCAGCATGCTCCAAAGTATATTTCTGCATTAGTGTACTATTCAATACTTCAGGAATAAGCTGAGCAATTTTTCAGGATTAATATATCATAAACTGACTAGGTTTGCAAGACCTAATTAAAATAGGAAAAGTAGAATGTTAATTCCTTCCTTGCTTCCTTTCTTCTTCCCTTTCCTTCTTCCTACCTTCCTTCCTACTTCCCACTTCCTTCTTTATATATCTAAAGCTGTTAGAGTGGATGTCTTGGGACAAAATTAAGGTGATTATTAGACAATTAGGACTTGTTTTTTTTCAAAATGTCTTCACTTTCTCCTTTCTGTTTCATCTCACATGCCTGTTATGCAAAATTCAAATGGAGAGTTTTTTTGCCACTGGAACTAGATCTAGTTGGTGTTCCTGTGAGACTTCTCTTTTTCTATTTCTCATTCATCATGTAATTGTATAACAAAATGACACTTTCATATCAGGCTTTAAAGAAGAATTTCATGCACAAAGGAAATGAAATGCAAAACTCTAAGATTCCTAAGACTAATAACTCAGACACTCATTCTAATTTAGTAGAAAAAGCATTTTCTACTGAAATTCAAGCAATGGGATAGGAAGATGCTGTTAGACTAATGATTATTCTATTCAGTCATATGTAATCAAAGCTTGCCATCAGTGGACGAGAAGATTCCCTATCCTTATAAGCATCCATCTCTTACCAATTCCAAAAAGCAAAGGCTTCCCATATTTTAATTCATAGAACCATAGAATGATTTGGGTTGAAAGAGACCTTAAAGATCATCTAGTTCCAACCCCCCTGTAATCAGCAGAGACACCTTTCACTATATCAGGTTGCTCAGAGCTCCATCCAGCCTGGTCTTGAACACTTCTGGGGATGGGACATCCACAGCTTTTTTGGGCAACCTGTTCCAGTGGCTCATACCCCCACAGTAAAGAATTTGTTTCTAATATCTAATCTATACCTACCCTTTTTCAGTTTGAAGCCATTACCTCTTGTTCTTTTACTACATGCCCTTGTAAAAAGTCTCTCTTCAATTAGGTCACCCTGAAGCCTTCTCTCTTACAGGCTCACTACTTTTAAAAAGTATTAAAAGGTTATATTTCTAAGTAATTTTTATTCCTGTTAAATGTTTTCCCCCCTCATTGGTTGAATACTCATAAAACCCATGGACCTGGTAGAAAGCATAAATTATCCATCTGCAATGTGACAGCATTAATACAGCAGACTAAAATGATGGGCACAATGACACATAAGTTTGATAGTAAAACTCCCTTTTACTACAATGGAATGAACTTCCTTACCAAGAATGTTTATTTCAAACTGTATCCTACTCAAAGTATTTTTTCACTTAAGGTAATTTACATATCTCCAGGCCCTAATCTATGTTTTTGTCCATGTGATGGTTACCAGAGTAAGATCTTGCAGAGATTCACTGACTCTAAGAATTTCACAGGCTGGTCTGGCCATATGTTGTCTCTGAACGCTGATTGTTAATTACAAGTTTGAAGAATTTTTCCAAGGATTTATTTTCAAAGCAAAATGACAACTTCATAATTTTTCTCTCTTTTCTGGAGACTACTCATGATGAAATTATACATGCTCCAAATACTTACCCCTTCTTCTCCAAATAAAAATACTAAATGAGGGCTTCTAAATAAAACATAAACATTTATAGCTCTTTTAAATAACTGCCAAACAATAAATTCTGCTCTGCCTTTTAGACACAGTTAATGCAACAATACAGTTTAGCAGCCACCAATCTCCATATTTGTTGAATTAGGTACAATGGAATCTGCTATCATAATAAATGAAACAGCACTATTTGAAACTAAAATAATTGCTATCACCTTTTTTTTACCACTTCTTCTAGTGAATTTTTTCTGTCATTTTTTTTAAAATCTTGAAAGGAGGAGAAAAAGCGCATTTCAGAATGTTAAATGAAAACTTTTCAGCACCTGTCAAGGCTTTACTTCAGTATTACCTTGAATGTTACCTTGTGCAGCTAACATGAAAGGATCTGCTACTGCATTTTGTTCCAAAACCGAAAGACTTCATTAGATGATTTGCATTCTTCTCAATTCATTTTCTTTGAATATACCCAGAATTTTTTAGTTGTCTTCTATTTCCAGACGTCCTAAGACAAAGTAAGCAATTACCATCTGACCCTATTTCATCAAATCATTCTAAATGCTAAGCTGTCAATCTTGTTTTGAAATTCTGAAGGCTTCTCTCTCTCAAACATTAGCCCTTTGGTTTAACAGGGCCCAAGAGAAAGGTGACATCTTTCAAACTTTAGCCAGTAGATAATGATGATGAAGCAGACCCTAATTATAGAAACACACAGTGCAAGCATACTGTAAGGCCCCAAGATAAATCAGCTAGCGGAATGTTTCTAGAAGGGCTTACATGTCAAAATTGTCCAGGAAAAAGAATTTGATATTCATTTTCAGACAACATTAGTGTAGCCCTTACATTGCTCTTGGAGTGGTTGACAAGAACCAAGCATTCAGTTCATGTGTAAGTATAGTTCAGGCTTCCTTGCCAAGATGAATCTGATAGAGCATAGGAAAAAGAATAAATTCAGAGCACACTGAGGTGAGAAACAATAATCTCACACGTCTCATGCAGTATCTCAAGAATCTGAACTTGTATCACAACCATTTGAAGGCAGAGAGCATATGCTTATGTGACAAAGCCCAGAGAAACCCAAAGTTCCTCTGGACCAATGCAGTTTAGAGAGGAGGAATATTCTTCAGAGAACATAGAGATTATTTCTAGTCATGTGGAAATTTTACCTTTTAAAAATACAGAATCTCATCCCATTGAATTAATGTAAATTTTACCATAAAGTTTATAATTGAAAAATATGATACCAAATCTCATGTACTTAGGATGGAAGATGAAGTTGTGTTTACTCAGAGATTCAACGTATTATACTGTTCAGTGTATGAGGGAGGTTGCAGATACATCTACTATGAATGTGCTCTGTGACTACAAGATATCTGAGCATTCTGATCTGGAGTACTTACCACACCTTTTGCAATCAGGCCATCATGACGCCACAAAAATTAAATGCCTACAGAAAGAGGTAATGAAACTAATGGAATCTCTCTCTGTAACAGATTCAGTAGTGAGTCTCCATTCTTCAAATTAATTCCTTTTTAAGATTTCTAACTTGAAGATTTTTGACCTCTCCAATTAATATCCAGTGTAAATGCATAACAGAAATGTGTAATCACTCCTGGAAACAGAACCTGCAGTCCAGATGGCCCCAAAAGACCCCCATAAAAATGTAACAACCCTTCTTCCATCAAAAGATTTGGCATTTTAAAAAAAGTGTCCCAATGTCAATTTTTTGGTCAAAACTGTTTTTTTAACATTGTTAAGGTTATTTCTGACCAGGGGCATTTAAAAAAAAATAATATTACACTTGAGTAAGACAATATTAGATCTCATTTAGTGAACTGATGATAATAAAGATCCTTATCTGTCACTCTAACACTTCCAATGCTTCTGATACTTCATCTGCAAATATGCATATCCCACTACTGTGCCCAAGTTAAGTACTTAAGAATATGAAGCTGAGGTTACTCATGGGTTTGTGAGTCAAATCTCTTGAAATTACAGGAAAATAAATCCCCCTTGTAAATGCTCAAGATGCGTTTTCCATGATTTTTACTGTTGCCAGGAAAAGGCACCAGGCTTTGCACTGATCTGGCAGTCCAGAAACTCAACATTTGTTTCCACTCACCTTGGCCTGAGATGATTTTATCTTGGTTTAACAATTGCAAAGGGATCAGTTTAGTTTGAGTGCTGGGAACAGAACGGGTGGTAAAATTGCAGGGAACCATGGTGCTGCAAACAACTATCCCTCAGGGTAACAGGGGTGGGGGGAGGCTGAGGACAACTTTCAAGGAAGCAGACTCTGTGACAAAAATATAGAAAATAAACACAGGTAAAACAAGTCTGAGGAGGAAAAAAATCCCAGGATGAACACCATGGTTCTCCTGCTGAAGATTTCAGAATGCCAACAACTTTTCCTCACACTTCTAAGAAAGACCGAAATTTCTAGCCTTAGGACCTAGAGGAATACTAATAGGGTTGGTACAATACAAGAGAACAGGGAATTATACTAGGAAGATTATTTTATATGACAATTTTAATTGTAATATTTATAAGTCTTTTCTGTATTCATTAGACAATTTAGATTATGAATTCATTAAAATATTCTCTGAACTTAGACTGAATTACTATTATCTAAGATGCATTCCTCTTTGGTCATAAGAATATTTTGACGATAATTCTTGGAGGTCTTCTCCTCTATATTTTGAAAGTTGTTCTGCAGCTTTCTTATTCTCATGATTAAAAGCCTTCCCAAGGTTTCAAAGTATTATCATTGTTAGTTTATTTCCAGTTATTCTGGTGCCAGTATTACTCTAAGGTTTTCATAATTGTTTAGTTCTATGATTCATTTATTTTTACTGTCTTAAATTGTCTTCCCTTCAAAATCTATTCTGAAGTTTGTAGGATCCCAGCTGTATGATAGAAATCTGTAAAAGGTCTGGTAAAAGGGAAAAGTGGGAAGATTCAGCAATGCATATCAGCTCATGCAGAGCCATCTTCAAATGATTTTTTTAGGTTTTTTTGCTTTTTCTAAACAAATTGAGTACTAGGGATAAATTTAAGTTTAACAGCACTCACTGGTGGATATGAAGTTTGAACAAAAACTTCAGACCCAAGGCAAGTTATTACTCTTTTCCATTGTTCCTTCACATATTATGCAATGCCAATTTTACATAAGAAAGTTTCCTAATTACTGTCAGAGATATTTCAAACATGTGCCTCATGCAATGGTACAACTAAGATAAATGCTAGTAGTCTAGCAAAGCCTTGGAGCTGAAAAAAGTAACCTAAAAATCTCCACAGAAATTTAGGGAATGAATCTGTGTATATCATGCTGAGAAACAGTAATCTCACATGTCAGTGTTAATCTCACATGCATGATAAAAGTTACAAAAGAGAAGAGTTGAAGGAAAAAGTCAAAGGTAGGAAAATAGCAAGACACTATATTTGGAAGTAAAGTCAGCTTTCTTAATAAAGGAATCCCACTGGCTGTTTGCACCCTATTGGGGATTAAAAAAAAATTAATTGCATGCCAAAATATTTGAACTCCTATAAAAAAGGTAGAATTTCTAGCACAGAAATATAAGAACCTAGTGAGATTGAAAACTGAAATCTTCAGAAGATTTCATCACTTTATTAACTTCACAGCTTCTCCAAGCAGCGTGAAAGTTAATACAAACAGCATCTGTTTAAAATATGATAGAGGAGCAAGGCTCTAAATACCATATGGGTCCTTTTGTAAAACCAGAAAATTCTTCCTTGTATGATCCTTGAACTGACAAAATATTGTGTTGAGAAAATGTGACTGCAGCATTGTAAGGCAGAGAGGTCAGTAACATCCAACCAAGCCATACAAAGGCTTCTCTTCAACTTCACTGATTTCCAATGAGTCCTTTCTCCCATTGAGGTTGAAAGGATGGGAGAAGCTTTTTGGTGTTGAGAAAAGGCATTTAGATTATTACTATTTTGATAATCGTTCTTTTCCCGTCTCATTACAAAATTTTTCTGGTCCAGTTTCATCCTTTTTGGCACTCTTGTGAGGCTTGTGGAAATTGGCCAAAGTGACTTTAGTTAGCTTGATAGACTGGGATAAATAGGTTTGTACTTTGTGTAAGTTCAGATCCTATTCTATTGCTATAGAAACATGCTTCTGTGGGACAGTATATTATCCTGCATGATCCAGCATTGCTAGTCCTCACTGATTAGCGCAGAGAAAGAGTCAGTATGCATAATATATGATATTAGGAAACAAGCAGACCAACCTGATAAGAGTCTGACCTTATCTATGAGATCAGATATTCTGAGAGATAACTACAGCAACAAAAATATGAGAGAGAACTGTTAAAAATTTTTTCCACCTTATGCATATATTATCAATAGTTTCAACATTTCTCCGTTCAGTGTTGTCTGTTTTCTGCTTCTCAAATTTTTCCCTTTGACATTCCCTGTGAAAATATCCAGTAATGAAACCGTAGCCCCATAGAGAGTAAGATTAGATAAAATAATTTTTATATATGAATATTTTCATCATTCTGACCTGGAATTCTGGATTTGACGCAAAAGGTCCTATACCTCTAACAGTCTACCAGTCTAAACTTCCCTGAAAATTAAATCAAAACAAGATAAATAAATATAGATTAATGACGACAGGTTTCAGAACATGAAAACTGATCAAGCTAAACCAAAGTACTGTCACTGACCAAAGCATTATTGTGCAGTTATATAAGAAAAATTATCAAATTTTTTTTCAGTAGATGTCTGAAAGACAGCTGATTCACCAATATATTGTATAAAAAAATCCCCCAAGATTTTTTTGCTCAATACAGAAAAAACCACTGGTTTTTAAATAAGTAAAAAAAAAAAGGTATTAGGAAATAGCAGTATGTTGATGACTTACAGCTATAGAATAATTTTGCATGAAAAAAGCAAGCAGAAGGATGCAAGTATTGCCTGAGTCTAAAAAGCTGCTGGAAAAAAAAAAGGACAGCTGAGAATTATTAGAAGTGCAAACATAGTAATAAGAATATGCCTCCATGTCATATTGCAATGCTCCTAGGCATCTGAAAAGACAGAACTATATCTGACAATTTTCACTGCAGTATCACAGAACAGAGTACTACTTACTTTACCCACAGGATAAATTATTACAGGAAGGTGCTACTCTCTGATCAGCTCAAGTAGCTCCACACAGCCCTGTAACATGCAGTGTTGGAACAGAAGAGAGACTCTGAAACTGATAACTGAACTATACTGCAGTTTTCTGTTGTAGTTTAATGTTCATCTGGAAAATCCTGATTACTATTTGTAGCCCTTCTGATCAGATACAAGGCTGTCAGTATAACATCTATAATGTTTAGTGGGTTGAATTAGGTACTTTGTTGCCCTATCCTTAAATATTAATTGACCAAAATGAACAGTGTTTATAGATGAGAGTTTGTTGCCTATTGTTTGTGGAAAGTAAAAAAACAATTTTATTTAATGTCTAAAGTAATTTTGCATAGAAATCATTTAAAATCCCAGGCAAAGCAGGTCCAAAAAAAGTTAAGCAGATCAAAAGAGGAATAAAAGTAGTAAAATAAAGACATACTTATGAAATCAAACCTTAATATGAAATAAAAATAATTCTGAAAAACGGAACTGAAGGGCTCGACTGAAGACGAACTTCATGAAGAAAAAGTTGATATGTTTTAAAGATAGAAAGTTGAAACATTCAATAAACAAGAGGCAAGAAAATTACTGATAAAATGATTTACACTTAACAGTAGCTTAAAAATAAAACTCAGTGGTCACAATTCAAACAAAACAAATAATTTTGTTTTCAAAAAAACTCCGAACCATAATGTTTTAAGTCCAAGTAGTTCTCTATGCAACAGTTTTTAGTATGTTTTATCATGGCTATCCTAAGAATTCTGGAGGTCCTATACATAATTTAATATCATATTAATCTTCTATGTATTTGCAGAGGACTCTATATCCCATGCATAGCAAGAGATCTGTGGGTTTCAGCTTATGAAAATACTATGTTAAGAAGGCACAAATCCTGTAAATTAACTTCACATCCCACACAGTCTATCACTAAATTCAATCTGGCAGTTTGAGTCATCAGACTGGCAAGGTCTAAGAATACAATACTGGAAATAATAAAAACTAGTACTCAAGTTCTGATCAGCCTAGAAATCTTAGAGCAGGTGCATCGTCTGCATCTGAGAGAAACATTTTAATTACATCTCATATACTATATGCTGCAACTTGAAAAGGCTTAAAAATTGTACACTGAGTAAAAGCCAAAGGCTTCTAAAAATCAAACGAACAGTTTTACTCTGTAGGGGATATCACTCCATGGAAGAATTTGAATAGGAGTAGAATAAAAGAAAGCAAATGCAAGTTTCACGGGATTCAAAATCCTAAGGATAATTAACAGTTCAAAGTTTTAGTAGACTTTACTGAAAAATAATCATTACCACTGTAGTAAAACATTCTTCAAACATTTTAAATTATTTTTATGATACTTTTGTTCATTTCCATATATAGCCAGGCAACGTCCTCTCTGCTGTTTCACCTCCAGTGGCTTAATATTACTCTTATGAGGCTGTTGCACCACATATCAGTTCATTCTCTTGTTACTTGTGTGTAGACCACTAAGAGAAGTTCTCTGCAAACAGGAGACATTGCATTTTATATTGTATATATGGTAGCTCAATCCATACTTAGTGGAATTGTTAAGTTTAAAAGACTTTTTATGACACTTATCTGGAAAAAGAACTGATCAATTCATTATATTAAGAGCAGGAAATCCAACATTTAAAGCAAAAGACATTACAGACTAATCAGTAATTAATCTTATTCTACTTTTGTCAGGGAAAAATGTTAGATTGAAAGTATGAGAAAATGTACTCATGGTTTTCTTTTTTCCTAAACATGCAGTTTACAGTAATTACAACTTCTGTTTTGTTTTTTTTGTGTGTTTTTTTTTTTTTTTTTACTGTCATTGTGCTTTGTGTTTCAATTTGACAGCTGTTTAGTTTTCAAAACCTTTGGTGAAAATATATGAAAGTGGATCGTTCAGTCTTGTTTTGTCTTTGCCATATAAGGCCATGATACTTTATAAATGTATGATTACACATCCTTTTTCCATTGACCCTCTCACGCATTTAGTGCACATGATGCCTATTGATACAGGAGTAGTTTGCTATGCATCAGCAATGACTCTGTGAGACTCATCTCCACTTGAGTGTGCACCATTACACAAAAAACTTGGTGAGTAATACACTGTTTGGAAAGTGAAATGCAGAATCTACAGTTAGACATCTCAGTGAGTGGTCTAATCATTGAGTATAGTTAAAAAGAGGTGCAACTGGTTCCATCTTCCCCATAGGCAACTGCTTTTTTTGAGAAATATTTGCCATTTCAAATGTCTTAGCCATTTCAAGTCTTGAAGTCCAACATGATGAGTTGCAGCACAGCATCATCCCGCAGACTAAGTTGTGTTTCATCTTTGACAGTCCTTTTTCTTGCAGTTCTGGCTCTTTCATTTAACTTGTTTGGTTTTTTGGGGTTTGGGTGGGTTTTTTGGGGGATTTTTTTTTGGTGCTTCTTTTTATTCTTGGAAGTAGCTAAAAAATTTTGGTTGACTCATCGGAATGGGGAAAAAAGTTATCCAGAGGCAGAAGACACGTGGCACAAAGAAGGTGGGGCAAATTATTGAAAATTTGGTGAAGTTATTTACAAATTAAAACAGACTCTCACAGGGTGAAATACCAAGAAAATTTGAAACTATTTTTACTTCTTTTAAACAAAATTATCTAAAGACTGTATGTCATTTTTGTCTGCATGGTTATTAGGATGCCTCTAACATTGGGTGTTTTTAAGAATCCAGGAGAAGTAAAATGCATGGACTTTTTCTGAATAAGTACAAACCTCAGTTCCATAAAGACCTTTTATATGTTTTCACACAAAAACCAGAAAATGAAAAGACACAAACAAGAAGAGGGACAACACATAAACAAACAAAAAAAATACAATATTATCTTCACATAATATATGTGTCCTATAGGACACTACTTTATTAAAGACTGTATAAATTCACATGCAGACACATTCCTTTCAGTTCCTCAGTTTTTCTTTGAATACACAGCCATAGTGGAAAACCTTTACAGATCCACTCTACTGTTGTTAAAAGGGAATCTTCCTTCCCTTTTCATCCATTTGCCCGTTACCAGGTCAAGCATTTAAAACATATAAATCAAAGACATGGAGGGATGAACAACCTAGCATTAAAAACAGTCTTTTAAAAGTTCCTATGCAGATCTGAAACTGGTCTTAGAAGAAGACAGATACAACTTTGATTTTTTAAAAAAAATTCAGAATGGCAGATTTTCAGTCTTCCTAAAGTACATTAAAAATCTAAGTTTCAAAGGTTTTCTTTGTGAATGTAGGCAGAGTAGTTCTTCAGGGTTTATTGCTCCCTGCATTCTATTTTAATTGAGCAGTTATTGAATGAGAGAAAATAATTTTTTGAAAGAAAATAACCTCTTCATTTTGCCTCTTCCTCTCTTTATATGAAAGAAAGTGACAAGAAATTTTTATTTTTAGAGAGGATTTTTTTTTTTAAATATAAGGAAGCCAATAGCTATCCCATGTGTTTGGAAATTGAAACTGTTACCTTAGAGAACAGATAGCTTCATTAAACATATGGGGAAAAGATAAAGAACAAGATAACCAAGAAGTGAACACATTTATCGTAATAAGCAGGAGCTACAGCAGCACCTCAATTAGTGAGGCCTTTCCAAACATTTTGTAGTAGACATTAACTTTTGGTAAGGGATTCAAAGAAGAGTAATGCATGGTTATCATAGATTGCCATGCAAAAATGAAGGTATGAGATAAAACCAAAAATTTAAATAGTAGGACATAAAGACTGGCATCACTGGTGCCATAATAATAAGGTGGTGGCTTTATAGCTTCTTAGGTCTAACAGTTCAGAAAAGAGAATTATGCTGGATTTCAGTTATACTCTTTTTAAAGATGACAGAAAGGTAATAATTGCCTGAAGCAATTTTGTTATAAGTCTGTACTATAGCACTTTTAAGTATGACCATACTAAATATAAACATATACATATGACTACAAAATAAAAAAATCTCTTCCTGTGACAATACATTTAATGTAATTCCTTCCATAGATATATAAAACACCATTTTAAAAGGAGTCAGGTAATTCTGGCCCTTCTAGTATTGTAAAACTTTTCAAAACTTCATTGTTCTAGTGCTTATGAATCATTCTCCAAATTCCCAGATGCATTCACAGTCCTGTTTCTTCTTACATTAATATTCTATCATAATTTAGATAACTCTTTTTCTTCCATGGCATTTTTAGAAACCAGAGTCAAAATCCACGCTACTTTAATTTTGCTGAACCAAATCAACAGATTCTAGATGACTCTACCTATGCTTATAGTTACTCTTCTTTACGACTGTGTCTATTTGGAGTCACATTTCTCTGGGCAAGGTGGCCAACACTGTAGGAAACCAAAACTGTCTCAGTGGTGCCTGCTAATGCTATTTGTTTCCATTGGAATTGAACTGAGATATTTCTCTGCAATTCATTTAGCCCCTCTGACACTGTAGGCTGCTGTAGAGGTGACCTTCCAACTGGTATTTATAACCTACTTGGGACTCCTTGGCTTCCTAACCTTGAAGTTAGTTGAGGTTACTGATAGTGACAACTGCTCCTTCACTTTCTGCTTCTGAGTATATATTTTTTTCATGTAGTGTGTAGGTTTAAAGGACATGATTTAGTAAATGATGACATTCAACTAAAGCTTCTGCTTATAAAGAAGATATTTAAAGTATTTTACAGGCTACACATCTAAAACAACCACTTCTTGACATATCTGTCCTTGAGCAATGGTCCAACCTGGTGAACGTGTCCTGTCATCCTAACAGATGGCTGTTGTTCTAGACATCTGAGGGACATGAATTCATATCTGAGTGATGTGAATTCATTCATCTGGCTGTTAAGTGAATGATACTCAGCCAAAAAAACCCAAACAGTTGTATTATTTGAGGCTTTGCGCTCTTACTTAAGGAACTGAGAAGTTTTAATCTGTTTGTATCATTAGCAAATCATCCGTATTTATGCATTTGTTGATCTAGTCTTCTAGATGTGCTCATGAGCTGGAATATGTAATGAAGAGTAGATTCATTAATGATTATTCTTTAACATCATAGCACATTAATTAAATCTCTTGGAATTAGGTGTTCTATGACTGTGGTAAAATTGACAAAATGGAATATAATATGAAATGTTTCTGTTGAACTCAATCCAACACCAAACAAATAAGTAGTTGCGTAGGATTTAGGATTTCAGTGTACATTAAGTCTATCTATGCTCTGCACTGACTGTGGCAGAAAAACGCATGGGATTTGCAACCTCAGTTACATACTAACAGTCTCAAGCCATAATTATGGCCTTAGGTTCAAGAACATCTGTTCTACGTGCTATATAATGTGCATGAAGTGAAAAATATCAGAGCATTTTCCCTATTTAGGGGTCTGTTGTAATATTTCTCTTAAGAAAGTCAGAGTTTTTCTTTTGTAGAAGTGTATGACTGCATATTTGTTTACTCCACTGAAAGGAAATCCACTGATTTCAAAACCATAGCATGGTTTGGGTCCAGAAAGTTGAGGCATGACAAGTTCTTTGTGTTTCAATCCACAAAAGGATCTCTGTGTCATCCCTTTTGGTAGCTACACAACACTACACAAGTGAAGTATTTATGTCAGTATGCCTACATGAAGTTAAATAAATAAAAATTATAGAACTTTATGGAAAGTTATACAAACATCTGGTTTTCCTCTGTTCTCCATAAAAAAGATCTAAGCAAGGTCTCAAAAGGTGAGGAATCATTTCATAACTGTTCCATACATTCATCTCTACTTTTCATTGTTAAACAAAGAAACACTTCCTACTTCACTGGGATAAATCATTACCGATGTTTTCAGTATATATACTGTCTACTTTTGAACACCACAGCTTTTCTAAATGTCTAGTTTTTTTGTTTTGTTTTGTTTAGAGATTTGTATTTCAGTGTATCTTAGCTAGTATTTTATGTTTCAGTGTTTTTTCTTGTCTCTAATGTTTGACTTGAAGTTTCTCTGAAGTTTCTCTGTATATGCCAAATTATTTTTGTGATGGATCAAATAATAACAGCCTTGTGAAAGATAAGGGTCTGTTTGCTACATCCAACTGATTACCTCAAAACTAAGAATAACTATAAGCTATCAGGGTCAGAAAACAAAGTTTCTAAAATATTTATAATGTGACATGTTCATTCTGGCCTAGACAAAAGAAATGCATAGGCTAAAGAGGAGTCTGGTCTTCACTATTGGCCAAGTCAAGGATGAACTGCTGAAAATGAACTTCAGAGTGCCAGTGTAGTGTGGGCACTTGACTTCAGACAGGTCTTTTAAGAAAAGAATCAAAGAACTTAAAGCTTTAGAGACAAGTTTAGGATGAGAGGTTTTACTGATCCTAAAATTTGAAAAACTTTAGACCTTTATGGAAATAATTTTGTAAACCAATAGCAAAATCAGCTTTTTTATATCTCTCTCTGTATACTCCTCAGCACATCTTTAGATTTTTTTCTGCAGTATGAATTCTAGCTTTAAAGGTAGGTTAATTACATGGGGAAAAAAAGGAAGCAGGTTAGAATTTCACTTCCAAGCATCATATGTTAATAAGTTCACCACCATAACCAAAAGAGTCAGAAGAGTCCAAAGACTGAAGAGTCAGAAAGCTCAAGACCAGAATATCTGGAAAAAAATTACTCTGCCACACTTGAGATGTCTGCAACAATTTCCTGTTCTTTAATAAAACAAGATAATATTATTGAAGTCCTTCACTGCTGTCAGTTTTAATTCCTTTATTGCCTCTAGGAATAGACTCCATAACATGTATGTGATCCCCAAGGATTAAAGAATAAAAGAAAATGGTCCTGAACTGAGAGTTCACAGCTGGAAGAGCAAGCCATTATCCCAGATTTAATTATTCAGAAAGTATAGTTCGAGGGCATAGTCAAAAGAGTTCACAGAAAGACAGTGACCTAAGAATTCTTTTGCCTACCTGGAGGTAAACGTACCTGAATGACAGTACGCAAAATATCTTTTTTCTAGTTACTGTATAGTTGACCAGTGACAACTGCATCTGCATGACATACTTCTCTGTGATTCCCCAGAAGACTGTAAATCACAGCAATAATAAGGATAAAGTACATTCAGTCCATCTACAAAATAAATGCAAAAAGAAAATAAATAGAAAAGATAGAACCTATAGGGTAGGTTTTCAAAGATCTGCAGATTGCAAGAGATTCATTTAAAGTCCCATGAATCATTTATTCTTGAGTTAGAAAAGTTGGTTGGCAGATGGCACACCCATGGTAAACACAGAGCAATAATTGCTTGCAGCATAAGTAGTGGCACTTGGTAAATAAGTTTCTGATCCATAGATCTGATTATTTCTCAATGGCTGATCTTGGGCTATGGAACAAGTCTGCTACTCTTCTCCTATGTATTTTAAGATGTCTTCCAATCTCTGTGGAGAGTCACTACTTCAATCCTTATAAGCAAAAGAACAAAAATGTTGAGTGTCTTCTGAAATAAGAAATGAAACAACTAACAAAAGCACAGAATCATAGAATTATGAAATATCCTGAGTTGCAAGGAACCTACAAGGATCATCAAAGTCCAACTCCTGGCCCTGCAAGGGACAGCCCCAAGAATCACACCATGGGCCTGAGAGTACTGTCCAAATGCTTGCTGAACTCTGGTAGGCTTGGTGCCATGACTGCTTCCCTTGGAAACTGCCTATGCACTAGATAAATAATTTTAAACAGAGGAAGTATTTGTGAATGTAGAGTAGATGGTACTAGGTTCACTGAGCTTGACCTCAAGGCACACGAGTAGACACATGCAATTGCATGTGTGGGATGAAAGCACATTAAATTAAGAAGTGAAAGGGAGAATTAACATATAGAAAGATGAACATTCATGTAAGATGTTGAAATCCCTACCTATTTGAGAAAATCTTGCCAAACACAACAGTGACTTCCTCCAACCCAAATAAAATAAAAATATTTGTTCAAAATTTTCATCAACATTCTAGAGATATAGCCAATGCTAAAATAAACCATCAGTTTTGAGGTGGTTGGTAGAGGTACAAATTGCAACACCAGAGTACTCTCTGAACAGCAAGGTCAGAAACCAGAAAAATCTGTGTCTGTGTGAGGAAGTTCTTAGAAAGTAGAAGATTTCCTAGCAAAGAACTCAAAGCAACTAAAAGTGTTCACAGGGCTGTGAGTTGTTCATCAGTCATTTTAGAGAGAAAATAAGATGAACCAGGACTCTAAAATGGCAGTTTATCCATATTTCCTACACCCAGGAAGAAGGGAGAAGAAGTTAGAGTAGGCATTCTATCTTTTCCTCTAAAAGTTATCTGCTCTTTTTTTTTTTTTTTTTTTACCACATAACCTAAAAATGACTATATTAAAAAGTTCCAATCAGCAGTTCAATAGTTCTCAGAAAGTTTCTTCATTCATCATGGCTTTTGGAGAGGAGGGAAACCCTTTAATTAGCATTATATTCAAATAGCATTTACTAACTACAAAATGCTCTCTTCTCACATGACTCAACTATTTGATGTTGTTGGTTAAGTGCTTGGGAAGAATACTCAGCCACACGCCCTGGAAAGCAGACTGTGGTCACATGGTAATTAAATGACATGTAAATTGCATTACATGACATTTTGTGTCATTACTTTTTTTTTAATCAGCTCTCAGGCAATCCGAATAGGCTGTGTGATAGGTTCTCATGTGCTTCTACAAAAATCTGATGGGGTGGACACAAACATTTAAGCTGTAAGAATTACACCTCAGAGTTCAAGTTGATGGGGTTAATTTTGCAGTGGAGTGACCCCTCATGCAATTTTTTGCTGACTTTGTTGAAAAAAATAATAATAAAAATTTGGGGTAGACCTCGTATCAATTCTTGTCTTACTGGTGAAAATGCTGTTACTCTATGCTACATGCAACAGTCATCACAGCTGTCTAAGCCCTAAGGTGAGCACCCCGGATGAGAAGATGAATCAAATTCTTCCGTTTCAGTGCTGTCAGAGAACACAGTGAAATCTGTGACTAAAAAAGATCTCTGAAGTAAATATTTCATTTCTTTTACCAAATTTACATATGTTAAATTATTTGATAAAATATTGAGAGCTTTGGATATTTACATTGACATCTAACAATATTACATTAGATTAACTGTAGTTTAATATAATATGATTTGAATTAATGTAACCAAAATGAGCCAATTTTCTAAGTCTCTTCTATTAAGCCAACATTTACTGAAATGTTAAGGTATAATGTTTTTGCATCAGTAAGTGAAGATGAATAATTTATTATGTCCAAGACAAACAAGATCAAATACAAGTTCTCCATTGAAACGTTGCATCTAGAACCATACCTGATAAGGCAACTCTTGAATTAACAAATTATGGTAATTTTCTGCAAATTAAAAGTTCAGCTAATTAAAGTGTGAGCTGACCCTCTTGATTGTGCTCTGGAAAAGTCAGTACTGGGCACTGTAGACTAGATTTGGAGAACATGCCTTTGTAACTCAATATACCTTTAATTTCCTATTGACTGTCTCTGTTGCTCTCAATCTCCTGTGTCAGTCAAAAAGTAATTGCAAAAACACAGACTTCAGTGGTAGTTAAATTGATTAAATTTGTGTTTGAAAGCTTAGCAAGAACTGAAATTCCTTTGTCATGGATCTACAATTTATATTAGTTACTTGACAATTCTGCCAGGGATTGAATCCACAGAGATTGAATTCATCTGTTTGTCTCAAGACTGCACAGATTATTTAAATTTTGATCTTAAGCAATTTATCTTTCTGCTTAAATTTGTGTTCATGAAGCAAGTATTCTATATCTGACATGAATGATTCTGATCTTGAAAATCTTTACCGATCACACAAGATCTCCAGCTATTTGGTTTGTGGAGGTGTACCAGTTGTTCACATAGAAGACAACACCACTCCTCCCTGACTTTACTTCTCTCTTGATTCCTTTATATTTTTAATCCATGACTATAACATGATATGCTAGGACTCTGGGAAAAAAAAGTAATCCCACTAAAAAGAATGAAAGATTTAGTGGAATAAGAGACCTCCTCTATGAAGATATTAAATAAATATAACAACTAGGACATTTTTATAACCCAGTTAGGACTGTTTTTGAGCTCCTGAACCATTATATTCACTTTTATTTCACATGATTTAAGCTTCCTCAGTTATCTCAGTAGATGTCCCTTTGGCCTGAAATTCAGATCTACAAAATTCTTTCACTTGTTGTGTAATCATTTTTTTCTTTCAATCATTTCTAATTTACTTCTATTGAATTTCCTTTCCAAGTTAGACTGAAATTTCCAAAGTGGTATTACACTTTGTTTTGTGATTTCATATTAATAATAAATTTCCTTGCATAATCACTATGCTGTTTGAGTATTTTCTCCATGTCCTTTTCTGTTAAAAAAAAATAGAATAGTATCTTATAATTTATTAAATGCATGTTGGAATTTTATAACACCTATTTTTTCATTTTACAAAAACTGGCAACAGTTCTTGTGAACCCACATTAGTCAGTATAGATGCTAATAGATCATTTTAATTTGTAAAGGCTTCTCAGGCTGTAATAATATCAACGAGTAGTGTTTTGGGCCGAAAGTTAAGAAACAGGTTTCTTGAAGAAACAAGAAAGCTTTTTTAAAAATAAAACTACTAAACAACTTGAAAAGTACTGTGCAAGTGATAAAGGGCAAAAATGCAGTCCTTATGTTATTTTTCTTTGTTATGTTTCAATATTTTTGATACATAGAATGACTTTGATATTTTTGAACAAATGGTGTTGCTCAGGTCTTTTGCTGCTGAGTGGTCTTACAGGGGCTATGTTTAGGGGAAAAACATTTGCAGTTCTAAAATTGTCATATGATTTTTTGGTTCTTGGGTGAAGCCAATAGGATAAACAGAAATAAAGAACAGGCATGAATAAACTCTACTTGCTACATACAGTTTATAATATTTCACAGCAGTAGTATCATATGACAGTGACTCTACCAAAGTGTGAAATAGATGTACATGTAAAGAGAGTATTCCAAATCTACAGTGGAACTTCATGAGTAATTTATGTAAGAGCTAAATTGGTTGATGTAATTTAGGCAAGTGAGTCTCATCCATTCATAGACAATAATCACTGTTGACAAAAATGTCATGTGGCTTTTTAGTGCAGAGAAGTTTAGAACATTTAAGTTTGTAGATTAAATGTTCCATAAGTTTTGGTATCATAACAGCTTGTTTTGAAGGAAAAAAATTGGTATCTGTGGTAGCCTCCTCGGCGCTGGGACCCAGCAGTGGGCTCCGTGGGGGCTGCAGCCAGGTGATATCTGAAGCTGGGCAGACAGTTTCCAAGGCCCCTGTGGACTCCTGTCCTACTGGAGGTTGCCTTCCCATTGGGTTTTATGCCCAACAGTATGTCAGTCATCATTAGCTTAAGCCTCACACCATGTTGCCAAACTGCAAACTGTTTGTTCAGTAACCCTGAGATAGCTCAGTTGGTTACAGCATGGTGCTAATAACACCAAGGTTGTGGGTTTAGATTCCTGTCTGGGCTATTCACTTAAGAGCTGGAATTGATGATCATTGTGAGTTCCTTCCAACTCAGAATATCCTGATAAAATGCATGATGTCTTGATGGGGAAGGGAAGTTTTTTTTTGTGGCATGATGTTGAACAACCGAAAATCATAACTTCAGGCAAGTCTGCTGATATATTCCAGCTAAGATAGTTATTGCATTTTCTAGACAAAATGAAGAAGCTCTTCATTTTCAAAGACTGAAGAAGTTCAATCTTTTTCTTGTTTATTTGTTAATGCAGTCTTGAATGTCTTGCTAATTGCCCTTAATACCTGAGAAATAAATAAAACACCACAATTGTTATTAAAGCATGAGGTTTATTTTAAAATTATATTTGGTTTCATGTCTGGTTTCAGTCAACCTAAGCTTCTCCTACTGCCAGAAGCACAGTCCAGTCTTACTACCTCTGTGGATATTCTTGCCACCTGCTTGTCCTGGCATTCCTGCTCTTGTGGTTGCACTGCCAGCTGCAGTTTTGCACAGAAAAACCATCAGTAAAACAAAATTGTTTTTAGGCAGCTGTGCTTCTAATCCTGATGACTAAGTTCCCACAAAGTACTAACAAAGAAAGCATCAAGAATCTTTGATGAAAAGGGTGACAAGTGAGAATCTACCTCTTTGGCAATCACTTCAATTAAAATTGGTTTCTTTAATTTTAAAATCATATTTGTGGATTACTTTTTGGGGTTTTCTCCTCCCCAAGGGCTATCTTGAAAGGCAAAGGTGCAGTGCAGACAAGGCTTAAATTAATAAACTAATACAATTTACAATGAAGATTACATGTCAGGCCCTAAATTTTGTAATGCATTTGCATAGGTCTTTAAGTCCACCTATACTCTATAGAATAGACATGTGGTTTGCATTTGGTGTTTACATCTCCTTATCAGAGTAGGTATCAAAAGAGCTTATGGGGGTTTCTGAACTGGGACACCTTCTGGAACGATATTTAGATGACTCTTCTGTGTGTGCTCTTGCTCCTGCTTGTAATATGATTACTTTTAGAATAGCAAGTTGCAATTGTCCCCTGTAGAGGGCTCCCAGAGAACCATTGGTATAATACTAACTCCTCAGTTGGCTTTAGACAGGTCTGTTTCAGTCAACGTTTTCCAAACCATTACTAAAATCTTAAACAGACATAATTTTTTTTTCCTCCTAGGCTTTTCCTTGTTCTTGTATTAGTTTTTCAAGCTATTCCCTGGTGGAATATCTAATTTCATGTCTCTAGTAGTCAACTGTCACTTATGAAAACACTGCCTTGAGTCAAATCCTGCAATTTCATTCAGAAAATGCTTCCCGAACAACAAAATGGGCATAGTTTTGATGGAAGAGATAGTACAAGACGCGGCATCTTGGTTTATAATCTTCAATCTAATTATGTTTTTTCCCTAGACATCAGCCTAGATTTTTATCATTATTTGTGATTAACAGTATTTGGTTGAAAATGGGTTATATTTACAACTCAGAAGCACTAAATCCTTAGTAGTACAGTCCTATTTTTAACAATTGAGATCATTACAAAAGACTGACTGTAGCAGTACTTCCATTTGGGTATGTTTACTTTTCTTTCTTTCTTTCTTTCTTTCTTTGAAGTGTTGAAATTAAGTTTTTCTACCTCATTAATAAAAAAACAACACTTCCTTAATTTGCTCTAGGCAAACTGAGCTATATGAAATAGTAATAACATGACTTAAGAATGGTAGTCTAATAGGATGTCTTCAGTTAAGTCTCAAGTATGCCTCAAGTAAAGCAAGAATGTAAAGTCAGTAATCAGCACACCTCAATAGGAACTTGATTTCTATTAAAGCTTCTCTATGTTCAACCTTTATTCACCGCTGAAGCAGATTTAATTATTTTTTACCATTTTTGCACAGTTTACAGCTGCTGCTCTAGCTATTACACAAAGCAATTAACTGCTTTCTTTGCTATTTAGGAACTTTAAAAATGATGGGCAAAATGGGTATCAAGCATCCTGTTACTTGGTTTCATAGGAAAAAACTTGCTGCCATATGGGTCAATCTGACTTTGCAACTGCAACACACCATCATGCAGAGGATTTAAATTAAGATCTTAATTTTCAACTGGTAGGTACAGAAGAAAACACAGATTAAAAAAAGAGAAGCAAATTCAAGGAAGGAATGTCTAATGTTCAGTGATATTTGAAACCAAACAAAAAAACCCACTAAATCACTAATCTGAGTTTGACTGACAAGTTATGGAGTAAAAGATGAAGGTAAGTAGAAATCCAAATATTATAAAAATTGGAGAACTATTTTCTATACTCCTTCACTTTAAACTGAGAAGAAACAACATACTGGGCAATAGGTTCCTGACATACTTTTGGAGCAGACACAACATTGTGTCATTGTTTATATTGTCTTTAGAAAGGCTGTATGCACAAACTCATTGTAATAAAATATTAATTGGTGTTTCCCAATGCTATTTTTAAGGCAACTTTCATCTCTTATTAGAGGCAGAAGTAGACTGCATAAGGGCAGAAACAAAAATTTTTCACAGCAGAGCAGATGTTTACACATTGTTTGCTGCTGAGGCAAGTTAATACATGTGAGATCACCAAAGCTGTACTCCTAAAATTTAAATCTGTTCTGATTGCTAACCTGAGACACAGTTTTTCAGTTCTGCTTGAAGAAATATAATAAATACAGATTGAAGTAGATAGTAATTAGCATCAATAGACTGAGTTTGTTCTCTGAGCGAAGTACTAAGTGCTCTGCTGATACTTCATTGTAAGTACTAAAGAAGTTATTTCCATCTGAAGTTATTTCCAAAGGAAACTACAAAATACTTATTTAAAGAGTTGGTTGCTATGAAAACTTCAGTGTTTGGAACCTTGACTCTTTCTCTTTTTATTTTTCTGCAACTATTCTAATATTCAACAAGCTCACAGCTACAGAGCTTCTCTAGGAATAGGAATGGGATTCCCCTAGGAATGTAGGAAGATGGGGTAGTTTTTACACGAGTCAGGTTGATAAGGGGTGATCAAAATATAGTGGTGATAAAAGATTGTAGCCTTAGCTGTTTGCTAGAGTTAACTTTTAGATGGAATACTGTTAAATTAGAATAGGGCCTTGCTCACCTATGCTAACTTACAGACAAGATATGGTTAACTTTATAATGAGGATTCTAGCAGAAATGGAGGCCTTGGAGTTGTGATAAAGAGCTCTGAGAGAGACCTTGAAGATTGATAAAGGGGAGCTCTGAGAGAAGGAGACAAGAGCTAGTTTTGAGCTCAGCATTCCTTGCAAAGTTGAAAAGGTCAGAGCCGAGGAAGATGTCTTACTTCATCCAAAAGACCCTCAGTGAAGACCCCGAAAGGATGTTCCGAGGCAGAGTTATAGGTGTGGTGTATGTTAATGATTTCCCCTCCCAGTTTTCAGGGAGCTAATGCATATGTAACACAACTAATGTATATGTAACACAACTAATGTATATGTAACACAACTAATGAAGATGTAACATTGTATCACATAAAAAAGGCTGAACAAAGGCAATAGGTGTGCATGTTTGGTGAGATTACTCCCCATGCACCTGGCACTGTAAATAAACATATCTGCTTCATTACTCTTTGTGAGTTTTGGGGTTTGTTCCCACAAGTCAGGCACTACACTTGCTTCCCATCATATAGAAGATTCTATTTCCTAAGTGGAACCATATTATTAGACTTTGTAAATTCATACAGCAAGACCACAAAATATAGGGATAGAGTAAGGAATAGGATGCACTACACAGAAATACATGAACACACTTTCACACACTATGAAGTAGCTTTGAAGAAGTCAAAGGCCATAGTGCTACGCAGACACTGAGATCGTCTGATTTTCCATTGGTGGTGGGTATGCAGGAAAGAGGTTTAATAAAGGGAAGAGGGAAAGACAAGAAAAATTAAAGTCCCCTTCCATCTTTCCATAAAGCTGCAGTTGAGGTTATCTCTCCTAGAAGAATAAATGGGAAAAGAGGTGGGCTTATGTATTGTCCTATTTTATGTAGAACAGGCTTTAGAAAGTTACATATGTCCTATGACACAAAGTATCCTTTATAGAAGATAGTATTCTCACTCAAATAACATACAATTTCAAAACCTTTATGAAAGGTTAACCTTTGTATGTACACAGTTCAGCTAGTTGAGACTAAAGGTCAGAAGACAGCAGAACCTCTTCTAACTATTGAAACAATATGCTCAGAGATAATGATTTCTGGATTTCTGCTTGCATGCCATGCCCTTCAGAAATGCACTCTAAGAAGCTGCTCATGGAGTCACCAGCTCAATAAACACCTAAAGAACCTCCTTTAGCTGAATTGAATACTAATAAGTATTCTAAGGAAATGGCAGATCACAGAGACACTCAGTTATGATTGATACCATAGAACAACCCAGGTTCTCAGGGACCTCAAAAGGTCATCTGGTCAAATCTTAATGGAAAAGGGAGCCTAGACAAGTTTGTTTAACACCCTGTCCAGTCATGTCTTCATCTGAGGTGATGGGGACTCCAGAACATCGCTGGGGAGCCTGTTCCACTGATCAGTTCTTCTCACTGTGAAAAATTCCTTTTTTATATTTAGATGAAAACTCTCACAATGCAAGCTTCACCTGTTGTCCCTTGTTCTCTCCATGTAGCTCCTTTTAAAGAAAGAGCCTCTCTTTGTAGTCACCCTTTAAGTACTGAAAAACTGTGATGAGGTGGCTCTCGCTGAGCCTTCTCATCTCCAGGGTGAAAAGACCTAATTCCTTCAGTCTTTCCTCTCAGCGCAGGTTCTCCAGTCCTTTGATCATCTTCATGGTTCTCCTTCGGATCCTCTAAAGTCTGTCCGATCTTTAAAACATCTCTTTGTTGTGACAACTTGTTACATAAAAAGTGTATTGCAAGTAGGCAAATGCAAGCTTATTTTTGACTTCCTCAAAGAAAGTGTTCTTTATCTCTATGGGTTAAATTTCATTTACAATAGGAACAAGATTATTTTACAAACTTTGTCTTTTAACTCTTACATCCAAAGTGAAAGTGTCCCATCTGTTAGGAGTCAAGGTAAGTCTAGCTGGAGACTAGTGTTGATAGCCATTACAAAGCTTTAAGTCAACTAAGAAAGTCTCTCTGCGCAAGAAGGGGATAACAGTGCCAGGAGAATGGTACAACAGGTGTTGTGCTGCCAAAAGAGAAGAAGGGAGGGAAATTTAGTAAGTACATTATATCTAATGGAAGAACTTATTGTGGAAATGAAATTTGAACACCCTGATGAGGACACCTGGAAATTAATACACATTAACTTTAAATACTGTAGAGAAAAAGAGTCTGAAACCATATAGATTTTGTGCTGTCCTAGGGAGTATGGTGCCATGTCATAACAGCAACATGACTTAATGATCCATCAAAGGGAGTTTGTTAGAGTTTTTCAGGCTACAAACCTGAGTGAGACTGTCACTGAGCTTGTGTTCATTTTTCATGAGACAAAATTAGCACTGGTGTTTCCAGATTGCAGCTGCTCTGACACAGATATATGCAGGGTTACAACTCTAAAAAACATTTCACTATCAGACAGTGGATATAGCTGCAGGAAATAGACAACAGGCAATTTTTTAAAGAGCACTTGTCTTGTAGTAAAATTTCTAAATTCAGGAAAAAATGTAAAAGATCTGGTTGAATGCCTCTTACCTACTTTGACTTTTCAAAATGTTATCTGCAGTAACTCCTATACAAATGGAAAGGTTCAGTATGTAAAAAATGTTTCTGTCATTGAAGCATATTTTTTAAGTCAACATACACTTTTTACTGGAGAAGAGGAAGATTAGCTGTTGAAAATCTTGAAACTTTGACTTTTTATCCCAATTGAGAATAATGTTCTTCTAAATATCAATAGTTTTCCAATGGTGAAAAATTATTTGTACATAGTTTAAATATGAAAAAGAATAATGAGGTTGACAGATTTTCTAAACAAGTCTTTCAGTAGTAGTAACCACTAAAGTTGGTCATCTCTGAATTAGATTCATTGAGACTCATTCCACCATTATCAAATAAAGAATTAGATTATCTTTATGCCCAAAAAGTTGCAGACAATGAGGTTATGAATTTTTTATGGAAACTCATCAAAGGTTAATAGTAAAATGATAATATCAATGTGCTTACATTCTTAATTCTTTCAGTGATCAAAGTAATAAACTCTTTACAGTACCAAGAAAAGAGATGAAAACAGTCCAGTAGAATGTTTGAGTCATTTTGATTAGTCAAGTGCAAAAAAGCTTCTGAGAAACTTTGAAGGGACCCCTTGAGGAAGGAGAATAGGCATGAAGACAGAATATATTGATAAACACATACTGAAGAAATAGTGAATGGATATATTCTTTCACTTTATAGTGTTATAATCTTATGGTATTAATTTAGTAAAGGACTTGGGTATGACTGCAGGCAGCTCAGTGAAAACTACAGCCCAGTGAGCAGTTTGAGTGAAAGTAATAATTAAGTTACATGACTGCAGGATGTAGAATGTTATTATGTCTTTAGAACATTGGAGACGACGGGGGTCTGCTCTCCTTCCCTCACAGGAGAACTTGAATTTGGATTAGAGATTCAGAGAGGGCCAGTGAGAAAGAACAAGGGCACAGAGTAATTTCCCATTAAGAGAAGCTAGTTTTTATAACAGAAATTGTTTATATTCTCAGTAGCAGAATTATTCTCTATGATAAGTTTCCTTCGAGGACACTATTGTATTATATTATATTATATCAATTACACTATTATATATTATTATATTGTGTCATATCATTAATATTTTTAAAGTATTTACTTTGAAAGTGTACAAGAGTTGCATGCGAAGAGAGAATTAATGACTTTTCTAATTATATTATAGCTATAATCTATCTTATCTAATAATTGTAGACATTATTATATTAACTAAATTAGTATATTAATTAATAAATTAATTAATATATTAATACACTAACCAACATATTAATTAATAAGTTAATTAATATATATTAATTAATATTAATTTTATGTATTATATCAAATAGATATCGTTTATATAATTATCTAAATATTATATTATCTTTCTTATAATATATAATTTGTGTGTATTTATACATATATTAATTTTATATTTTTATATATACATATATATGTATAATATATCATATTTTTTCTATATTACTTATGCATTGTCTATTTGCATCAAAGTCTACCAATATGGTCACTATATGAATATTAAAATCCTAAATTTAAACTTATCTTACACCCTACCACTGTGGTAGATACAATTTGGTTTTGAATGAGACCAACAAATGATGTCATGTTTTACAAATAGTTTATAAAAATGCTACTTGCTAAAATAAATGAAAAGGTGAAAGTCTTTTTGTCACAATATGTCATTTGATTTTTACAGCAGTAATACAAAGGGGAATCATCTTTAATGTCTTGCAGAAGAGTTAACTTTTAAAAACTGGTAGCTTCTTACTGCATTAGCATATGAAATATGTTTTCCTTACAGTTATACTATTTCCACCCCCACAATATCTCAATTATGGATGAGAAATTATTCACAGACTAGATAATGGCTTGTATGTCTCACTCCACACTGAGTCTATTTGCTGATTGTACTCTGAATAAACAATGATGATAGTGTCAAGCCACATTCCATAATTTCTACTGTTGCATCTGACTTCTTATTAAGGACTGAGTTTAGATTAATTCTATTTTAGGCACAGTCTGTCATTAGAATAAAGCTGGAAAGGGAAATGCCAGTGGTACATGCAAGGTGCAATTTTCTCCTATATATGGTCATCTTTTTTAGACATAAATTTGCCAACAATCAGATTACATTTCTGCCTCTAACTCCACAGATCTTTTCAACAGACTGAATCTGTATGTTTCAATTTAAAAAGGTATGAGAACTTATTTCTTACCCTGATCAAAGATGATCTTAACTTGCTTCCTCTCACAAGCGTAATTCCAGAAAGGCACTATATTTTTTTCATGTAGCATAAAACTAGTAAAGTGATAGTAGATAAGACACTAACTCTAAGACTGTATGTAGTAAAACAAAAAATTGAATAGAGTAACTTGATATCAGCTATGGAATCCGAGAGTTCTCCTCAAAATAAATATCACAGTCTGTAATACATGAGCATACTTAACAACAAAAATATGAACTGTTTGGTTTTTATCCACAAGTAAGTCACAGCATCAGTTCGGTTGTTTTGTCATAACCTTCCCTTGAAAAACCCTGAGGAAAGACTATGGACTAGTGTGTGTGTTTCCAACTTCCACTTAGACTCCTAAATAAGGAAAGCAGTATCTGAAGAATCCTTCCTTAGTCAGTGAGGGAGTTTCAGAGCTATAACTTATCTAAATGTGGGATCTGTATCCGAAGGAACTTATTACATGTGAGGTGGCTGCCTACAGTCTATGTAGTATGTAAGAAACAGTGATAAGGGAAAGGGATAGATGTCATCACCTTGACTATATGACAAATAGATCATGTTTCCAGAGGCAAAACTGTATCCATTTTAATAGCACAACAATTAGTGACTACCACTTCTGAGTCTATTTGTTGGTACCAACTTGCTTTTGAGAATGAGAGTCTTCTTTCTCCTATATTTCTGTCTTATGTTTCTTTCATTGAATGATACTAAGCTTCCTAGAGCTGTCTCATCCTATCACATTTTGCTGAGTATATTAAGACCCCACTCTTTCGTCTTTTACCCTTTCACCATTATTATTTCTTCATTCCCTCCTGTAGTAAAAAAATTCCCCATTGCCATTTCCAGTTAAACTCAGGACCCTTACGTGCTCATTCTTTGTTCTTAGTGACATGTCTCCTTCTACTACCAAATGGTCTTACCATTTCTTGGACTTAGCCTGTCACAGGATTACTCCTGGGTCTTCCACTCAAATTAGGTCTTCTCCAAATTAAAGCAAAGTAAGAGTTTTTATTGAAGAAAATCTTCTCAAAATATAGTTAGAAATGTAGGGAATGATAGTTGACAGTCTTCTGTACATTGCCCAAAATCTGTTGCTAGCATATGACCTATAAATATTCAGATACCTAAGTTTTATGTCGGTGGAACCTACATATCATTGAAAGTAGACTGCCATGATCTGTGAAAAAGCACACATAAATAAAAATAGCAGAGGAAGGAATAATACATCTCTAGTTCAGCAACACAGGGTGGAGCTCTGTGGTGGTGGGTTAACAGCATGTCATTTGAATACGTAGTGTCTGTACCACAGACTAGATTTTCCAAGGAAAAACCACAGAATTCATGCACAGTATGTCATGAAGCTGGTATTTTGAAACAAGCACAGAATATTGAAAAGTGACATGGACTTCAGCATTTTAAATAATTGAAAATTAACACAAAGAATATGTACCAAACTAGTATTTCTGTGACTTTCTGAGAAACTTGAAAGACATATTCTGCCTGAAAGGAACAGAAAAAAGGTAAAAGTTAATACAACAGAAGCTTTTTAGGTGTTTCCTGTTGCTAGTCACACCAGTGAAGCAGTACTTTCAGCATTAATGTATATAACTGCCCAGGGAATAAAGAACAGAAAAAGCTATTTCCATAATTTTTATGCAAATATATATAATGTTAAGCATAAATGAGATCTGTAAAATATTCCCCTATTACTAAATCAGCAGTATGCCTGTTTCTATTATCTCTGTTATGGTCATGTACAAATGCTTTAATCAAGGATAAATGTCTAATTCCCTCAAGCACTATAAATCCACCAGAAGTAAAAAATGAGCTGTTTAACTGATTAAATACCTGTAGGCATATCTACTGTCAAAGTTAAAGTAAATTAATATGTGATATTTTAATCACAATTAAAATCAATTTTGTGAAAACACGCACAAATCATGTATATTTTTTACATAAAGAAACTCAAATTTCAGGCACTACTTGATGCAAGATACACAAGTTAATGAATCTGTACTGATATATCCAATATCTTTAGATGAATCTATATATCTGTCTGTGTATGCCTGTAGAAAATAATAATATAATTGAGGAGACATGGCTGATGCCCTGTCAAACAGGCAAATCTGCAAAGACACTAATAGATCAATGAATGAACACTTGCATAACAAAGAAAGAGTAGACAGAGGAAATTGTTAGGTAGGGTGTAAAAAATGTACAACAGACAGAATAGTGATTATGTTTAGCCTGGAGGGTCAAAATACAATGGAGGGGGGGAAGACTGGAAAACAAGTCTGGTAAAGAAAAGATATTGAATATAGATAGGGTAGAGGAAGTAAAACTGTTTCCAGAGAAATGACCATAGATCGATAAAACTTCTGAAAAAATTATAAAACCTAATAACAGCTTTGGAAGCAACTGAAAAATGTTAAAATAGATATTAAATCATAGTATTGTTAAGGTTGGAAAAGATCTTTAAGATCATCAAGTCCAACTGTTAACCCAGCACCATCATGTTTACCACTAAACCATCTCTCCAAGTGTGACATCCACATGCCTTTTGAACACTTCCAGGGATGGTGATTCCACCACTTCCCTGGACAGCCTATTCCGATGTCTGATCATGCTTTCAGTGAAGATTTTTTCCTTAATATCTAATCTAAACCTCCTCTGGTATAACCTGAGGCTGTTTTCTGTAATACTGTCACTTTTTACCTGAGAGAAGAGACTGGCAACTGGAAGGTATTGGAGGTTCCATTCCTTTGGTGTTCTCACCATCTTCCTGATGAATTAATAAAATTCAGCTCATTTAGGAGTTTTGCGTGTGGTTTAGATAGAGATCATATTACATAATTTTAAACTATTTATTTGCCATCTCTTCATTTATTTAGGGAGTGGAAACAATGCAATGTTAGATGACATATTTGATTCATTAAATAGAAAATAGATAATGAGAAAAGTCTTCAAGAAAAACAGATATATTATGATCTATTAATTACCTTATATTTACACTTATTGTACTATTAATTAGATTTTGGAGACAACAATTGAAAAAGATGGGATTTGTCCACTAACAGAGAGTTAAATACTAAATATCAGACCCTATGCATAACTTAATTTCATTGACCTGTTCGATGACTGAAAAACCAAACAAATAAATTGAGTGATGAAATACTACATCACTACAATGAAATGTGTCCCTAGACTTGTAGACACAGCACCTATGCTAACATAAACATAGATAAACATTAACCTTGTTTAATTGATCTGAAAGTAGAAAGTAAAAACAAAGTTTAGCAAAGTGCTAAAATTGGCACTGAACATTGTACATTGCAGTATGAGGTAGGTCGGGGAAGTCTAAGGAGAAACAGAAAAGCTGCATCGTCAATTCAGAAATGCTTTTAAAGCTTCTTTGGTGGTAGAAAAAGAGCCAGATCTACAGCTTTAATAAAATTTGACTTTGTGCCATATTAATTTTGTGTATGACAAATACTCAAACTCTTCCGAAAGCAGTGTGATATTGTAGAAGGACAAGACAATGACACAAGTCATGTAGAAAAACACGAACCATAATTTTTAGGAGACTTGTGTATGAAAGTAAAGGACCTCAGTAATTATGTGCAAATGATACTATGGTTTCCTGACTTCAAAGATTCAAGGAAGAAATTCATCCAGGTTACTTTGCAATTATGTCACAAAATACAATATAATTCTTAATCAGATTTAATTTTAATTTTTTATCTGAACCTGTTTTGGAAAATTCCTGATGTTCATAATTTTCAGTGAAATTAACCTTTGAAAATATTTTTTAAAAACTGAAATGTGGGATTTGCAATTTTTATTTTCCTTCAAATAGCAGTATATATTCTACAATGAGACAGAACTTTTTAATTGCTAATATGTTTCCTAACCTTTGAAAAATTTAAATAATAAGCCTCTGAATTAACTTAAATAAAAGCCCTGTGAAAGCTACTAAAACCATTCTGATGTTTTGAATTGGAAAAAGAAAAATAAATTTTCAAATTTTCCCAATAAAGATATAAACACATTTTGATTCAGAGGTCTTGAAATGTTTAATTCTGTATAATTTCATGTTATTTTCAAATAATTAAGATATAGCCTATTACATATCATCAACTTGTCAAAATGATAGTTATAACAAAATGAAAATTATTTAACTAATCCAACCAGAAATCATAATGATTATTAATTGAAATTATATGTTTTAACTGTATTTAGAATATTTAATTTTAAGTGTGCTAGGTTATGTCACTAAAAGCTAGTCAGAGGAAACACAGCTGCCCAGCAAGGATCATGGGAATAGCACAAGTAGAGGAGCACAAATGACCTGATAGGTAAAATGACATTGTAGAACCAGCTTCTTCAAAGGTCATCAGAGAAAACTAACTAGACAATTGACCCAAATGGAAACCCCACCAGGATTAGCCAGTCAGTCTCCCTCTCTTCATAATGCTGTCTAGCCTATTGGAGTGATTGCCTGAGTGGGTATGAGACTTGCTATTGATGCAGGAGGAAGAGTATTTTGGGATTGTGTAAAGCTTCTGATATGGCTTAAAGGGGTTATGGAAATAAGCAAGATTCATCATGGGATGCTGAACTGCGGCTGGCTGGTCTGTGGTTAGTTTCCTCCATAGCAACCCATATGATGCTATGTTTTGGATTTGTGTCTAAAAGTGCATCGCTAACACGCTGAAGTTTTGGCTGCTGCTGAGCAGTGCTTGCACAGCTTTAAGGTTTTCTCTTTTTCTTATCTACCAGCAGCCTTCAATACTGAGCAGCCAGAGGAACTGGGTCAAATTGTCCTTGATGCTCAAGTTTGTGTGAGTGTGGTGTCTGGCAGTGTGGGTGCCCTCAAAGGCACTGTTTTCTCTCTGTGTTGATCCATGCAGCAAGCTGTGTCGTGGTTTGAATCTTGTTTTCCCCCAGAGGCTAAATTAAGTGGTAGACCCCAAGGGGTGGAAACCCCTGGAAGTTTTGAAGTTCTGCCCAATGGGCGCTCCTGCAGAAATGTAAACATATCACAAGCTCACCGGAAGAGAAGAGTTGTAGGTTTGGTTGTTGTAGGAGAGGTGGCCATGTTGTAGAGCCACGAGGAAGGGGCTCTGAGCCCCTTGGGCCCTCTGGGCCCTCCCAGCCCCTGGCTGGGGG
>NW_021938789.1:24719363-24788127 GCF_001715985.3 Manacus vitellinus | reverse complement strand
GCGTTTTGCTCATAAAATAAAATAAGAGAACGACAATGAATTCTATAAGTGCCTTTGCCTGACTGGAAGACTAGTGAGATCACGTCGAACCCTGAGCGTGGACGAGGATCAGATCCTGCCGTCGTTCGGCGGAGTATCGACTAATCTGTTCTGTCCATCTTTGGCCTCCTTCAAGAAACACGGCAGTGAGGAGGTGGAAGTCGTGGTAGTCTTGTTCTAATTTTTTTCCTTCTTTTCCTGCAGTTCCATTTTGCGTGTTTTGTGCCTTGTTTTAGGGCACTGAGTTCACAGACCTAGGTTCTTTAAACTTTCTTTTGGGGAAAAAAATAGAGGGTTCGGCACTTAAAAAAACCGGTTGTGTGTAGAAGCTGTGCTGTGCATGGTATTTGGAAGAAGTTGTTAGAATCATGGAACCGTAGGATATCCTGAGTTTAAAGGGACCCACAAGGATCATCAAGTCCAACTCCTCCTAGCCCTGCACAGGACCATCCCCAAGAGTCACACTGTGTGCCTTGAGCTCTGCCAGGTTTGGTGCTGTGACCACTTCCCTGGGGAGCCTGTTCCAGTGCCCAAACACCCACTGGGTGAAGAATCTTTTTCTAATATCCAACCTAAATCTCCCCTGACTCAACTTCAAGCAATTCCCTCAGGTCCTATCACTGGTCCCCAGAGATCAGTGCCTGATCCTTCACTTCACCTCAGGAGGAAGCTGCTGGTCCCTCAGGGGGTTGCAACTTGCATAACACACTCAGGACTTCTGTTTCAGTAAAGCTGGTATCATCTGTATTTCTTTCATTTTAGGGGATTGTCACTTGTCAGAATGGTAAAAACCATAATTTTCAGCATTTCCATTACACTGAGTTTCTAAAGCAGAAACATTAAATATTTACATTGGCCTCACAATTCATCCTGCTAGACAAACATTCTAATGGTACCACATGGAAATGTAGTTAGACCCCCATCTGTCCCATATTAGGATTTAGACTAATGTATTTTGCTCAAAAAAAAGACAATTCCTTTCCAATGACACATTAATCTATCTATAGTTTAGAAAAGGAACTAAATGATTGGAAAACCTGTGAAATAAAGATGTTTCAATAAAAGTACTATTGTTCTCTCCACCAGATGCCCCCATATCAAAGGAATAGATCTGGACAACACAGATTATGTGAAAAAGGTGAGCATAAGACTGCCTGTCATAGCAGCATCTTTCTCCCATTTCTCCCATGACCCACATGACTGTATATCCACAACTGAAATCACTTTGGAAACAATCTACAACTTGATGGAAGTTCTCTGTGTGATGAATATATATTATTCATTTAATAATAATTGCAATATTGCAATTCTGAAGCTAATAAAGAATTTAATTTATCAGCATTTTTTAAATTCTTCTAACTAATGTCCTGTTATCCTGACCTCAGGTACTGTGTCTGGATATCCAGCACAGTGTTGTCAGTGTTGCTTTTGGAAGATGCTTTGTCTTATTACAGTGGCATTCCTCCCACGGCCCAGCAGGTGGAGGCAGAATTTAAGAGAAGATACTACCTTAATTCAATTATTCATTATTTTTGTTGCTGTTGTTTATTGTTAAGGTATAGATCCCTCGTTCATACTGTTTCCTGCATGCAAAAAAAAATATTACATAAAAAATATAATAATGTATTGAGGAAAAAAATTAAATTCAATGACTGTAGTATGTTTCAGTATCAATGCCTTTTACTGTAGTTCCTTATATCTCATAACTGTATCTTATCACAGTATGTCATATATCAGTAATTTGTCTCTCATAGGAGCTTACAGCATCATGACACCAATTCCTGCTTGACATTTACAGAATGATTTTTCTCTTCTTATTTTCTGTCCCTGTTCTGGAACTGGCTGCAAACTTGTTTGGTTGGTTGGGTTTTTTAGGTTTTTTTTTTCCTTAGGAAAAAGAAAAGGTGTTCCAAAGAAATGAAACAGTATCAGCTCCTCAGAGCCATTTTTCAGTGGAGACAGAGACTTTGAAAAGAAACAAAAGGCATGAAGGAATCATGGATTGCACTGCAGGAAGCATTATTTCCAGTAGGTGGTTCTCCACTACTGTTGTAAAATAATGTGGGATTCGAGAATGACTGTGAGCCAAAACTCGTATGGCTCAAAGAATGTCTTGTTAATTAAATAAAGTAAAATCTTTTGGGGGAAGTCCTATATGAACACTAATGAGCCTCTAGACTGACAGTAACTAAATCTTCCTACAAAGATCTCTGTTATAAGTGCTTCCATCAGCAGACATGCTAATGAATGCATCCTCACAGAAACTGAATGGATTGAGATAGCCCAATTTAATTAGGATTGAAAGCCGTGTCAGAGATGTGATGATTTCTTCCTTGCACATCTGTTGGTTGTATCTTGTTAATTTTACTTTATCATTCCAAAGTGAAAGGAAAGAAAGCAAACAAAATACAGGCCTGTAAGGACTGGAGACAAGAAGAAGTGAAAGATTAACCTTTTACCGAGACAGAGGAGATGTAAGAAGTATCTGGAAAGAGCGATTTTTAAGGGCCTTGAAACAAAGACAGTAATTAATATAGGATTTGTTTCAAATAATTGTCCAATTTTTTCCTGATTTTATGACAAAGAGGTTTTGGTTGCAAAAGTGAAACTGGCCAAAAATTATTAGTCTATCATAAGATGGCTACACAGTGACTATCAGGCTACTATACTAAAGGTATTTTTCCTTTCTTTGTGTAACATTAGATTAACAAAGAGTTTTGAGTTGATTTATACAGGAAGATGAAGTGTCCACTTACCCTTCTAGGGTCTTATAATGAGTTAAGTAGGTGTAGAGGCAGAGGCACAGGCATTTAAGACCCCAAAACCAAGCTTTATGTTGGTGAAGGATTCACCAATTCAGTACCAGTGAAGAAACCAGGACAAGAAGGAAACCATTTTTGATGACCCACCCAAGCATAACAGTCATCAGAAGCAATAAAGAAAAGAAAAATAATTGGAAGATAGGTATTATCTAACCTGGTCAGACCCCAGAAGAGCACCTAAATCTCAGCTGAAGAATGGACAGGATCCCTGTTGTAAACCTTCCCCACATCGATAGGGGTGGAGAAAGTAATCATCTTGATACTGCTATTATCTCACCAATCCATAATATTTGCTGTATTATGCACTTGAGGTATTACATTCTAGTAAAATATTGATTAGGGTTTGTACAGATGGATAACAACACTAAATTGATAAATACCAAGGAAGACAGATTAGTTGATGCACCTTTCCAAAGGCAGTCCATACTTTTCACAAAGTAGAATATAGGAGAAGGATGTCTTTGAAGAGAATAAAAGGAAAACTGGGGCCAGCAGGAAGCTTCATATGTAAGGAAAGCATGAAGAAGGCAGGATATGTGAGCTGCTCCTCTGAGTAATGCAAAAGATTATGGACCATGTCCTTTTCTTGGTGCTCACACTGAGATCGTGAGCAGGTCACTTTGCCATGTACATTTCCTCACAACATAGCTTAATCTATGTTTGTTATGATCTTGGGGTTAATGAATAGAGGACAAACACAAGCAATGGTGTTTATTATGATTTTTTTTAAAAAAATTACTCTGGGCCTTCTCCAAATCCACTTTCTATATCCTTCAAAGACGTGTACAGATCTGGATGTGTCTTTACTTCTGTTATGTGTTCCATCTATGCAGTAATACTGTCCTTGCTTCTGCTTATTGAAAATTACATAAAGGCCTGCTTCTTTTATATTTCTAATAACAGTTGTTGGGTTTTTCTTCCATATTTGCTGTGGGATAAAATAATGTCTAAATATGTTGAATTTACTGATCTTATTATCTATGATAATGAAGGTGTGTTGCTGATTTCTTTATTGTATGTCTGAAATGACTGATTATGAAATGAGTGAAATTACTAAATTATGCACCTGTTTCTTGCAACACTACATAAAAATGAGGTAAATTATTTAAAAACTGGGATTTATTTTTGAATATTTTATCCATGCACAAAAAAATAAAGTACCTTCATTCTGTAATTTCAGAATATGTAAGAAGTTCTTTTTTGCTTATCTCTTGGTCTCATCAGGGAGTTACACTTATTGCTATAACATTTCAAGTTGATTGTGCAGTTATGCAAGTTGTAAAGATCTGTTATTCACATGGGACAAGGTTGCAGAAATAGGCCCTGGTCACTATGTGCAGTATGTTTGGTGAATATATGAATATGGTTAAATCTTCATAAGGTTATAGCTGGACTGCTGTATTTTTGGTCTAATTTATTTCTACCACTGCTTTCATTAGGATTATGGCAAGCATTTTGAAGAGAGCACGTTAAAAGAATCAAGAGATTTAAAATATTCTGAATCTTCTTATTTGTCCAGAATTAAGCAAAGTATCGGATAGTAGTCCTCTAACTCATCCAACATTGAAAAAATAAAATATTACTAACAAATTATATGGGAGAGATGGCTAGCTGTCACACATAAGCAAGTGCACAATAAAGTGCACTTTAAGTGAAGTGAAACATTAATGGCCACTGTCTGCTTCAAACACTGGAGCCTGTGGTAAATCACATACACTGAGGTAGCTTGCCCGAAGCCAGAAGACTATGGCAGTGACACTGGATATAACCTCATGGAACTATGCATGTCAGTACAATGAAAGAAGAAGAAAGCTGAGACACGGGAAGGAGGCAACAATGTCCTAGAGACAAAAAAATCAATAACCCTCAGAAGATGGTAGTACTGAGTAAGTGGAGAATTGGAATCGTGAACAATGATGCTACTTTCTTTTGTTGATTCCTCTTGTGTTCAGTACAGCAGAACTTTTTCATATGCTTCCCTGTGAATAAGCAGAATTACAACAGACTACTTTTTGTTAGCTGCCTCCAAAAAAGCATAAAATATTAACAGCTGATAACTATATTTAAATTTTAAAAACTTAGTGGATAACATTTTTTTACAGCATTCCAAACTGTTGATTAAATCCAGCATAGCTTTTTGATAATTTTCTTCTCTTGAATATGTGGATCACCTCTTCTGTAAAAATAGTTAAAGTGAACTGTTGAACAATCTAAAGTAACTCCACTTAAGCAGATAGAGTTGTACGCACTTTCATCAGTAGTCTGCTGTTGGAAGGCATTTAACATGTCAGTCAGCTCTGCAAACACCCACAGCATTATGTGTGTGAAGCTCATATACAATGTTTTTATTTGTGGAATACAATTAAAAGGGGAAGATATAATAGTATTCTGCTAAATGGCACATAGTAAATTATGATAACTACTTAACCAGATTTCCTTGTAAACACACCACACAATGCTTAAGTCAGTCTATAAAAAATATACACTTACTTTTGGAAAGGAGGCTGCCTTTAAAAAATTTACATGCAGAATTTTTTTATCATAAAGCTGATTTTGGATTATCTTTGATTTCAGCTTTGTTCTGTTTCAGTAACAAAATATTATTATGGAAGTGACACATTATTACTACTTCATATGTTAAAAAATTTTAAAAACTCAAAGTTAAATTTACTCAGACATCATGACTTTGATGGAGTTGGTCAGGATGGGTTTGGGGGTTTGTTTGCTTGTTTGCTTGCTTGCTTTTTTCCCTCAGGGAAAAAAAAAGCCTAGCATGTAAGTTACAAGACCAAGCATCATATTCTATTTCAAAGTATTTTCAATTTACTATTGTTACACTTTAGCATATGTGAAAGACCGTTCAGTTATCATGTTGGATGTACAGTGCTGAATGCACATTTTCAAATATGTCATTTCAGCCAGTCCTACAGTGAAGTCTATTACATGTTTTCTCTTTTATTCTTAGTATTACACAACTGAAAACAATGAAGAGAAAGCACAAACAAATTAATTTGTAGCAGATGGAATGAAAGTACATTTTGACAAACACACAGTTACCATGTTGTGGTTGTACAATCTTTGACACTTCCATATTTCCACATGACAGCTGAAGGTGATGGAAAACTTTCCTGAATAAAAATCATACCCCTGACAAAAAAGTAAAGCTTTATATTTTATAGATTATATTTAAAACCTGTCTTACAACTTAGCAGGGAAAAATTGGTGGTTCCTTGTACTATGAAAGCTTCTTATGCTTACAACTTCTTTTGAGCCTGAATGGTAAAAGAATAATATTATGAATGCATTATCTTGTGTTTGCTGATTTTATAATCATAGAATGGTTTGGGTTGGAAGGGAAGGACCTTAAAGATCATCCAGTTCCAACCTCCCTGCCATAGGCAGGGACACCTTCCACTAGATCAGGTTGTTTACAGCCCCATTAAACCTGGCCTTGAATATTTTTACCTTGCTTATTGGAAGTCCTAAACATCTTGATTTAGTTTAGAAGTGAGAAACAGCATTTTATCCTTTATACATAATTCTGTGAAAAAAATTATAGAAGAGTAATTAACGACCCTTGCCATATTTTCCTTCACTTCTGTGCAAACTCTCCCAGGAGGAGCAAATCTGAATAAGATCTATGTGAACATCCAGGTCTTAACTGGCCATAATAAGGTCTATGACATTTGCCAGTGTTCAGTGTTGGATGTATCCAAGAGGTCTCAGAAAGGCCTTTCTCACTTCCTTTTGTGCTTATATGACTTCCATTTGTGTATTCTTTGAAAGTCTTCTACTAAGTAGGTTTATTCTTACAAAATCATTCTGATAATGGGTAGCCCATAGACCTTGTGAATAATCTCTGACTTGACACTCTATATAGTTCTTGTTTAATTGAACCACAGCCATATGTTTTAGCCATCTAGTCTTTGTTTAAAGACTTCAAGTGATGGACAATCTATTTGTAACCCTCAATAAATTGTTTAACTTATTTTATTTATTTTATTTATTTATTGGTTAATAAATCCAAGTTTAAAATGCCGTGCCTTTTTACTACTTTCTAAATTCAGAGCCCACCCACTGAGCAACCATAGGTTAAGAGTCATGCTATGAACAGGTATCTTCCTCCTTGAAGAAGTCATTAGTGATGGTAAGATTCTCAGCAAAAATGACTTGCTGAATGATTTTGAATTTTTGAATAATTCTTAGTGTAGGCTACTCAGGAGTAATTTATTGCAATTAATAAATATTTGAAATTCAGAATATGAATTTAATTAATTAATATAAAGTAATGAGGAAAGATAAATACTGCTAGGTAACCAGATTCCAAATAATGCACCAGAAATTATTCTGAGGAAGTTTGCAACAAATATTAGTCTTCTGAAGGAAGTATCTGAAGGGAGCCTACAAGAAAATGGAGAGAGACTAATTACAAGGGCATGTAGTGACAGGACAAAGGGGAATGGCTTCAAACTGGAAGAGAGGAGGTTTAGATTAGGTATTAGGAAGAGGGTTACTTAGGTTTTTAGATTAGTGATTACTGTGAGGGTGATGAGACACTGGAATAGATTGCCTAGGGAAGTTGTGGATGCCCCATCCTTGGATGTGTTTGAGGCCAGGTTGGATAGGGCTTTGAGCAGCCTGGTCTAGTGGGAGGTGTCCCTGCCCATGGCAAAGGGGTTAGAACTAGATGATCTTTAAGATCCCTTCCAACCCAAGCTATTCTATGATTCTATGATATTTGTATTGTGGAATGTAAAGCTCCTTTTATTGCTTTTGTTCAGTATTTCCTTAAGAGTTTTTTTCTTTCAGAGCATTCCTTTAAGCATACTCATTTACTGAACTTTTTGGGAAGAGCCAACACAGAAGAAGGGTAAAAACTCAAACTGCATTTTAAAACATTCTTGGATGTATTTGTCTGACTATAAAATGCTTATATAGAAAGTGATTTTGTTTAACAAAGTCACTGAGATCATGTGCTTCTGAGTCCCTTAGCTAAAAAATACTGACAGCAAACAAGATTCTTTGTCCTTTTTGTTGCCCTTGGCTTTGTCTGTATTATGTTTGTTACTTTGGGTTGGATTTTTTCAGCAGATTTCTTTTTATGTTACACCTCTAATGTGTCATTTCTAGTCTGAGTGATTATGGTTTTTTTCTAAATCAGTTGAGTCAGTTATGCTCTCCATGTACATCTGAAGCCCAAGAGATTTAGGCTCTGATTGTGGAAAGTACTGGAGTATATGGCTGAATATGATGCAGAAAGCAATTTCCTGGATCAGAGCAGTGAAAGGGAATGGATGATCCTTTGTTATTTTTGGTCTAGTTTTATTTTGGAAGTGTTGTGTTAGGCTCAGAATTACCATCATATCCTTCTTGTGTTGCAATTTAGTCTTGATAACTGCAGCTTCTCTGTAACATTCCAGCCCAGTGACTCATAGCAGATGTAAGCCTCAACTCTACAGAATTTAATAGCAAAAACAATCGCAGCTTGGGAAGGGCTCTGGAATTCTTTGCATCAGCCGAAGAAGATTTAACAACTTTGAGTTCTGTCCAGAAGTTAAAGGTAAACATATAAGATACCTGTGAGGGAGGAAGGAGGAATTTTGGCTTATTTCTATAGTTATGGTTTAAAAATAATGTTTTTGAAGGCCATATAACTGATGCAATGTCATTAATGATGTATGAATATTTTACGGGGATCTAGCTATTTTCCTGCATTTCTAGATAGTTAATAAAACCAATATTCAAATCTGTGGTTTCTAAATTTATATTAGTATATGGCTGTATGGACAAGGCTGCTTTTAAAACCTAAAAGTAAATGAAATCATGAATTATTGTCCATTTTTCAGATGAGGAAAACATGGTAACTTTTGTAACACCACTTAATTTAAAAACCCCAAATTTGTGCATGAGTTTAATCATTAAAACCAGTTTGAATTTTAAGAAAGCAAAACAAAAATCTTTCCAGTCATTATCTATCCTTTTGGCAGATGGTCTCTTATTGTATTTATTAGTAATATGATTCTTATTGACACTGTACTAACAGAAACAGGCATCTGTATTCCATCTAGTTTGACGTCTCCACAGTTCAAAAACAAAACAACACGCTGACGGTTCAGAATTTTTATAGCACAGAACTTCTTTATCATCATCAAATCTATTTAATAGATTGTTATTGAAAGACTTGGAAAAAACCATCAAATTTAGGGGAAATTTGAACATAGGATTGATTATCTGCATAGCCTGTAAAGAAAGCCCAGGCATGGACAAGTAAAAAGATACCTTTCTAGAACTTTTATTCCATAGCTTTGAATAAAAATTTCTGCACAGCTGTGCAAATGCACATTCCAGGTGTAATCTCTGCATAGTAAATGAGTAACCTCATGGAAAATATTTCAAAGTTTCAGAAGAGTTGCCCTTAAACTTCATTTTATTAAAACAGAAGGTGATTTTTTTTTTCAGCTAACCACTAAGGGCTTATGTTTTCAACTTGAAAATATTACACCAGATTTTTCTCATTTTATCATGATGTATGATAAATAATCCACACGTCTACTCTCTGAGATTAAGATTTTAGTGGAAAGGAATATCCCCTGCACAATTTTTTTTTCTTTTTGTTAAATCAACACAGGTGTTATAACAAAAGTCTTGAAAGTCTCTCAACACTTATTAACTCTTTCAGTTCATCTGTGACTTGGATTAAGATCTGTAATTTTTTTGAAGGTTTTTTCAGTGAATGCTTTTTATTGCATTATGTGTTAATGTTTGTCAGCAATTAGCTGTAAACCAGGGCAAATATTTAAATAAATGAAGAAATTAGTTTAAGAAACCGACTTTCAAAGGACTCTTCCTAGAGGAAGATGTTAAGCTTCCATTGAACAGAACTGTAGCTTTACATATTACCAAGGAGCATAGACATGCACTTTCAGAGATTAGTTACTAATACAACCTTTACTGAAATGTTTTTTAGAAATGTGGAAAACTAAGTAAACTGTTACCCACATTAATTCCCTGACTGAACCTCTTGATTTGGGTAGTGTATGCAAAGCGCTTTGAAAATGTATGGGGCTTGACTCTATTTACCACCTTCTTGTCACTGTAGGATTGACCACTCAGTGGTCACTGTAGGATTGACCACTGCAACTGGGAGATCAGACAACTACAGGAGTTTATAACTGCTGAAAAACTGGCTCAAAGGTGCAAGGTCCAGGATCAGCACTGCTGACTGTCCTCTGCCTTGTCTGGGTCTCCCTGATGGTCAGTGACAGAAGCAGAGAAACACTGTTAGGTTACCCTTTTCCTCTCAGAGCCTGAGATTTCAGGTCTCTTCCTAGTCTTTTTGACCTTCTCCCATTTTTGGGGGAGAACGGCATACAGATTTTGGTCTCCCCAACCCTATTATAGACCCACTCTGGTATTTTTACCCTGTGTCCTTTCTCTTTCAGTCTTCCCTGTTTCTGACTGAAACATCTGCCAAATGGAGCTCTCATCTGTTCCCCCTTTAAAAGACTCTTAATTGTCTTATGATCATAGTGAGCTCATGTTGTGAATGGCTACAGGATCAATACTCATGGCAGAAACGTCTCTAATTTAAATAACAGAATTCATTGACAGGCAATTCTTGCAGATTCCTCACACACACAGACACTGGCCCCCATTTTTAATCCTGTAATTCATAGGCTTTACCACTTCAAAAAGTATCAGAACTTGTTGCATTGAATTCTGGTAAAGTTTCTAATTCAAATAATATAACATTTATTTGGTTAGCATGAAGAACAATTCACAGCTTTAAATTCAGAAATTTTATGGAATAGAAATAACAGCCTAAGATTTTCAGTTCACACTTTTTACTCAAGAAACACTTTATAGGTAATTTTTAATGGATTTCTTTGAAATCTAAAAAAATCAGCTTAGTATAGAGCTTTGCAGCTTAATGGTCGATGTTGTATATGTCCAAAATGCTTAAAAGGACTTCTGAGCTGTTTGCAACATGGGTCAATGGTTACACAGTACCCTAAAAACTTTGTGTCTTCACCAGTTCTGTGCAAGACATGGTATAAAGAGTTTCAAACAGCTACACTTGGGCCTCACAACTCTATGTTTTCAAATATGATGCTTTCAAACCAGCAAATCTCAGATGTAAAAAACTAAAACAAAACAAACCGATGCTGCTTACTTAAATAACTGTAATTTTAAAAAGCATCCTAAGTATTTTATAGGTAGATGTTGAAATCTGAATTTTGGCTGTAATTTGTAGCCTTGCATGAAGTTTTCAGAGATTGGTGAAAATAAAAGTTGGACTTGTCCAATTTTACACAGACTTAGGAACATACTTCTGCTTATCTTTGTACATTAAAAAGCACAGTCTGCCGAAGTTCCACTCATGTTTATATTAATTCCTGTAGAAACATGAGTGAAAATTTTTGTAAAGTTGGTGTTTCAATAAGCACATGCTGACATTGAATCATCACTCTCTATTATAGGACTTACACTTTGTCTAACCACAAATGTTTTAATGTGTTTCTGTCCCTGGAAGCATTCAAAAAACATACAGATGTGGTGCTTAGGGATGTGGCTTAGAGGGGGACCTGTCAGTGTTTAGTTAATGCTTGAACTCGATGATCTTGGAGGTCTTTTCCTTAAAGACTCTATGATTCTATGTAATTAGCTAATTCAGTTTGATAAGTAGAATAAGCAGAGCTGGCACATATTCTGATTTAAATAGGTGTTAGACTATACTAAAATAAAATATTTGTAGTTAAAAGGAAAAAGAAACATTCCTCGGTTGATAGCTTCCATCAGTATAAGTAATTAATTCAGAATATCCATGTAAATATTATAGTAATTGGAGGCCTTGGTTTCTCATCTGTGAGCTGAAAAGCACACATCTACCTTGCAAAAAAATTGTGAAGTTCTATCAGCTAATGTTTGCAAGGCAGTGAGATACAATGGTGGTTGTTTTAGCATTTAAAATAATTTTCATATGAAACAAGGGGGTTTAAAATGCTGTGGGTCATACAGTACAAAATATCCATACCTATCAGTTGAAAGATATCATCGTTGCAACCATTAGAATAAAAGTTGATAACTATTATGTGTTTTCCCCCCAAATTACTCTACAGCAGTAGAATTATCTTGATCTTCTCCTGGCACACAAAAGTTGCACAAATCTTTAGTTCAAGGACAACTAGCTGAATTCAGATTTTAATTAATAGTTTATAACAGAGAGCTTTCTCACAAATTTAAAGGACCAACAAAGAACATTGACCTGCTTTTCAGCTCATTTTAAAACATTTTTTGCTTTTGTCTGGAAAATAAAGTATGTGAGTATGAATCTTGAATAGTTGTTCTAAAATACATGGAGAGCTCTGATACAAAGTGACCTAAAAGGATAAATTCTAGTTTTACTGGATTTTGGAGTCATATTTTATCAGACTATTTTAGATATTTGTAATGAAGCCTACATATACATTATATTTACGATTTGAAAGAAAGGAATTATAGGTTAAATAGACTTTTCTGAATAAAATTTAAGATGTCAAGTGTAAATATTAATTTCAATGTTTAAGTTAACTACTATTTCATTTGTTCCTCTACTTCACAGCTTCCAAAATGAAGATTTTGATAATGATTGATTTTGTCCTTGCAGCTAGCTTGATGGATGCCATTGGCAGCTCTGTAAGTTCCAGTAATTAAATTTGTCTACAGAATTTCTTCTAAGTATTGCATACCTTGTCCTCCACAGCACTCACAATGCCTCTCATCTACATGGGATGGCAGAACCTTTGATGGAAAATATTACAATTCATAGCAAAAATGAAAGAATGGGGAAATAACCTCAAATGATGTTCAGTGGGGACAAGTTTCTAATAAGGAAAGAGGAAACAAATGCATAAATATACAACAGAAGATAAATCACTGGGCAATGGCCAGTGAAGAAAGAAATCGAGTCAGTTTGTGACTGGATCTGATGTGAAACAGGAGGTGATGTACCTTTGCTAAAAAAGGTATCATATGGTGCACTGAGGCACGTTGTACAGAAGGCACACAAGGTGGTTACGCTACCATTCAGGGGTAATGCTAACTCAGAATAACACCTTTAGTTTTGAGCAGCATACTTACAGAAAGGCAAACCCCAGGAACTCCTAAAGCAGTGGCTGCAGCAGTAGTGTTTCTGGTCATTGACACTTGGGAGGAAAAATGTTTCTGTCCTTTTCTACCTTGTCCACTTGCCACGCAATTTTTTCTCAAACAAGATCCATAGCTTCGTATTCGTACTTGTTCCCATGTAATTGGATTATAATTCACACTCAGAATCAATGATCAAAACTCACTTCTGCTATGTATTCTGCCTCTCCAACAAAAAGCCTAACAAAATCACACTTACTTTGCTGTTTAAAATCCCTCCAACCTCACCAACCCTGCACTGCCTGTCTTGGCTGTCCTTCCTAGTTTGATATTCAGGTCCTAAAGAGACCTAAAGAGATTATACTGTCGATTCATAATTGCCTAGGTGGAAGTGGTTGCTGAATGTACAACTAGCTAAGCATCATTGTTTGTAGCTTACATTACCTTATGGAAAATTTTTGTTCAGACAAGTAGCTTTATAGAGACAGAATAAATAAATAAAGACAGAATAAAAAGCAACTCTTCTGTAATCACTTCTGCTCAGTGGAGAAAAATATAATTTTTACAGAACCCTACTGAGAAAAAAAGGTTTTCCAGTTAAATGCATTTACTTTTTTTTTTTTTAATTATTTTTCATTTGGAATGTTGTGGGCTTTAGCTGATCTTGTGAGTAAAAACCGGGAACATTCTGAAATTTACCTCTGTTTTCACATTTTAATCTCATTAAAACACTAATCTCAGTAGAGAGATATTTTAGAGCTAGTTTATATTCTAAAAATATAGGAAATAACACCCCAAGTAAAACCTTTGTATTTTTATAGCTTTCATAAAGTATTCTGAGTCTAATTTGTAGCATTAATTTTAATGGAAGGTCACTAGCTGCTAAATAATCCACACAATAATGGAAATGAAGGCACATTAATTACAGCAGCTGGTTAAACATGGGACCATGTGCCCAAGAGCTGTCAGCAGTTGTTAGATAATTGCTTCTCAATGTGTGGTGCAAACAGTTGCTTCACTGAAACAGGCAGAACAGATTGTGTTCAGTCTGGTTTCTATCAGTGGGCAACACTGTCCACTGGAGACAGTCACAAAGAAATTCACATTTTGTTGAGTATTTCAGTATTGTAATAGTTTAACTTTGGTCCATATCTAACAAAAGGAATAGCAATGTGTTATAGCTCTTGACTTATAACCCTAAGTTACATTGTGCTTTTGTGTTACTCTAGCTGTGCACTAGTTTAACTCCAGTGATTTTAAAAGAGTTATCCTGTGGAAAAAAAAGTCTAATAGAACATTAAAAGAACAGTTTGATAACCTGCAGATCTAAAAGCCACATTGATCCACCTTGAGGTTACACAGCTACCCTGTGATTGTCCCACAGGAAAAATTAGGTGTGGAATTCCAAGCACGAGACCTGTGGTTTGCTGTGTAATGGGATTTGCAAAGTGTAATGGGATTTGTCTGGAGTTGACAGAGAGAGACACCAATGAGGAGGCTGAAGTCAGGGAGAGAAAGCAAAGTGTCAGATACCAGTACTTTTCACATGAAGGTTACTTTCAAAACTTGATTTCTGCGTAATCATTTTGTTCTTATGGTGTAGTTATTCAGTATGGTTAGTCATTTCTGAGTTGCCACTTCCTAGGCACTGTGAGCTTAAATCCTTTTTAAGCGGGAAATTGCTATGTGTAATAGATATATTAATTCACAATTTTTTAGGTAAACAATAAAAAAGATCCATTTTAAATGCACATTTAAGAATATTTAGATGAAGCCTGTTGCAGACCTGTGTTTAATTTGGTTCAAAGGAAAGGACCTTTTATAGTGATATATAAAATAGTGTCATACAAAATTTAGATATCAAGTTTTCCTAAGGTATGATAATATTTTTTGAGAAGTTCTACACTTGTATTACATAATTTAATCACATTTGGAGAATAGTTTTTAGCAGTATGAATAGGGGAACTGATAGATTAATTTCTACAATACCCGAAAGAAACACATTTAGTTACCTGTAGCTGCCTCTTCTCAAATTCACAGTCTCTTGCTCTCTCCAGAAGGGAAGGTAGCTCTTGGTGGCTCAGATCTTGCCATATGTCAAAGAGGCAACCCGCCTGAAGCCTTGCTATGAAATTACAAGGTCTTGGAAACCAGGGCCACCATTTCCAGGTCTTTCCTATTGTATTTTACCAGTTTCTCCAAGGTTGTGTGTACTGAGTTAAGACTGATACAGGCTAACCTTCTCAATAAACAAACACTGCACTAAAACTGGTAAGTGTGGCATGATGGCCTCTTTATCACTCTTAATATTATTAGAATTAATATTTGGTCTGACTGGGAACATGGGAATTTTTTTTATAGCTTTACTTCTATTGTTAACATTAGCTCATCAGGGTGAGCCTGGAAATATTTTTTCAATATATTTTTTTATTTATTCACTCTTTCTCAACTCACCTATGCATCTCTTTCTCTCTCATCTAAAGTTCTCCAGTTCTCTATAATTTTATGTATGCACACAGGACTAGATTTTTGCAGAGACCTGTCAAGGAAGCCTCTTCTAAATCTCCCATTGAATTAATTTCCATTGAAAATTCAGCTTTTGTTAAAGGTTTGGATGTAGCTGCAGATACCCTGAAAAGACTGCATAATAAATAGTGCATCTTTTCTTCGTAATATGCTACATGTCCCACATTAACCAGTGCATATGGTCAAATAATATCCCTCCAAGCCACTGTGGCAAGTTTGTCTCTGTCTGTCCCTATATTTTATCTCCTTCTCTCATTTCCTGCTAGCAGAAAAGGAGGATATGCTAGGCATCTCGTATAGCTATTAACCACTGAGAAAGATTTTCAAGGGAGTATTCTTAAACCAGATAGGACTCTCAGGATATCAGGTCATTGGCTGCTTTGTTTATTCCTTTAAAAGGTGTTCGGTAAACATGCCGCTGGCCTTACAGTGTCCCCTTGCGGTCAAGCACTGTTGTGATTCCTCAGCCGACCCCAACCAGAAGGGCTCAGCTCTGCAGACACACCGGGAAGCCCGACGTGGGCAGCCTAAACACAGAGAGGCAGCTGAACCTTTGACAAACTGCCCAGTTATGCCACACATATATATATATATTCCCCATTCCCCATGTGTATTAGATTGCAGTTAAGAATTAATCAAAACAAGTATCTGATACACTTCAATAATACTTAAATTTGAGGCCAATATTTATGATTTTTCTGCAAAGTCTGATGATCGAATTTTTCAGTGTAACTAGATATTGCAAACAAACAGAACATTTTGTTGGGAGCGTTTATGGACAATAGGTGAAGCCTGAGCCTGATGCGAGTGATAGTATGCAGATGCCACTGGAGGTGCATCAGTGTGCTAGTTCAGACCTCTCTATAGTTCAATGTGATAAGGCAATGTTCTAAGATACCAGTTCTTCCACATGCATGCCAAATGTTACAGGTCTACATGTAAATAGTGTTCCCTATGAATGAGGTTATACCATTTTAGAACTACTGCAGATTTGATCTTATATGTCAGATTTGATCTTCCATGTCCTCCTGTGAGGAGAGGCTGAGGGAGCTGGGGTTGTTTAGCCTGGAGAAGAGGAGGCTCAGGGGAGACTTCATCACATTCTACAACTATCTGAAAGGAGGTTGTAGCCAGGTAGGTGTCAGGCTCTTCTCCCAGGCAACCAGCAGTAGGACAAGAGGGCATGATCTTAAGCTCTGCCAGGGGAAGTTTAGGTTGGATATTAGGAAAAAAATTTTACAGAGAAAGCAATCAAGCATTGGAATGGGCTGCCCAGGGAGGTGGTGGATTCACTGTTGCTGGAGGTTTTTAAGATGAGACTGGATGTGGCACTTAGTGCCATGGTCTAGTAACCACAGCGGTGTTGGATCAAGAATTGGACTTGATGATCTTGGAGGTCTTTTCCAACCTGGTCGATTCTGTGATTCCACGATTTCCAAAAGTTTGTCCTTTGGTTTTGCTTTTACAGGGCTAGTTGTGCTCCTGTGCAAGCACCATAGCTACTAAACTCTGCTCATATAAAATTGCAGACAGTGTTGCTTAGGTCACATTTCCAAAGACTTTCTCCCTCCCCTTGAAATAAAATTTATTTAATATCTATTTAAAAGTCTAGTGATTGTTTTAATTTAAGCTCTCCAGATCAGGTTCGGCTCACTTTGGCAATTTTGCCATAGTCTTTAATCTAAAACCAATTATTTATTGCTCTGCATAGAGTCAGCATGTCAGAATTTGGAACAGCTATTCCAGCTCTCTTGTCATTTATCTGCATTTGCACCAGGGTGAAATGAGTGCAAGGTATCACCTTATCAGAATTGCCACATTTCTCGCAATATTGACTTTAAGTTTTAACTTTAATTTTTCATGCATATTCATAGCTTCTTAGGGACTATTTATTTTAGCATTTATGTTTGCAATGTTAAGGTTTTTATCATAAGCAGTATGGGTGGCATTTCTTTAAGATTCTAGAACCATCACGATGTCAGTAGCAGGCTTCACTGGATAGCAAATCTCTGTGGATGGCAGGTGATAGAGAATAAGCCATCCTTATGATAGAGTCTGTAAGATAGTGTTTTTCCCTAAAGTCCCCTCTACATGTTTGCAGTGAGAGCTGGTAGTTATAAGCACTAAAGAGAAGGTCTCTGCAAAACAGGTATGTGTTCTTAATATATATTTCATATAATACACTCTGTAATATATGAAATAATTTTAAACAGAGGTAACACATGAGGTGGAAGTCAACATAGGAAATTGTGACCAAAATGTTTTATTCAAGTTAAATTTTATTTGTGGGGGTTTTTTGGTTGGCTTTTTGTGTCACATGTTAAATTTCACAAAAATTTGTTGATTTTACAATAAGATATGTTTTCCTCTCTAGGATTTACAGAAATGTTTTCAAGAGCAGATACAACTTCAGGGCCAAGTGAGGCTTCTGGAGCATCGTGTGAAACAGCAGCAGTTAAAAATTATGCAGCTTTTAGAGAAGAAAGAGATTCAGTACAGTGACAGAGGAGATGAAAACAGTGTCATTGACTTGGGAGGAAAAAGGCAGTATTCAGGTTAGAAATGAAGCTATTCTTTTCATTTCCATGAGTACTGATACGCAGAAGCTTTAGCACAATTGGGCCCATTGACTTATTGTTTTAAAAGCTCATCATAGAATAATTGTTTAAAACACAGTGTTCAGCTTTTACCTAGACCTTCTAGGCAGGGAAAGATTGTTAATACCAGATGGTATAAATCAAATCAGGATTGAAATAGTTTATTGATTTATTAATAGTGCATAATTAAAAAACAATCAGTGAACAATAAATTAAGCATAAATATCAGCCATAAAACAGGAAAAAAGTCAATAATAGACATTTACAAAATGTTAATCAGAAGTTACAGATTGCTAAACACTGTTCTTTGACTAATCTCAAAAAGTTCTAACCCACAGGGTCAGTTCACATTCACACACACACCGGCTCTTCCAATCTGTAAAGTTCCTGAGACATACATATTTACACACATAAGCCTGGCATAATGACACCTGCATCTCACTTTAATAATATTCTGTATGTGGCCCCATTTTGACTGATTCACCTCATGACATCACAGCTTCTAAAATACTGGTTTAAAGTTGTTTTTATATTCTCACCAGCATTGTGGTGGTGATCTGCTCCCTCTACAAAGCTAAGTGTTGTCTTGTAACAGCTGCAGTGAGGCCAAACTCTTAAAATAATAAAACACTATCCAAAACAACAGTTGGATTGAAATTACAATTGATTCCTGGATGGTGTTCATTTCTTATTTTCCAGTTCTAGAAAGCCTAAACTGCTATTATTTTTAAAAGCCTTGTTTGAACATACTTCTAGTGTTTGTGCTGCTGGAAGAAATCACAACGTATAACAAGGCATCAAATATAACAAAGCACCGTTAAAAATAAATTAAAAGCAGTTGTAAGTCTGATTTTAAATTTTAGCTATATATTTATTTATGTACTCAGCATCCTGGAATACTTTTTAAAAAATATTATCATGGCTGACTCATTCGTTACTGGAAAAGATCATTAAACCTACATTTCTCCGAAAGGCATTTGCATTTTCTTAGCACATACCTCAGTTTATTTTCTGAAAACGTTACTCTAAATAACAGATGTAACTTGTTCCCATTTCTGATGATTTTTTTCCCCATTAGTTCTTCACTTTCCTTATAGCTTGGGAAATGCTTTTTTCCTGTTCATACTGCATTATTTCACTTAAAGTGCTGTAGCATTTTTATATCAAGAGAGCTGGATAATTTGAGTTAGATAGTGAGGGAGAAATTCCACACTATAATACAACTGCTAAACATTAAAATATGCTTGTGTTTTGCACAAGAAATTAATAGATAAGAAAAGCTATTTTCATGTAAGCCAATCAAACATTTGCTAGAAAGACAACTTAGCTGTTATTTAAATCATGTTTTCTATTAGAATTTATTCAAATCCTGGTATAGCTATTTGTTTTCAGTATAAAGTGTTTATTTTCTATGTCTAATCTTCGCTGACACTTTCACTGACAAGAAATACAATAGTTCAGAAAATTCCAACAAGGCCTGGAAGTTCAGCCAACATATTCATAAATGTTTCAAAGAATGCCATAAAGTTAATCAGCTCTACCTTAGCCAGGAAAAGCAGAAATGCTGAAAATCATACGTCTTTCCTGTATGACTGTTTAATGGTAGATTACATATAAACAAAGAACTCCTTTCATTTCTTAATTCCTAGAGGAAAAAATATAAAATTATACAATTGCATTGCTGCAATATTTCCATGAGCTCTGGATTTTGTGATTGTTGTAAATGATATTCATCAACAGCAATGCAGGCCAGACTGTAACTGGTATCAAGTTGCAGTGCTATCATTTTAATCATACACTGCACTTTTTGGGAGTAGTATTCTATATATTTTTGCATCTATTTGGTTGAAAGGACAAGAGAATCAGGCCCAGCAATTGTTTCTGTTTTCTAACACTGGAGACTCATACTCTTGTTTTTGGCAGTTCTGCTGTGAACTTTCTGGACATAGATGTACATGTTTATTTTCGAAGGTTACCATGTGTCTTATACGTAATTTTATGCTGGAAGCAGGATTCTAATGTGGATCATACACTGTAAATTAGAAGTGACACCACTTAAAATGGAGGAATTATTTCGCTAGGCAAATAAAAACAAAAATTATAATATTTTATGGTGGAAAAAATATTCCTTTAATGAAATGTCAAAATAATTACAACAATAAATATTCCTTTATGCTCATAAAGCAACACAAATGCAAGAAAATGCCCAAAAGTCAATGAAATGTGTTTGCAAATATATTTTTTATTAGTCTCGTTCATATGTGACTTCTACATGACATGACTTGATTATCTCTATTGACTTCTGATTTTACCATTAAGTACAAAACTAAAAAAGTTGTGTCCAATCAATGTTTTGTGAACAGATTGCGCAGAAATCTACAATGATGGCCATAAGCAAAGTGGATTTTATAAGATGAAACCTATCCAGAGTCCTACTGAGTTCCTTGCCTTCTGTGACATGTCTGAAGGAGGTGGTTGGACTGTTTTTCAGAGACGATCTGATGGCAGCCAGAATTTTGATAGGTAGGTACTAGACTTGGTCATTAAAATTGGAAACTAAGTGGAGAATCATTAAACCAGATGGAGGAAAGTTAAATCAGAACTCTAGAAGTATATTAATAGGTTGTTGTCCCAGATAAAAGGGAGGAATGGTTATTCTGTGGGACAGCCTCCAGATGAGATACCACTTCTGGCTCTGGCTGTTTTCTGTGAGACATCTCTGCTAGCCTTTTTCTGACAACTTGTCCATTTTACATGAGGACACTTCAATGTCAAATGCATTAACAATTGTTGGAGCAAGGACTCTTAATGACGAGTAAAGGACTACCTTGTCTTTTGCAAACAGTAAACATCTAAAAATGTAAAAATGCAAGCAATCTGCTTGAACCAAAATGCCATCAGCAAGCAAGTGTGAGAGAAACACACTACAAAAGTAATTTGTAGCTCATGACAAAATGCCTCCAGGAAAAATAAAATGGTTGAGAACTTGATTTGTGGACAACTAACCTCCTTGCCTTTGCCAAGACTCACACATTTTTTGGGAAATGTCCAGAAGTGAAAACTTTGGCCCTGTGAACCACAAAAACAAGGCATTTGTGAGCCAAGAAAACTTCTATTTTACAAAATATGGTCAGACAAGCTACAGAAGCAATCTGTAGCATTTTGCAATTATTACCACCACACACCACCTATTCTTTTCCCTTGCCAGAGACTACCAGCTGCTAAAGTCACAGGGGCTTCTCTTCCTTAAGGCTGCCTGTCCACAGCCTTTCATCCATTGCTGAAGTAGGTTGCTTCTGATACAGGAAACATATATTTCTGTTCCCATTAGAACATGTCATGAAACCAAAACCACTAAGAGTTTCAGAGCCACTGTAGGCAGGGAAATGTATACACATTAATTCTTGAAACTATGCACCAGTATTGAGTTCAAAAATTATTAGAATCTGTTAATAACTCAAAGCTAGAAATGGCCAGCTAATACCTCAAGTTACAAATTTATATATCCAGCTGCAGGAGTTTCACACCTTAATCAAATCAAAGATAATAAAGAAACAATGACTGTGAGACACCTACACATTCACTTAGATCCCTTAGATTTAACCAGGAAAAATGTCTTCACATCAGATAAATTGTGCTATACCAGAGATTGGACTGAGCTGTTAAACTGAAACAAGAGAGGTTCAGATTGGATGTAAGGAGAAACTGTTTCACTGTGAGAACAGTCAGCAGGTTATCCAAAGAGAATGTGCAGTCTCCATCTCTGGAAGTTTCTGGACAAACTCTGAGCAACCTGGTCTGATCTCATGGCTGACTCTGCCTGGAGCGTGACATTGGACTAGATTGCCTCTCAAGGTTCCTTCCAGTTTGCATTATTCTGTGATCTATAACTGTATAATAAACATCCAAACAAACTTGCTTTTTTGATAAATTAATGATTTATACTCTTTTCAGAGTCTGGGCTGAATATGAAGAAGGCTTTGGAAATTTTGTTTTGAAAAATGGTGAATATTGGCTTGGAAATAAAAATCTTCATTATTTGACTAATCAAGGTAAGATTTGTATTATAACAATAGTCTTCTTATAGTTTCTGTTTCTTTGCTCTTTCTGAGCCATTTTTTGTTACCCTTTTTGTTAGCATAAATCCTGAGTTCTCTTGTTAGCCTGCATGGACTTCTCCAAGTTTCAGAACAAAACACACCTGAATATACGTTTTCTAACAAAAGGTTCAAAACTGTCATTGGGCCAATGGCATGCAGAGAGCTTCCATGAAACAGGACACACTAGACAGGAAAGAATTCTCTCTATCTGTTTTGCAGTCAGCATCACTACCAGTCCAGTCAGGTAGTGCTCTACCTGTTCATTTAGTCAGGGCTTTATGTGGCCGTGTGGGCTATTACATGAAGGTAATTCTAGGCCAGTCCTGTTGATCAGACCAGGTGTAGAAAGCTATTCCCATCTTTCTAAAAGTCACTCAATCTAAGCTAACTTTGGCTTTGTTGTAGAATGATGCATATACCAAACTTACCCATTGGCTTAGTCAGCTAAATCATATGGGAATCAGTGCCACCATGATGTGATCGTAGTGTAACTCTTATTTTCAGAGTATAAAAATCTAATTTTCTTAGAAGAATGTTTATTGATTGTTTCTCACTATCTTTTTATTTCCACCTCAAATACCTTACTGAAATATAAAGTCCGCAAGACCTTTTTCATTGGATTTTTAATTTTCTACATTTGAAAATCTGTATTGGAATAATTCTAAAATTTTTCTAAGCTGACTCAGGTGAATAAAGACAATGAATAAAGAAAGAAGACAAAAACCCATGAAATATGCTGTGGTGATAGAGGTTCATGATAAAAATATATTTTAATTTTCTACTATAATAGTTCTGAAAAGTAGTGAGAGAAGCTAGTTTAACTAAAATTATTTTTGTTGTTATTTTTCAAGGGAATTATACTTTAAGAATTGATCTAACTGATTTTGAAGGAGAACGGCGTTTTGCACAATATGCAAGATTCAGAGTTGCAGGAGAGGAGGTAATAAAATATTAAATTACTGGAGATTTTAATAAAAATGTGGATTCTGTAGACCAACAATAAACATACACGTTCCCTAATTTTCATGAAGGTTTATGTAGAACCTTATTATATTTTCTTTCTTAGACATGCTTATAATTTTCAAGGATGCAATAACAGTAGTTTACCCTGATACATTAATTTTACACTTTCTGTAAAATACATGTATCATTTGATTTAGCAGCCATGGATAAAAGCAGTTTTTCTACTTTTGTTGACACTACCAATAGTAATGGTACATAACATTTTGATTTGTAATGTATATTGCAAACTCATCTTAATATTGTTTTTTATTATGTCATTTATACATAAAGTTAATGACAAATTTTACCCCTGGTAAGCATCTTTACAGCACTTCATTATCTAGTACACAGTATTTAAGTGGCATGATATTTCTTAGCATAAAAATAGTAGCAAATTGATCAGATTATTTTCCTCTTTGTGGTTTCACTTTCTGATATGCTAAGGGCCAAAAACATATTGGAATTTAATTTTTTTTCCTTTCTTCACATTTTTCATTAGCATTCTTATGAGATGAGCTGTGGTGAATACTCTGGTACAGCTGGTGATTCCCTTACTGGTGGATTTCATCCTGAAGTAAAATGGTGGGCTGATCATCGAGGAATGAAATTCAGTACTAGAGACAGGGATAATGACAACTATGAAGGTAACTGTGCTGAAGAGGAAAAGGCTGGCTGGTGGTTTAACAGGTACTTTGATTTTATACAATTACTGTCAACTATTCTGCTTCATGCATACTCAGACAATAATAACATATGGTAGAAGATAGGATTGACATTGTTTATTTATTTGCAATGCGCCCCTGTCTCCTACCAGAGATCTCAGTGCTGGCAAGACTGAGACTCACTGTAGAAGGGACAGCACCTACTGCACAGGTCTCTGGGATAATGGTATTTGCAGTAGGTCATCTTTGTTATCAGGCAGCAAGGGGGAGATAATTCTGCCTCTTTAAGGTAACTACTTTTTACACAAGTAGGTCATGTAGAGTTTGCAGATGTATCCCTGTTGTGCTTCATTCTTGCATTTTTCCTGCATTGCACTAGACCAGATGTGGCAGTGCTGAAAAATATCTGACGAGATAAACTAATGCCAGGTTATCAAGACTCATTTTTTTCACCTCAGTTCACAGCATCTCACTCTTGTTATTCCTTCTATACAAAGATGGTAATGTGTCCATTCAATTTCTGTCAGTAAGTATGGATGGACTGAGACAAAGATTTTTTTAAATAGGATTCAGTGAAAGAATTTTAAAACTCTACTTACATGCAGAATACCAATTCAAAAATTAAAAATGGGTAGCCTTAGTACAGTCTGTACAGATCAGCTATGTTCTTTCCCATAATTAATTGGATAAATATAGCCATGAAGAGAAACTATGCAACCTCACTGTGTAATAGGTTTAAAATACAGCTCAGGGAAGCATACTACTCTCTCACTGTGATCTCAGTTCACTTGGCAAGAACTGCCAAGCTGGATCAACTCCATTGTTTCTGTTGTGTCATCATTTGTTTCTGTTAACTCCTCATTTTCCAAATTCTGATTCCATAAGTAGTCTCTGTGACCACCTTAGCTGATATGATGTAGCTGTTAACTAAATGTTTCGCAATTGACTACTTACTTTAATACAGTTTAATATATTTGCATGGATAGTGTGCCAGCAGAGCGTTTGAGACCTATGGCAAAAAGCCACATGTAGACAAGGGTTTTTTTTTGATTTCTCAGGAAAGCTAAGATATAAAAGGGAAAGACAACTATGCTGGAGATTCTTTTCACATGAAATCAGAACTTTTGACGATTTAAAGGAATATTTAGACCTCAAGTAGCATTAAACTGATATCAGACCACTGCATACAATTTTTTATTTTTTAAAAACTTTTTTTTTTAATATTGGATTGATTTGGACAAAAGAATGACCCCTTTGCAAAAGAAGCTGTACAGCAGAACTTGACAGTTATTTATACCTTGTAGCTGGTACTACACAACTACTAAAGATAGCTGACTCCTACTAGGCTAGTTCCTATTATGGCTGTGTAGTTAATGCTCTTAAAGTGACAGTCTATCTGGATAATGAATATGAGTTACTAATAGTTTTATTTCACTGTCTTGCTATTAACTTTTTAATGTTAAGCCTAACATAAAACTGAAACCTGCAAAATACTAGAAGAAGTATCATGAAATCCTATTCAAAAGAACAGTACTGGCAGAGAAAGGAAAGCACTCAGAAACACGTATTTGTCATGCACAGATTAGCAAACATAGAAGGAATTAGTGCTCTTGGTTGGTTTATATAGGAGCTCCCAGCTATGAAGGAATTGTTTATAGCCAAGCCTATGCTATCTGGACTAATGAAATACAGAAAAGCCCAGATAATATGAAAACCAAGGGACAGGACACAAGTGAGGCTTCACGAAAGTAGCTCAGATCTAAAGTTACCAGTTTTGCTCCAGCTCAGAATTTGTTATCCTGAACTTCTGCAGAAAAATGGCCCCTCTGCATCCTTTTGTAAGCAAAACTCTAGGAGAGATTTTCATCTTGAATGCAAATCCACAGAGCCGGTACTACACCCAGGTCATAAGATTTCCTGCATCCAGGGTGTTGCAAAGGTCAGTAGGTTCATAACTAGTGAAAGGAGAGCTAACAGTTCTAGTTGGGCATGATCTTATCTCCCCCCAGCACCCACAGTTTTAGTTACACCATGCATGGATGATAATAGTGGATCTGTCAGGCAATAACTTGGGGCCATAGATCTCACTAGCTCAAGCTGCCTGGCTCACCAATCATCCCAGAGACAGCATAGCTACATTCATGTGGGGCCTTAGAGGAGTCAGTAAACCCAGACAGAATTCAAAAAGTTCTTCAGGGAACAAACTCCATTTCTCTGCATCTGTCATATGATTAATATATAATTCAGATAAAATGTCCATGGGTAGTTCAGAGTTGACTGTACTTTTGAAACTATGGTAGTTTCTTACTTTAAAATTAACCTATGGGAAAGAAAGGAGAAACATAGGCTAACTTTAAGGTATTTATTGACTTGTGAATAATGAATGTTGCTTCACAATGTCATATCAATAATCACATGGCAATTGTTAATTTAGTATGTCCAGTTACTTCAGGCAGCATCCAGTTGGTTAGTGAATACTGTATATTTTGGCCATTAGTGCTTCCTAGCACTAATTAAGGCTTTTCACTGGCTCGTGTTGCTGTTGACAAATTACGGTTTGCTTGCTTATGATTCTTCTAATGAATTCTGTGTTTTGATTCAAAGTAGACAGAATGCCTGCTCATTGCAGAATTTGTATGGTTAGAAAGATTATGTCACCTCTGATACAAGTTTGTCATTCTCAAAAACAAAGCCACTTTTGATGTCCACAAATTATAAGCTTTCAACTAACACATTATCAAAATTGAGCTTCAAAATTTTAAGCAATAAAAAAGCATATATAGATGAGAATTTTCCCATAGGGCTTTTATGACAGTTTTTATTTCTCAAAAACTTTGTTAATGAAGTGTAAGCAATGCCAAAAAGACTAAGATTTGCCAGTAATAATATTCATAAGGTTAATTTGAAATGTTTTCTGTTTGTGTATTATCTGAAGTCTGCTTTTGGAATCCATCATGGTGTTTGACAGCTAAATATTAACAGCACTAATAAAGAAATACTGAATTGGCAGATAAACCAAGCTGACCCATCACAACGTGCTGCAGAAGGAACAGTCAGTTTGCTCTCCATAGAGATCTAAATTTCTTTCTTGTAGAAACCAAATCAGTATCAAGCTTGTGCCGGTTCTTATTCAAGCCTTTGAGGGTTTGCTAGGATTTTTTCTTTGTTTGTTTCAACCACTGTATTTAACAAACTGTAACAGCATTGCTGCCTCAGCCTGTTAAAGAACCAAAAAAATGTACTTTGTATAGTCAAATAAAATGCCAATTCCAATGATCCAGTGAGTTGGTATACGTATTTTTAATTAGCGTTCAGATTTCATCTATTTGTAAATAGAAGTCCACAGGTGAATGGACAAACTGATAGTGGTATTCAGGTTTTGGCATACAAAACACCATGTGGTGTAACTGGAAAAGTTGAGGGGAGCTACTCTGGAACAACAAAAACTAGAATAGGATTTATTTCCCAGAGTTTTTCTTGGTGTATGCTCTGCTGTCATCCATGGCCTGAACAACTCTGGAATAATTCTCCACTGAAGCAGATCACAGGAAAAACTCCAAGAGCTAGTAATGTCAGAAAATGTGTGAAAGGAACAAGCAGAACTTTTGTTTTAAGGAAGTGAAGAACACTTGCAGTTGTGCCCTAATTAAACCACTGTTGTTCAGGCTCACAGAAGTCCACAAATGCAAATTCGTGCAACTGTCAAACTAAGCTGTTTGACAAACATGGCAAAATTTTTGACTCGCACAGAAATGACACATTCCTGAAACTTTTTGGCAGAACCCTCATTGTTTTTTCCCCTTACTTTCCCACCAGGTGTCACTCTGCCAACCTGAACGGTTTGTACTACAGAGGTCCCTACACTGCCAAGACAGACAACGGGATTGTTTGGTACTCCTGGCATGGGTGGTGGTACTCCCTAAAATCCGTTGTCATGAAGGTCAGACCAGCAGATTTTGAACTAAATATTGTTTAAGTATTTTATTAAGACGATTCACCTAGTTAATCTTTTAGGAAATTATTCCAAATTAAAACAGATAGGCCGATTTTTGCTTCTCATCTATGCATATATAAATTTGCAATAATTCCTCTGCAACTAGTAGTTTTATGAGATGTGAGAAGACAGTCTGGCCTATGAATCTTTAGATACAATACTAATGCTAATATGTGTACAGGGTTTTTTTAAAAATGGCAAGCATTCATCTAGGAATAAGGACATCTTCATCAAGATGGAGAATTTTTTGCTTTACAGTAACTACAAATCCTTTCACCTTTAAAAACCAACATTATTGTTATGGTGTTGACCCAAAAATGAAAATTAATTGTACTTACTGCAGTAAAAAACCTATTCAAATAGAAGCATAAGGTTTGCTCAGTGGATGAAACATACTTGCTTTGGAATGGTTCAAGATTTTAGGAGTGAATTTCCTGTAAATTCCTCTAGTGTATTTGTTGCATGTGTTGTGTACATAGCATACACAAAAAGGTATAAGGAATGAGGCAGGAAACTGAAGAAAGAGAAGGGATGCTACCAGGTTAGAATCAATTGAATCCAGCATAGAGAAGTGGATTGTCTGTTGTTGCTGAAGCATTCCTAGGGCTGGTCACATCATTTCAATCTAACATTTCTAGATGGTCAGTAATTATGCTTTTCGTCTTCTTGGTAACCATTATGCCTTTTTTTTTAATAAAAAAAATAAAGGACTTTAATATATTGATGTGGAGTTTAACAAAAGCTGCAACTAATGTTAATGTGAGCTAAGCTTTGAACACAATGCACATGTAGAGAGAAGTGTCATTCTAGAGGTTCTTAGTGCTTGACACTATAAATATCTACTTTCTTTTTTTATCTGTTAGACTCCACAACTCTCTAAATTTGAATGTCCTGTTCAGTCACATCAAAGTAGTTCTGCTTCTCCTTTTCCTATGTACTTGTCTAGACTCTCTGGGCTTTCCTCCTTCTCAAAGCTGCAGATCCACATTTTTCTTTTACAAGAAAAATAATGAGAGACTCTGCCTAACCCTGGCTTTTGTGCCTAGTACTACAATAGACTCCAACAGCCAGCAATAACAAGAGTTGCTGATTAGTGCTTGCTGCCATGGAGAAGACAGGAAAATAGTAAAGCTCTCTGACGAAATGTAATCCAATTCTGCTGGGCAGATGCAAGTTACGATTTCCAAAAAAACAAAAAGGATCTAAGCTTGCTTTCTTAAAATAATTTTGCTTTTGTGGTTGTACTGCCACTCTCTCCCCCTCTGTCCAAATACAGTTTTTGAATGTGGCAGCCACTTTCAGTCACGCTTAACATAATTGAAACTAACTTTGGCATTATGTCAGTCAGTTTATAACTACATTGATCAGAATACAGGTCGGCTGAATGGTAACTCTCTGCATAGCCATTTTTCCTTCCATATTCATCCTCCCAAAACAAAAGTTTGTAAAGAACCCTTGAAAGATTTGCATGGAATAAGGGAAGGAGGATGTTCAGAACAACTGGAGAGAAAAAAGAGAGGTTTGTATGAAAAAATCTGACTTAATAAGATAAATCAGATTACATCTAAACAAAAAAAAAGGAATTAAGTAGCAAAAAAAGAGCATTCAGGCAGCTAAAAAGCATGCTATAATGTAAAAATTGTGCTGATAAAATTTGGCAGTATAGAGTTTTTGAGGTCTCTGCCTTTTGTGTTAGTAGCAGGTATTCTAGATAATCCAGTCTTTTTCTTTATGTATCAATAGATAATGTGCTAGAGACTTCTAGTCTCTATCCCTGCATGAGAGGACCAGTGAACAGCTCTACAACTGCTCATTTTGAACTTTGTTTCGTTAGTTACACCAAATTAAATCCTGTATCTGACAGGAAGGCATGCCTCCCTATGTGGGTGTGTGCATGCTGAGAGAGAGGGAGAGAGAGATTCAACATTAAAACAGAAAATCTGGTAAAGTATTTTTATCCAATTTTATTATAGCACTTAAAATTGATTCCTATGTAACTATGAGTATGTCTGTAGGTATGAGTTATTAATAAGGTAATGGAAGTTTTGGAGTAGCTAAAAAAGATGCTGTAAGTATAGAATCTCCCATAGTGATTTTCACATTCTTTTGCTACTCTAAGAGGAGAAACATTTAATTATTTGGAAAAAAATGGAATGCCATTATATAGAAAATGTATAAAAATCCGTTTAGTTTTTCACAAGAAAATGGAAATATTAACTCATGAATCTGGAGAGCATCAAGCCAGATCATATTCCACCTAAATAAATGACATGGAGGATTTACGTACAGCAAAGCTGGATCTCTAGCACACACAAAAAGACCCTCAACAGGTACAGATTGTTCTCATAAAATCTACAGTAATTTTTTTTTATGTACTCCAGAATAAATCCATCCTCTTTATTTATTAGAACACTAATGAAATCTTTCAGCTGAGTTAGGGTGCTTTTGACATATTCTGATGATGTAAAATTTCACTACCTTTCTATACTGGAAATCGTAAAATGAAGGAGAATCAAATCTTTCTTTGAACATCTTATAATGCATTTATATGTTTATTTGGACTGAATGTTCTTCAGAACAAGGAAGCATCTAGCATACTGTTAGCAACATACAAATATTGTAGCTAATTTCCACCATCTTTCTATGGCCTTTCTTTGTGCAATAAATCTTTCTGGCCACATGAAAAGCATGTGAAAGTGTTGTAATTCAAAATGGTCATATAATTGCTCTTAAATAAACAAACCATTGACTTTCAAAAGGGAAGTTTTAATAGCTACCAGACAAGACACAAGCTTGGAAGAGAATTCCTTTCTCTGCCAGGCTTGCCTGTTCATAGTAATTTATTTCCTCAACAGGTACAAACATGTTCTAAAGTAGTCTTTATTCTTACAAGACAGCATAACAAAGGCCAGTTTATTTGTTCAGGTGTTAGACAGAATAACATAACTCCCAAATAGCTGAAAATTTATACATACTATTTGATACAAATCATATAACCGAACAGAAGAAGAATAAGATAACAAGGAAAATGTTTTATCAGTCATGATTTAATAAAGAACATAATGATAGCTACCAGCACCATGTAATCAGAAACATATTTTTTTGTAGTATTTGTTCAAAGGAAATACTCTTGTATTGTATTTCTATTTCTGTTTTCTTGCATTTGCTAAACATATTGGAGATTAAAAGAAGGGAAACCACAATTCTAGTGAATTAAATAAGCAATAAAAGAGCCTTATAAGCTACAGCATTTTTTCCCCTAGAATATCTAGAACGCATTGGCAGAGCTGAGATACTGCAGTTTGGCCTACTGTTTTCCTACTGTTTTCTCTTCAGCTCCACTGTTTAGCTAGAGTCTACCCCTCCCTACCATTCCCAAAACTGTTATTCATGACACCAATTCTTGAACTCCTTTTGTAGGTATAACATTTTTTTCTGTCAAAGCTACTTCTCCTTACTATTAATGAAATGGTTACCCAGAAAGGGGATTTGAACCACAGCTTGCCAGGTCTGTGAACATTACTGTCACGTTCCTATAGTTCACTCCTCATTAGCTCAAAAGAATGAAAATGCAGCTTTTCCTTCAGTAGTAGGTTCTCTTTGGCAGTTGTAACAGAGGTAGAAAGAGCAGAAAGAGTATCCAGGGAAGTATTTTGTATCTAAATTTTGAAAAAATTTCCACTTATTTGTCTTTTTTTTTTAATTATTTGTCTATTAAGTGGTCAACTTACAAAGCAAAAATGGAGCTATTCAAAACCAGGAAGTACTTTTAAATTAATATGACTATATGCTTGCTCTTTGCTCAGAGAGGGTCTGAGAATTGGGAAATCAGGAAGGTTTCAAGCATTCAGCTAAAATCCATATGCAAGGTACTTGCAGAGAGAGAAGTTATAAATTTTGTTAGGTAAAGTGCTTCTTCAAAAAGAATGAAACTTTAGTGATAGTGGCTTTTTGATGCTTACTTGGTTTTTTGTTGAATACACAGTGTTCATCCAAAAATCTTCTTTTCCAGGAATCTGAGGGCCATCTCAGTGTTTGTTTAGTGCAGGACAAAATCCAGCTTGCCATTGCTACATCTTCAGTTAATTAAAACAGTTCCTCTTAATCCTATCCTAGTGGTAAATAGATTGCATCAGAAACAAAATGTTGATATACAAACACTGAATAAACAATCTTGGGGCAAAATTCATATGTTGGCTTGCAGAAGAACCAAAATATGGCCTTTGAAACAAAGTAGCTCACTTTTTTCTGTCCTTCCTCAACAGGTCATAAATATCTGTGTATAAGTTCCTTTTACCTGTCTCTCCTACAGAATCCAAGCTTCTTTCTTTTTTTCTTCCTGTCTTAATGGCAGTCCAATTAACGACCTATTAGTTGTGCCTTGCATACCTGTGACTGCCTGGCTTAGGGAACCTCGGTAGCTCTGGGGTTCTGCAGAGGCTGAGCAAAGGCTCCAAGCAGCTAAACTGAGGTCTTAAGGCACCTAAAATGGCTGTTGGGTCACTAAATCTATTGTGAGAATCAGTGTCCAACCCAGATTAAAAACAGATTGGATTGAATTATTTAATGAATATATCACCAACAGTATGGGCAGGAAGATAAGCAGATTCCTCCTAAAGGTAAACGGCTCTCTTAAATGATTACGTGAATTTCAGTACATCCAGTTTTGTTTTCCTTGCAAAAGATCACAAATAATTTCCAATTGATGGTCTGTCATGTAATTGCAAAATTATATTGCCATGGGAGCTCCTGGGCTGGTACTTTATGCAACATGATAGTTCATATTAAATTAGCTAAACCCAGACAAGTGACATATGAGCTGAAAGGCTTTTATGTTAGTGATATCCCGCACTAGATGGTGCTCTGTACATGGATTTTCTTAGGCAATACTAGATCTGTAAACTAGTACAACCATTTCTTCTAATAAGGTTAATTATAAAATGATAGAAAACAAGTAAAAAATGTTTAAGGGAACTTAGTCCTGAACTTATTTTTTAAATCATACACGAGTTCCTAAGGTTACCTAAACTCTGTGGATATTCTCAGCATCTAATTATCTTGAGGTATGGCTCATTTAGGTAGTTAAATTGTGGTTTCTTTATTTTTAAAAGTCTCCTATTACAATAGCAGTTTCTATTTTCTGATGATTAGCAAACAGAAAAAAAACCTGTGCAAGTTCCAAACTCTACTTGAACTAACATATCTGCACTACAGCATTCCTGCTATGATTCCTCTACTGCTCTTCCCTGCTTGGATGTCTATTTTTTACATCTCAACTGCCCAGAAATTCAACGGAACTTCACTGTAGTGAAGTTTATATCATAACAAATAATACAGCATTTGAATGTTTCTTGTGATAAAGAAACTGAGATTTAATGAATACTTGTGGCACCAGCAGGAGGAAGTAAGTGCTTGGGCTATAGTGAATTCACCTCAGGGAGAACACGAAATAAATCTCCTGCCAAGATGCCATAAACCCATCTGGGAAAAGCTGCCTCACGGAAATCAGTGGGTTATTCATGTGGTACTCAGCAAATATAAAATTCATGATGTATGTCATTGCTAGAAAGTCTTGCAAACCTCATTCAAAAGGCTAGTATCTAAGTTTGAACTATTAATGCTTACAAGATGTGCACTTTGCCTTATGATGAAGGAGATTTTAATGATTGCAATGTATCTCTTTTTTCTTATTTTCTAATAACTTTAAATGTCTCATTTTAAATATCCCATGGAAGTTTTTGAAATAAGACTAATTCAGATTGTGCCAGTCCTTTCTCACTGAATCCTACCTCTCTTACACAGCATGCTTAATTAAAGATCTCAGCACAGTTCTCATCTATTTCTCTCAGGGACTTTTCCTAACAAGGGGTTAAACAGCTTCTGAGTTGGTTCCACTAACCCTCTGACTCTGTACAGAAGAACACAGAAAAATCATACCCATCTGGAAGAACATTAGCCACTCAACCTAAAATTTCTAAGCAAAAAGCTCTTGAAACCGAAGGAAGGGAAGGCTTTCCTTCTTATTTTACACCATAGGAATACATTATTAATAATACAACTTTGGGAAAAAAGTCGTTAATATTTGCAATTCATGACAATAAATTCTGTTTTCCTTTAACTCCCCAATATTAAAGCACTTAGTGAGCCGCTAAATCTGATGTAAAAGTTTCACATATAAGATAATAACTGCACACCTTCCCTGCTATGTAATTCTTAACTTTTTTTTCCTCTCTCCGAAAGAATGAACAAAATTATTCTCATGCAAATCAACTGAGTCCAGTAAAGTTACACTGGGGATTAATTAGTCATGTCATCTGCTCCTCAAGCAGCTCATTTATATTGTATCCCAAAGAAAACACAGCTTTAACAACAGATCCTTTCTATTATTCAACTTTCTCATTAAAAAGGTATCAGCCACATTCATTACTTAGCATTCCATAGGGAGTGTAGCCCTGTTAGTCTATACGTGCTCTGTAATTCATCCTATACTAATGATCAGCCACCTTCTCTGGTGTAACCAGAACAACAAAAGTATCTGCGTGTATGTCCAGCTAGAGCTGGAAAGAGCTACAGCTGAGAAAGCAAGGGAGAGATGGCCCATGACATCTCAGATGTACTTGTTGCTGCATGTGATAACAAGCTATATATTCTCTCCAGAGGTCACATGGTGTCTTTGCCATTTGTATACTAACTAACCCTCAAAACCAAAATTCAAGAGAAATTAAGATATCCTGCAGCTTTTTGAAGAAGACCATCATTAAAGATGAGGAATGAACAACAGGCTGTCCAGCATAGGAAGAGTTCCTGTTAGAAATAAGTGTTATCAAATTCACTCTTGAGATCTCCTGGGACATCACATAGTGACTGTAGGGAAAAATCTAAACTTCCTTAGAGAACAGCACCGCCATAAAGATTTCACCAGGTGAAATACAATTTAAATTATTTACCTTTGTTTCTTACTTGATAGGCAGCCTCTTCATCTAAGACAGCTTTAAAAAAAATACTCAACTGTGCATCCTAGACTTCTCTCATGAAAAGCTCTTACCAGAGAATACAAAAGACTGCCTGTTTCACAAGGACACATGCTGCATTATGGTTCTTTATAATATCATTGAGGATACAGATATTTTTGAAGAACACAGTGGAAACTGATGCCTGGCACCTGCCTTTTCTCTGTTGTCTGTTATTCACCTCCATCTTTTTTTACAGGATCTCCTTTCAGTTGAATAGTGCTAGAACCAAGAATGTAAAACGAGATTCAGGAGAAGTCAGCTGCTAATAAAAGGTTCCACTGTCCTTTCTTGCTGACCCACTAATTTAAATGCAAGTAAGTCTGATGTGATACCAGAGAAAGCCTTCATTTGGGTGTATTCATGCTTACTCATTAAAAACAAATAAGTTTCAGCAGACTGCTTCTTGGAAATGCTGTGACATACATCTTCAGCTACAAATGGGTTTCTCACATTATTTTAAGCAAGGCCTATATTATTCACCAAAAGAAAAATGTACTGCAGTAGTGTTTATTTCACTGCCTATTTTACCATTGTAGGAAGAGAACAAGTGACCAAAGTAAAAATCCTTTCTTTGGGTCATACAGATTTTGATGGGCCAGCAAAATCTGGAACCCTTCTGACTCACAGATCTCATTTTCTTAATATGAAGAAGAATGAAACCTGAATACAGGTATTTTCAGACTAAGAAGTGAAACACAGAATTTGTAGAAGTGAGAATTAATGTTTTCCCCCACCACCTCTCATGTTCTCTGTATCATGTATCATGTCATTGAACTCTTTGATACTGTTCTCATATATGTGGGAAATATGTTTTAAACACTTTACAGAGTACTTTGAAACCTTCTCAGGAAACATGCAATTCAAGGATTATGTTTTATTCTATTACTAGCCTAGGCTAATAGTTCTGTCTGATCCTTGTCTATAATCAGGAATCTTCAGGTTTTTCACTGGGATAAAACCTTATTAGCAGCAATTCCTGAACTATATCCAGCATATGCAGAGAGGTTGACTTTTATGTACTGTCTGCATACAGGTTTAAGGCAGGAGAATGGCTCCTTTTCAGAAGCATTTTACACAATGATTCATTCAGTCTCCGGGAGAAGTGTACTGCACAAGTATTCCAGGGTATATTTAAAATGCCCACAGTTCTCCCTGAAAGATTACCTTGCTAGCTTACCTTCAAGCCGTGTATTTAAAAGAAAGAAGGGCTGACTATGGCAGAAGGCTCCACTATACTTAGCCCTACTGTTTTCAGTTTCTGGACTGGCATGAATAATTAAGGAAGTCTGCAGCTTCAACTTCCACGGAGACAGCAGTGCTGAAGAGCAGGAAATAATCAGCTCTAGTTGGCACCACCATCCATTATACCAATATTCACAGAGACAGGATCAGTAATCCTTAATAACAGCATTGCCTGTTATACCCATTTTAAACACACTGCAAGCTGCTCATCGTAAATGGCAAATGAAATCCAGAGTACAGGTCAGTGTGCGGAGTATGATATTTCAGTTTTCTGTGATACATACAAAGTAGGAAAAGTCAGGCAGAGAGAGATTCCTTGGAGAATTCTAGTCATTTTAGGCTTAGAAAATGCTATATGCTACTACAGTTTCCATTTCAGACTATGGAAAATTATAAAAACTGACAAATGCCCACTAATAGGAGGCTGAGCAAGAGACTGTGGTTAAGGAGGGCGCCACGTGGGGCAGCAGGGATGAGTATTCTTCCGCTGCACATTCCATCTCTGACTCAGAAGCTCGTCACAATAGAAAACATACATATTTTTATAATTCCCTGTGCAAATTAACTGACTTCTGCCTTCAAAACATTCCAACATTGCATCTTGGTGGCTTATCTATGTGCTAGCCTTACGTTCAGCTACAAGAAAGCAAGTAGCTAGTAATGAAGAAACTAGCTTTGTTTCTTCTAACTAAAAATGTTTGTTTCTATTCCAATTTAACTTTTCTTCCTACTATCCAAGACTACTGACCCATCAGAAAAAGGAACTGAAGTTAAATCAACAAAAGAAATACATTGCTCAGACACTGCTAATGATTTTGTAACTTTGTATGCTTGGTTTTTCCTTTTTTCTTACAGTTCATTATACTTCCAATCAACCCTTAAGACTGCAAAATAGCCAAAATAACACATCTAAAATATTAAGTCAACATTTATCTGGTTTATTAATAACTTTGTTTATTCACACTGTCTTTACAATATGAAATATCAACAACACATAATTTCACAGATAAATCGTACTGCATCCCAGGTGAAAAGTGCTGTAGACACATAATACATGCACAACCTGTCTCACTTACCTTCAATTTTCAAATAAAATAGTGTTGTTCTTATTTCAGATGCACCTGATTCACCAGTAATCTAGTCCAGTTTGTAAAGGTGAGTGGCTTGAACCCTAGACAGGGCTAAATTTTCTTAATTTTCTTATGTAAGGTCTGTCCAGCCATTAATACTAAGCCAAGAACAACAGTCTCAGGGTTTTTTCCCTAGAGAAGTTTCTTTCATCAGTTACAGTGAGTATTGGGGGAAAGAAAATTAATACATCAGACCTGTTCTAAGGAAAATAAGGATTGGTTCGGAAAGGAGTTCATGTAAGACCTGTAAATAATCTATGCTGCTATGGGAAACATGGGCTAAAACACATTAGGTGCCAATAAGAAACTTACCACCCCAACACTCCCATACACACTAGATTATTTTCACTCTAAATTCCATCCTGTTTCCTCATCTTCTTCCTTTTGGCTCGTGTTCCCAGACAGGAGGGAAAAAATCCTAAGTTTACTTTCATTTTCTTGCTCCCATTGAATGAATACCATTTCTTTAAAATGACAGGTAGAAAAGGCTTGTTTTGTGTTTTATTTACTTGTTTTTTCCTGATCTCTTATTGTTCAGTAATCTTTCAAGCACAGTGAATAGCATTCAATTTCAACCCCCAAATCAAAAAGCATATGCTATCCCTTCGTTCATGTTGGAATTCATTTGTCCATATTAGAGAGGATGGGCAAGTGGAAAGGGTTTCATTGTCCAGTTATCTGACTTTGAGCAGCCTGTGCTAAATCCTGCCATAGGCTGCTGCAGCACAGCTTCCCCACAGCATTTTGTTCCATCCAGTCTCAGTAAAGCTCAGAAGGGGACATCTTGTTGCCACACAGAACTGGTTTCCAGCTTTTCCTCTCTATTTTGTTGGTGCAAGCTTCCGTTTAGTACACAGTACCTTTATCACAATTACTCCCATTTTTCTGTTTTTTTCTGTCCTGTTACATATACCATACTTACTTCTAAATAGGACTATTCCAGCCAGTGTGAACAATGACACAATTTGCAATATTAAGGTGCTATGGGTCTAATGAAATACACGTTCATACACATACAGATCTGAAACCCAGAGAAGACATTACTGACAGAACAGGATCTAAGCAAAAGCAATGTGGTACACTACATTACACTGTCTTGTGAGCTCAGAAGAACCATCAACTTAGCACCTATTAACAACTCACTATGCATCAGCTGGCCTGCAGGAACTGTCAGCATGTATTACTTTGCATTTACTACTGGCAAACCGTGTGCAAGTTAGCTTAGTCTTCTCTCCTGTCAGAACATGTCACATCACCACATATTTGCTGCTGGCTAAGAGCCTATTCATCCCCACATCCACATTTACCATGGTATAAATGATACTTGGTAAACCCTGCTAACTTAATCTCACATCCAAACCTACACTGGGGAGATGCTGCAACAGCAATATAATTTGTGTGTTCCTTAATTATAGAAAAGTGACAGAAGCAAACAATCTTCAGTACCATTTAAGCAGCTGACTTGCTGCAGATAAGAATGAGATCAGTTTTAATTGAGCAAAATTTTATTTTGTCAAGACATTAAGTCTATAGTGAGCTAGTGATGAAAACACTGAAAAGTAGAGAAAGAAACTGGCCGTATAATCTTTTCCTTCTAATAATTTCCCTTAAATAAGTCTTAGCGCTAATAACTTCTCTGTAGACCTCTGTTAACCACTGTTATATAGCTGAAGGCAAGCGTATCTTAGAACTGTTGTAGAGGCATAGCCTTAAAGGCTCAGAAGCACTTGTTTCCTGGCAAGAAATATTTTCAAATAGGTCTGTGCAAAATAGGTCTCTTCATTTCTCTGCCACAGACAGTTCCTTTAACAGAAAGATCTTAAGGAGGACTTTTAGAAAAAAGTTGTTTTCCTTTAAATAAACAAAACAAAACACCAAAACCCGACTAAACAAAAACCCTAAACAACAAGAAGACAGAAAAGAAACAAAAACAAAGGACCAAAAGTAAGAAATGTGTGGTGCTGTCTCTAATAGCTAGAATATCTCCCACTTCAGGTTTCTGACTCATCTGCCAGCATCTTCTTTGGAGAGCTCCTGCCCTGTCTCCTCAAATTTGCTATGGGGTGCCACAGGAATTTATTGTCAACCATCGTCTCGTTATCACATCAAATAGTCCCACCAGTTAGCATCTCTAGGCACTTTTTTCACAGGTCTCTCTCTCTCTCTCTCTCCTTTGACCAAGTCATTAATCAAATTAGTGCTCTTTTAGTTATTTAAGCATCAGCTCCAGTTCAACATGACTGAAAACCAGCATTCCCAATGTTCTTTCTGTTCAGTCATTTCAGGACATCTACAAATAACACCACTACTCTCTTAGGAAGTAGGCAGGTTTGACCGGAAATATTCACATTGTAGCAACATATCAATCTCTCAAACATCTTCACATGATCTGTGACTTAACCTCTTCCAGTAGCCATCCTCCCTGCCAGTATACTTTTGCAAGGTTTAACCATCTTCCTTGCTGTAATATCCCTTCCCCCTTGCCTTGACAAAGGCAATTAAATTCTGAATTGCACTCACATGGATTGAAGATACTGCTTTAACAATAACTCTGCTGGGCCATCGTGTTCACCATACAATCTTTTTTCCCCCCTTTCAGAATAAACAAATAGCCATATTTGTGGGTTTTTGCATAAATCTGCTTATGTGAAAGTGTGTTTGCTTAGGAAAGAGTGTATGTGGAAAATACCAGGGTATAACAATTGGTACAGAAGAGTACAGTTGTCATTCTGCATGTGGTTATCTGAGCTCATTGAAATTGCACTAAAGAAGGGGGGAAAACTAGTCAATTTTTTATTTAAGTAGAAAAAAATAGAAAAGTAATTAAAATAATCTAGAAAAATAACACACATATTCTCAATCACTAATATCAGGAAGGAAAAAAACCTATCTCAGTTTCTTGACATATTAATAGGAATAAAGCAGTTAACGCGGTATTTTAACTCCACACAAGATGAAGCCTAATGCTTTCCTTATTATGTTATTTGCCATAAGAAAATGCTTCCAAAAATTATTGAACAGATTTGTTTCTATGAATTGTGCTAGAAACCATTAGCCAATTCTTTAATGTCCATTTAAAAATAATGGAAGGAATAAATAATTAATAAGACATACAATGTAGACATTTATTGTAGAGGTTAGAGATAATGGCCCACGAAGGGAAGAGTGTATTACATTATGGAGTCAAGTAAACTACAATCAGCTTAATGATTAAAGTGTTCAGAGTATTTTCTGTTCTCCACCAGTGCTGTTTGTAAGTAGACGTCTGAACCTTGCTTTACTGAAAAGCATATGAAAGAAAAATTACATATGTGACTAATTTAGCCCAGAGATCTGTACCGGTACTTTTTGTGAGGATATCCACAGTCTGATTGTTTTCTAAACTGTGGAGGAAATATACCAAGGATTCTTCAAATGATGTTACTTGTACACATTACAGGTAAAACACCAGCAAAATTACACAATTGAACCCAAATTACGATCCAAAGACATTTTCAACATTTTCCACAGGACTACTTCTAATGATTTTCTCTAGCATACTTCATCAGTATGTTGTCAAAGCAGGAAGTATACAATTTAATTCAAATAAGTCATATGCATGTGAAGTTTGTGGTAACAAAAAATTAAAGAATATTCATTAGTAATTGAGACTTAGAAGATAATGAAGACTCTCAACTGTGGTGCCATAGTTTTCTTCAACCAAAACTGGCACTGCCCTGCAGAGACATTTGCTTTGTATTAATGCAGTACTTTAAATGTAGTTTGCATAAACAAACAAAGGCGAACGGTATTTACCACTTGCCAAAAAAATTAAATACAGTTATCAACAGTCATTACATATCTCCACTGGCCCTCTTTCTACTGCAAAAAAAACCCAAACAAAAAAGCCATCACACCAGCAGACATTAACCTTCAGCCTGCAGAAATTTCATCTGACGGAAGTCAGCCTCCTGATGCCTGAGAATTACCCATGAACACACCGCTGTGTACCATGAACAAATCCACAACATGGTGTTTTCCCAAACACAGCCAGGATAAGACTTATCACAAACTATAAATCCACCACAGGCCAAGCTGTTGCAGTGTTAAGAGCTGAAGCCCCCATGTTCTGGCACCAGTTTGGTGCCCTGAAGCCCACAGCTCAGGCCATGTGTTCCCACTCCCCACCACACCAGAAGTAGCAGTACCTTGGACCAGAATCTCCAACAACCAGTGTGAGAAGAACCTCAGTTTCCAATTACTGACATTGCAACTAGAACCTTCTTGGCATCTAAAGCACTTCATTCTTGAGTTAGGGCTGGAGTTAGACTTTGGCGTTTTTTGAAAGCATGGCAGGAGGAAGGAGAGGTTCTCTCATCAGCTAAACAGGCAGAGGTTAGACCTGGAGAGTCATAAGGACAACAGTGAAGTCCTATCTGACACTTCCCAGGAAATTCCCTTCATCACCAGGCCAGAGGCTAGCTGGGAGGAATGCCTTTCATTGACCCTACTGAAAGCCTGTTATTCTGACAAACTAACATTCATTGGGCCAGGGAAGCAAGGCATCACTTTGCAATGCAACAATTAAGGTACCTAGCTGGGAGCAGGGACATTTGAATTTCAATCCCTGTTACAACACTGCTTTTCTAAATGATTGCATATAATAATAAAGTACATGAGCAACCATGAAGAGCCAGGAACAGAAACTGAGTTCCTTAATAACCCATTAAAACCCATCCATTACCCTGGATACCAGCAGGACACAGACTCAGCCATCCTGTGCGGCTGCATTTTTACTGTTACGGATACTCAAGTTACCTGGTACTATTTCAAATTATTTATACCTGCTGCAATCATATCTATTATTAAAGACAGACATACATCCATCTTGGGGTAGTTTTTCCTTCCAATCCCTTTAGAGGCATTTGTAGTGTCTACTCCTGACTAATCCCAATTGACAAGAAAGAAGAAAAGAATATAAAAAACCTCTGTTACTCCTTTCACACCTACTGTGATATTTACCCCTTTCTCTGGTCTCTCCAATTCTTTCCCGTGCTTTATTCTTCTTTGTTATCCTCCCCCTCATCATCCTTTTTCTTTCATTTCTCTTCCTCATTTATGTGGTTTTGCCTTTCTTCCCTCTTCTTTCTTGCTTCCTTCCCTTCATTTTCAACATTCAGTGACCTGATCCTGCAGTTTTCCTCCTACATTTCTGAAACTCAAAATGCATGGACCATAAAAGCTTAGGAGGTAAAAAAGGTATAGGAGCAAACATCATTCCCTCATTATTACCTCATTTTAAAAGAATCTAAGAGTGTGGTTTTTTAATTTTTTTTTCCTTGATTACTGCTGTATGAAAGGCCTAGACAAACAACAAACCCAGGAAAAATGAAAGAGCCATTGGAGTGGAATGGTTTCAGCGAACGCTGAATGAACTGTGATCTTTGGTAGCATAAAGATCAACACGAAATGCTTTCAGCTGTAGCAATCAGTCGATACTTTCCAGACCATCCCCACGGTGACAAAGACAGAGGCATTTTTAAGTTGTAATTGAGATTAGCCTTGATACATACAGTTGGAGCTATGCCTGTGAACTTTGCTAAAAGGCTGGCTATGTAAACCATCTATCACTCAGTTTCACATGAGCAGTAATCTAATGACACCACAGAAATCTCACCATATCCCTTGCTACACACGTCTAGGCACAGCAGTGGACTCATGCCAGGGTGCTTCAGCTGTGCTTCTGAAGGATTTGCCTCCCAAGATCTGGAGCAACATACAGATCCTCACTAAAAACTGTCGTTATTCCTTCTTAGGGTGCCCAAGTTCTGTGCAATGTTCAGTCTTGTAGCCCAAAAACACTCTTGCTCTAATCCAGCTTACTAGATTTGCAGTCATGTGCTAACTGAAAACCCATGCATAATACTACTGACTCCAGCACGCTTTGGATGAAGCCCATAGAGACAGGCAAGATTGCTTTTCGTAGATGGGAATAAAATATTTTGTTTGTTACTATTAAGCTAACCACAATAAAAATAAATAGTTCTCTTTCATGTGGTGATGGAACAAAGCAACCATGCTGTATTCCTTTTTTAATTACTAGGTTGAAAGAATCACTGTCTTCCTGGCATGTTTAATTCTGAATCATATTCATCACATATATAAATAGCCAGCAACTGTATATAGTACAGAAGGGTGGACAGGAAGGTTAGGGAATTAGCTTGATGTCAAGAAAGCATTTCCTGTGGAGTCACCAAATCTGTCCTGGATACAGACTCTTACATTGGCTCACAGGGAGCCTGAAGCCTGCTGTGTCCTCGTGTACCAGACATGCCAGGTGAGCATCTCCAACTTTACTGGCATTTGGAAGTTTCTCCTCCTCAGACATCACATAGGCATAACTTACTTTTTGGGGCTTTGTAATGATTAGTAAAAGATCCTTCCTCTCTGCCTTGTGTTACAGGCAGTGTACACTTTAGTGCCAAAGCCCCAGCAGCTACTCCAGGGGGTCAGGGAGACTACTTTCTCCATCGAAATCTGAGCGGACAAATCTTGGAGGGAAGCATTGACTCTACTACCACTAAAAACCAGGACGTTGAGCATAAAGAAGTGGCTGCAAATAATACCATGGACAGGGTGCTAAAAGGCAGAGTTAAAGTTGCGGCCAGTCACGACTAAACTCACACATTTTTTATGTGGTTTGCATAATTCACATAAACACAAAGATTAGCACAAGTCTGGCATTGAACTGCTTAGGCCATCAGGAAAACTAAGCTAGAGTCTCCTGGGACTTTTGTAGTAACGCGGACATTGCCTTAGCACTGCTGCGTGCCGCTTCACAGACCCACGGCAGCTCTCAGCTGACTTCACAGAATCACAGAGGTTGGAAGAGACCTTTAAGATCAACCATCAACCCAGCACTGCCATCGCAACCCCTAAACTACTAAGCAATAACACCCAGCACCAGATCCAGAGAACTCTCAAACACCTCCAGGGATGGTGAGTACACCACCGCCCTGCGCATTGTAACAGAATGCAGGAACTTCTCAGGAACAAGCGAATTTTCCATGCTCCCTCGTTCGGCACAGCGGCAGTGGACACACACGACAGGCAGCCGCCTCGCACAGCAGCCCGGGGCGGGAGGAGCACATCCCGCCCGCGCTGGCCAGGGCCCTGCCGGGGAATGCTGCCGGCCGGCCCGGCCGCTGCCCCGGGCGGGTGATTGAACCCCGGCTGTGCAGCACCGGGGCATCCCACGGTCCCGCACTCCGCCCGTGAAGCCACACGCGGTTTAGGAATTAAAACGAGGGTGGGCAGGTTTGTTGTCGCCGTCGGCTGCAGTTTGAACCAGCGCACCTTGCCCGGCTTGGAGCAAGGTCACGGCCTGCCCGACCGGCCGCGGGGGGGCCTGCGCCCCCCGCCCCCGACAGCCCCAGGAGGGGCGGCGCCGCGTCCCGGGCGCCGCGGCCGGACTTCATCCTCCACCCGCGCGGCTATTTTTAAGGCTTATCCTGGCTGGACGCTGTTCCCGCACGGTCAGGACTCTACCTGCGCGTCCCGCGCCGGCCGCCCCCCCCCCGCCACAGACGCACGGCCCGCGAGGGACGCCCGCCCGCGCCAGGTGAGCGGAGCGGGGTGCGGGACCCGCGGGGGCAGGTGCGCCGGGGCGCGCGGGCGGGACCGGGACGGACGGCCCCGAGGGGACGCGGGCCGCCGGAGGGAGGCAACCTGGGCGGAGGAGCCGCGCACTGCCGCCCGACGGCGCTTGGCGAGGGATAAGCGGCGGCGGGTGCGGCGGGCGCTGCCGGGGCCTCCGCGAGCGGAGGGGGGCAGGTGAGCCGGGCGCGGAGAGCGACGCGGCGCATTTTTCTCCAGCGGAGCCGAGCTACAAGTGACGGGCGGCGTGTGTGCGTCGGTGTAAGTGCGGGCTTCTTGTCCTGCAGAAATGTGAGTGTCGTCCCGCCCCCCTCATTCCCCCTCGCTCTCTCAGTGAGGGCTTCATCGGGGCGGTCGGATAAACGGGGCGCGTGAGAACGGAGGCAGGTGGCTGAGAGCTGCCCGAGCGCCGAGGGTGCCGGCGGAGGAAGTGGGTCACTGCCGCGCTCCGTCCTGCTCCAGCTTATTTCCTTCTTTGCTCTTCGGCTGGCCCGCCCGCCCGCGCTCCCGTGTGCTGCGAGGTGGCCGGCGGAGCCGCGGCCTCGGGCGCAGCGCAGGTGAGGCTGCAGCGGGGCCCGCCCGAGGGGCCTCTGCCCCGGGCTGGGGAGGTTCCGAACTTCCAGGGGCCCAAGCTGTGTGTTAAGAGTTTTCGATATTGAGCGATATGGAAATCGTATGTTGCTGGGGTAGCTTTTTTATCTAGATGAACGCTGACACCGTGGTTGAAATCTGCTACAGCTTGCTGTCTTGCACCCCAAGTGCTTTGGTCCTGCACTAGGAGTACAAACACTCCTGAGACTTTTTTTTAGGAGTATCTTTACTGCTTGCTCCTCCGCTCGCTGCTATTTATACCACGCAAGGTTGGCAAGGAGGGGAGAGCCAGAGTTTAAAACGACATGGAGCTTAAACTTGATACCATTGTTCCAAGGCCAAGGCAAGACTGCAAATATTTAAAATAAAACAAAAAAATCCAGCAAACAACTCTGTGAAAACACCTTACACGTGCTTTTCTACTGTATGATCAAAGCAGAGAACTGAGCATCCCCTTCTCATGAGGGGTACGTAGGTTTTTGCTTCAGATGTGGCTCTGACAGTCTGACACGGGGTCTGAGCCTCTGCTTTGGCTTTATGTTTTGTTTGAGTTATGCTTGTGATGTGATGGGCAGTACAGCTGGTTAAACCCCACACCAGGGGGTTATCTGAAAGATGAAGTCTCACACTGCGACAGATGCATGACTTTCACTTAGGCAGGTAAAATAAATTGTTATTGGTCATTGCTAATAGGTCTAAGAGTAGCTATATGTAAAATATTGTTAACACTAAGTCTAATTAATTGAGTGATACCTACACTGTTGAATACATATTGACGGCTAATAATTTTTTTCTTTCTTTTTCTAAATGAACTCAGTACACAGTAATATTTCTCTCTCTGAAGTGAGGAGGGGTAAGGTGTTCATTTAATGAAACTTATTTTATTTTGGAGATACAAAAGCTTTAACGTTCATTATTTATCTCACTAAGATTTTCAGAGTGGATGGTGGTGTCTAATGTGATGGATCTCCCTAGCTGGATTGCTGGATAAGGCAGGTATTAAAAGTTGTTTATTTCTTGTGACGTGCACTGTGCGCTGGTGGAACTGCAGCACCGCATTGTAGCGGCTGGCTTAAGTGACTCCAGATCAGCCACTGGGTTAACTTAGTTCTCCTAGTGCTCATTATTGTGAGTGAGCAATAGGTTGCATTTGAGCTCTGTTTTTATGTAGTGTAATTGTACATGTGGTAACAAGACTGTATTTAAAATTCATAGAGTCACTTTTAAAATATTGCAGATTTCTGGCTGAGATCAGTCTGCTTCAGAATTGTGGCTAAAACAATGATAATAATCTGATAACTTTAAGCTAAAACTTTACTTAATATAATTTTCCATCCAGGATAAACATGATTCTGTATGTCAAGATTCTGTAACTTGAAAATATTCAAACAAATGTTAAACTTTTAGTAGCTGGCCCGTTAAAATGGGTTTCATGATCTTTTTGAGAAATTATGATTCAGTAGATAGGAAGCCTTACTGTCGGATTCATAACTACCCCTGATTCTCATGTGGTTTACTCAGTCTTACAGCTGAAATCAGTATCTAAGAATTGGCTAACTGCAAAAATGCAATGTCAAGGCTTTGACAAAGTCAAGATTTGACAGAGTAATGACACAGTAAATGCATTTGGGGCTCCTGTTTCTAACTCTTGCATTTTGTGGCTGCAAAATTTGTCTGCAACCACGTATAGAAGAAGTGGATTTCTTTTTTAGAAAAAGCCAAAAATGCCAACTATAAGTAGACTTTTTTATAGTCTTGTAGGACCTAGTATTGGACTGAGATCTAACATGTCAGATAGCTAATGATGTCAACAATCTAGCAAAATAATTACTTAGACTAGTATAATAGAAACTGTGGAATGCAGATTAGCCAGCTGATAGTGTGGGACTGATTTTTTTGTATCTAAAAAATAAAAATATACATACTTTTTATACATGTATAAACATATATATTATATGTAAATTGTGGTATATTACATATTTGTATATGATGCTAAAGATTGCCACTGCCATATTTTAATTGATGTTGAGAGATAATTATGTGAGCAGAAGTAGCATGTGTGGTGTGATCCAACAGAAGCTGCTGAAGTGATTACGTGTCCCAAGTCCCTATATGTTTAAGTAATTTTGTTCTAATAATTTGATTTCATGATGTATGCTGATTTCTTGTTTAATTGGGAAAATCAAGCCTTTTTGAAGTTGCCTTTATCCCATGAATTCAGAGGATTACCTGCAAGTTTGTGGAATGCTCAGTCTATGCAGTAGTTTGGAGTTAAAGCTGGACAAGTTAATGCTCTTTATTCTGCTTTACTTGATTTCATGTGGGAAGGGAAACAAGAGTTAGTGCTTCTTCAGTGTTTGTGGTGTGGAATTGGCTGTTGCAGTTTGTTTTAAGCAAACATTACAGTGAAAATGATAACAGCCTACTTCTGTTTAGGGGAGTACTTGCACCGTGAAGTTTATTCCTTTTCTTAATTCATGTATGAAGATGTTTTTAGACTCAGTAGTTGCTCTAATAGAGGCATGGGAAGAGTTGTTTTCTGCATTCCTATTTTTTGTTGTTGCAGAGATTATTCCATGGAGTACATTTGCTATACGTAGGTATGCTTTATTACTTGAAGAAAAAAATCAGTGCTGGTTGGTAATTTTATTTGTTCTTCAAGTGACAAAATAGTATTAATTATGAGTCTTAGTTTTCTACTACGTGGGCTTTTTTTTAGCACCAAAAACTTATGTCAGGAGTCTTCAGTGGAAAGTTTCCTTTTTCCCATTCCTAATACCTATATTAACTTCAGTTTTATTTCATTGACTTTTCCTTCCTTTGGCTGAATTGCATTAATCCGTAATGATTCTGGCCCTTTTCTGCTTAAGTTAACCTCAAAGTGCTTTGATTAGTACTCTGTTCAGTTTTTGCATCAGGAAAAACTGAAACTGCTGTTTGTGGATTACTGTGATGTGATTTGTGCATCACCCACTTGTATTGACTCCTCAGTCTCTGTTCTCATTCCTCTTTAGGAGGTTCCCTTATGTCTGTCATTTTGTTTGCCTTTATCTTAGAATTTATTTTAGCTCTTCCGACTTTGCTAAGTTGCCAGTGTGTTCTTAGCAATCTTCAAATATTTAAAGATTTCACAACTATTTTTCTTTTTGCGATCTTAAATAATATTTAAAAAATAGAAACTAGGTAATTTTTGCATTTAATATAAATGTGGATTTATTGGGTGCAATATGGAAATTAGGAAAATGCAGGGAAAATGAAACTAGTGTACTCAAGGCACTGGGAGTCGAGATGTAACTTACTTTGGGTTTTGATGAACTGGTCCTACTGCAGACCCCGCTGAATGTGTGTGCAGTGGTCGTCTGTCTGCTCGGAGTGACAGTGGTCATCCGCTGTACAGCGAACTCCCAGAGGTGGGTGAAACAATCAGAGTGTGTGTAGTGTAGCACTTTATTCTAAGGCTGGTATTCCTAGTATTTCTAATACGTTTTCCTGGATAGTCTATACTATGTCTAACAGGAAGAAATAGGAAAACCTGCCTTCCAGAGTCAGTTTCCCTGCTGTGTTTGCTCTATTCGTGTCAGGGAAGAAAGTAGACAAGTCTTTTTCAAGCAAAAACAGAGCCATTGAAGGAGGAATTGTCATTACTATGAAAAATATGATTGTAGCTATGTTAAGTAACTGTTTTTTCCCCTGATTTCCTGTCAATGTATGAGGTCCCTATAGTGTGTTCTGGACTTGTTGGTTTAGTTTGATGGCATTAGCTGACAGCAGTGAGGTCTAGATGGAGTGATCTGTGAAATGGTACTCATTTTTTCTTTGTGAGATCAGCTCCAAACCTATGCAACTGGCCAGAAAAGAAATTTCATCAGTGTGCTCCTGAATGAGTGTGATTGTACTTTTGGATGAGTGTGTTACAGACTGCTGCTTCTATCCATTCATCTCCTGTTGGAGTTGTAGCTGAGGCTGCTGGAGAGAGGTGCTGACTTATCATGTCTCTAGTGTTGCATTGCAGCAGACTGAATAATCTTGACCGAAGAATTTTAAGAATAGGAAGATTTTACTGCACCATCATTCCAGGAGGGTTTGGGAACTAAGGATCTGTATGCCATTGGGCAGTATGAGCACATTGTGGTAAAGAGTATGACCTGGTGGAAAACTGCCCTCAAACAAAAAAGACTATAAACTTGTCCATCAGCTAAGGTTTGTGTGCCCCTTCTCCTAATTAACATGATGCTGTGGTGGCTTATGCATAGTACACATCTTGTCAATGCCTAGTCTACAAGAGTCATCAGTTCTTGGAAAAAGTCTGAGTTACTTGCTCTTAGGATCTGATTTAAGTGTTTTAGTGGTAGTGAAATATTTCTTTGGCTGTGATTACTAGAGATATTTGAAATACTAGTTGACTTTAAAAGGAAAGTCAGGAAGTGCTTGCATAATACTTTCCTCAAGTTGGTATTTTTCTTTGTAATTCTGTAAATTAAAGCATTTTTTTAATTTGGCTGGGAAGTACCTTTGGAGGTCACTCTTTCCAACTTCCAAATGGAAGTAGGACTTATGCCTGTGCTAGATCAGGTCAGTCATGGCAGGGTCCAACTGAGTCTTGCAAATCTCTGTGGAGTCTTGCAAATCTTCTGTAACCTGCTTTGGATGCGAATAACTTTGTTCAGAGAAATAACTTGAACTGGGATGGCTGATGAGCCGTTTTCAGAATTATAGGCAAAGGATGTTACTTAAGTCAATTGGCAGTTGTACCTGGTTTTGGTACTGAATTCCTTCAGATTAAACAGAGACCTTCAAGGAAATTGGTCTAAAGTAAGCTGTTAGTGGCCTTACCTCTGAAATTACACCAATCAGATGGTTTATTCTGTCACTCTGCAGGGCCCTAACTCTTTATTGCAGCTCTGAGTTGCAAGACTGTAGTTCTGCCTGTAGGTGCTGGGCAGTTCTTTGAATGTTGGCTCCTCTGTAAGAAATTCTCACGCGCTTCCCTTTGAGCCTGTCATTTCATCCAGTTGAAGTTTTGCTGTCCTTAGAATTGCTTTCAGCTTGGGGAGAAAGAAATAATCTCCAAGTTTTCTGGGAGAAATTAGCAGGAAACTTGATGGTTTTAGTGGTATATTGGTAAACGGTGAAAAATTAGAAGACTGCTTTGTGGATATAAGTACAATTAGTTTGATAAATAATTATCCTGCAGAGAAGTGGCGTATGTACAGTATGTAAAACTGGCAGTCTGTCTGTGTCTTTGCAAACTTTATCTAGAGTTTCTAGAGTTCTGGTAACCTGTATGAGGCAGTGATCAATATGGCTTTCAGTCTGTGAAGCAAAAGGTGGTTGTTACTTGTAAACTGGGTGGCCAGTTTTAGAGAAGTATAAAGGATCGTTTGATGGGAAGTTGTCAAAATATATTTTCTACTTTGGATTGGTTTGTTGGTTATTTTCCTCTCCTGCTTATTTTATTGGTTTTGGTGTATTTCTGTGTTATTTAGTCTCACTTTTCTGTAGCAGCAGTATTACATACTGGTGGTTTTCTCATGTTTGTCTTGGCCCTTAAGTGGCTCGATTAAAAAGACAACTTATGGCAAACTCATTCACCATGATCATTTGGAAGTAAGTGGGGTAGGTGTTCATTTTGGGAGATGCTGATCGATAAACAAAATCAATATGCAGTATGTATCCCAACATTAGGATTATTTATATCAATGTTAATTCACCATGGAAATTATGAATCAACATAAAACTTTCTGTAGTAGTATCAGGATGCTTATCCTCTTGAATCTTTGTGATGTTCTTCTGGGAAAAACTGAAGAATAACTTGAAATTTGGTTTAAAATGCTTCTAACACAGCTTTTAATGAGTCCTCTTCTATCATTTAAATCAGTATATAACTTTTTCAGAAACTGGAGAATTAAATGTGATAAAATATGAACTGTTGCATCTGGATTTGTCTGAAAGCTGACTTGTGTCAGGTGTAGGAGCTGACAATTAAACACACTAAAGCTCAAATAAACCCAAAACCCCGTAAGGAGGGCGAAGGACCAGTTGTTTGAACAACTAATTCTTGCAGCAAGGTGTATGCAGTATTAGGGTTTTCACTCTGTGGAATGTGAAAACAAACTTCTGTTAATGATCTTCTATCTTAATGCCTGGGAGTATGCATTATGCACAGCATTGGACTGAAATAGTGAGCTTGGTCAGCTGGTCTAAGAAATTTGCACTGAAATTATCCTCTCTTACTGTTTTTTATCTCAGAGATCTAGTCTGGCTCGTTAGACAATCTTCTGCAGAGATTGGACAACTGTGCTCGGAGTGCTTGTGAAAACCTCGTCTGTCTTTAATGCCATGCACGGTTCTCAATGTATGGCTCAGTGCAATTTGCTACAAGCAATTTTGTCCTGGGTTTTTTTGTTGGTTTTTGTTTGTTTGTTTGCTTGTTTTGTAAAAACGCCTGTTGAAACCAGGTGGTCCTTTGTCCATTATTGTATGTGGACTTTGTGATTCCCTCTGAGAGGCTCGACAGCTTTTGGTTTTGTAAAAGTGCTGGTGTTCAGACCAGTACTGAATTACTGTATGTCTCTTTTTTACTCCACTCTCCTTTCGGGTTATTGCTTTGGGAAGAAGAAAAAGAAGAAAAGAGATGCTTGTATTGAACTGCTCTTTTCCACCTTTCTGACATCAGTCATTCAGTCCTGTGTGTACATGATTATTACTATTACTGATTATTATTACTATTACTGATTCCTGGGTGAGGCTTTTAATGGTCTTATGGCTTCTCTGTTGACACTGACTGTCTGAGCAGGTGAAAATTTTTACATTGATGCTGTCTCCACTGTGTCCACCTCGAGTTGAATGACAGCTTACCTTTGATACTGCTGGTTGATGGCTCTGTGGTGCCATTTCTGGATGTACTTGCCTGACAGTTCTTGGCACCATAAGCAGGCTCTGTCTGTTGCAGTGCTCTCTCATCTCATGTGTGCACTGGTTATTGCTTTTCTACCATCATTAGTCAAGGATCTTAAAACCATTACTCTGTGGCTGACTGTTATCTAATCTTGGAAAGCCTATTGGTTGCTGTTCTGCTGTTGCAATGGTACCTAATTGCATGGCTTGTCTGCCGGTTTCCTCTCTGCAAGACGCCCTCCGTGCTGACTTGACTGTTTTATTGCATTGTGGACACCTAGGAGATATCTACAGAATTCGCAGAAATTTGGTGTTTCTTGATGCTAGTACTATCTAAACAACTCCCTGTTTCAGGTATGCTCTCTATCAGATATTTGTAACGGGGCAGCCTATATGGTGCTGTATTGTCTCAGTTATACTTCAGATGTAAGTTTGCAGGAACTAAACTCTGCTGCAGATTTCCATTAAGGAGAATTTTATTTTGTATACTTGATTTACTCCTCATTTAATGATACAAGCCAAACTTACAGAACTTTACTCTTATTCTTTTATCTTTCAAGCAGTGTGGAATATGAACTGTTTTTATTGTCTGTGAAATCTCATCCTTTCCAGGTCTCTATTACCAGTAGCTGCCATCAGCAGCATGAAGGTACTGAAAGAAAATCTGTTGGTATGATTCGTAGTTCATGTGTTATCACATAACATGTGGCTCAGTTTAATGAATTTGTTGCCAGAATTGTCTGTCTGAAAAGTCTTCTTATCCCCCATAGTAGGTTATTTACCATGCACTTTTTTGATGCAGTGAGGGTCATTTTATTCGATGCTGAGTTTCAGGTAATCAAATTTTTTTCAAGTTTGTATCTACAGGTGGATTGCTAGAGTCATTCCTTTGCAAGCTTTCCCTAAATGAAAGGAATTTCTCACAGGTATTTTGGTCTGTTTGTGTCTTTACCTGTCTCTCAGTATGAAAATGTCTCAAAACAACAGGTGTTCCCTGTAGTGCATCTGTGTTTCTTCTGCTTGGTTTCGTTCTCGTAAACAGTTCATAGGACCTCTTCAGGAATGGTTACACTTGAGTATTATGAAACTGAAATGTCTGGGTGTTGTCTCCTGCTGTAGTATTATAATCAACCAGAGCCTTGATGCCAGGAGATTATAATGGTTCTGCAGTCAGCATAGGTTGGTGGCCTTGGGCTGCTGGATGCCTTTAGGTGTTTGCACTCTTAGTATCTGCCTAGAAGGATGGCAGAGGCTTGCCAAGCAGTTAGGAAGCTCACTTACTTGAGCCTGCTTGAATCTGTAGTAGCAGTATGAATGTCCTTGCCCTGCACCAACTCATCTAATGAATAGCTTCTTCTGATACTTATTTGGAGTTGTGCAGAGGACTGCTTCGCCCAAGGATTCTTTGTTCTTTGTAGTTCCTTGATATTCTAATAGTAAGTAGTATAAACCTTGTGAGCTTGGCAGTTTTCTCAGGAGATTATAAAGGCTTTTGGTCATCCACTTCATTATGTATACTGCTCGTGGTAAAACTTTGCTACTACCTTGTTGCACAAACACACAGATCAAGATACCTGAGTAGTTTCTGTATGTGGTTAGGACTCACCATTGCCTTTCTTTCCTCGCCCTGAACCTGTTTGCATTTGTGTGCTGTGGATTTCATGTAATAAAATGTCCTGCAGCTCAGCAAATGGGCTCCGAAGTCAAATACCATAAAGTCAGTCCTCTGTGTCTCAAATTTCTCATAGGTGTCATAATAGTTGCATTGGGCATAACTCATTTTTATTTGTGCATCTCTGCTTTAATAATGCTGCATCTCAACACTTAATAAGTCTGGTTCCAAATTTCACCCAGCTTGAGCTGGTAGTTCATTTAATAGCTTAATTGCAAGGTGATAATTGAATAGCAGCTGTCCGTTTCCTAGATGAGGAGGCTGTATCATTAGACGTTCTGAAGTCTTGCTAAAAGCTGCCTCTCCTGAAAGATGGATTGCAGCTTTAGCTATTACTTTAACAAGAAAGGTATTGAGCATGTTTTTTGTGGTGGTTGTATTGGACTTCCCTGCTTGCCCAGTAGACTATTGGCCAAGTGCTTCAAGCACAAGGCAGTGATGCATGGCGTATTAGCTGGGGTCTCTGGATGTTTCTCAGTGTGTGGCTTTTTCCTGCTGTCCTAGCCTATTGGAGAACACTACTGTAGTTCTTCCCCTCTGTGCCTGGCTGTCTTCATTGCAGTGTCTCCTGTAACTAAATTGTTGGTGTCCCGTAGGTCACAGCACTGTTGTGCCAGTGTGTAAGCTGCAGTGTACACCGATGTGTAGTCACAAACACACATTTGTAAAAAATGCACTTTTTAGACAAAGAAGTACTGTGGAACCTTGAGAGGAGTGACTGTAACGTGTCCAAAACTGAGAAGAGCTGAAGGTGAGGAATTGCAGTGGTTAGAGCAGCCCTTCTAGCAGAACACTTGACATTTCAGTGGTATAGCTTGGCATGTGGGCATGCCTCCAGCTTTACCCTCCTGTGGGGTACCCTGTTGGTAAGGTGTCACCTAAATATAGTAAGCCTGTGCAGCGGGATGTTTTTTCCTCTGCAATGGGCTATTTTCAGTGCAAAGTAAGACGGAAAGCTTTGTCTTCTACAAGGTCACTCCATCACAGGTTTTCAGGTATTTCAAGTTGTTTAGCTTTCTTACTGAAGGCTGTGTAGAAGCTGGGCGATGGACTTTGGGGTAGTATTTCTGTTCTCTAATCTATAATGGAATGCATATAATTGATAAAAGAAGTCTGATTCTGTAGAGGTCATTCCATAGTATCTACACAGGTTATATTTAGTGCTTGTTTCTGTCTGATTGGTGTCAGAGTAAAGCTAGTGTTACAAACTGCTCACTTATTTATAAACGCATAGAGAATGCCAGTTTCCTGTAGAGGGGCAGCCTAGAATTTTGTTCTTAAAAAAAATTGTAGGGAAAAAGGTTTCTAGGAAAAAAAAATTGGTTGCAATGTGTTCTTGATGCCTGTTTTGTTTTGCCAAGCAATGGCTTCATATAAAAGTAGGTTTGTGGTTGTTAAATGTAAGTACAGCTAGATGTGGTAGAGAAGTAAGTTTCTCAGTCTCCAGGATTATTCATGTTCTGCAGGTAGCAGAAGGTGGGTAACAAAACAGTTAAAAAGTGGTGGGCTGGCTCCTTCCCTGCACCTATTTGGATGAACTTTCTACCCCACCCAAAAAAAAAAAATCACAAATACAGTATTCCTGTCTATACCATTTCATATTTACTTGTGAGTGAACAATTACAACAGTGTGCAAAGGGGCAGGTCGTTGGATCTCTTAAATGTTAGTATCCTGTCAGTGTATGTGTTTTGTTTTCTGTTTTTATTTTAGGAAATCTAAAATGAGAAATTAATCTTATTTTCTGCCTCAGAATAACATTGAATAACTGGATAATCATACAACCTCTCAAGAGTAAGTACAGCAACCCTGTGATTTAATTCAGCTTTTAGTTGACTCCTGTTTGTTTTTTAATGTGAGCTCGATGTTGTGGTTTTGGGGTTTTTTTGCACGTTTGGTTGTTTTGGTTTTTTTCTTTTTTTAAGCCCTTGCACTATATTTTTTTTCATTGTCACAGAAATTTGTAAAGTTTGCCTTATTTTGACTTCTAGCTGTCAGTGTAGAAAACTGGTTACTGCTGTTTGGTAGTTGGGTCTTGACATAGAATAACCAAAGCAGAACTTGCCTATGAAGTCTTACAAACTTTTTGACTTTACTAATGCAAAACAGTTGCATTTTTAAACACAAGATGGATCTGTAGCGTCAGAAGGGGAAAATGTCAAATAATGTGCATCTGTCCACACTTGTGAAGTCTGTCATTGAAATAATTTTGAGTACTGTACTATCTTTTCCATGCTCTTCAGCTCCTCCAGAAATCACTCTCAAAAAGAGGCAAAGTGGCCTTTGTACTCAGTGATACTTCCTGGAGAAAAATTTAATCTGTGTGGACTAACGGCTGCCTTTCTACAAAACAGAGACTTTAAGGTTAATGTTTAAATATTTAAATGGATTTGGCATGTTGCCATTGCAGTAGAACAGAATGTGCTTAACCCTGAAACTCAAACTGCTCCCTGGGTAGCCAAAAAAAAAGTTAATCAATAGTGCAGTGATCTGGTAACTTTAAAGATTATAATTTGAGGCTAATTCTGAACAGGGGTATCCGAAAGCAGGACTATCTATCTGATGTTTTCTATTTAGTTGAGGGGAATTTTTATGGGTGGTATTGGATCTTTTTACGGAACTTTTTAGGCTGAATAGTAGCACTCATCTGTGGGTTAAAGTCCAGTATAAACAAGCTGGTGTAGACTCTAGTAAAATATAGTCCTAAAAGATACTGATCAGCATGAAGGAATTTTAAACTTGTTGAAAACTGGGTAACTTTCTAAATGCAGATGACTTTATTTTTAGTTCTCTTTGTTTGGGTTGGAACGCAAGGGTTAGGCAAAGGTTTGATGCGTGTAAAGCTCAAGTTTAATTTGGGAGTCTCAGTGCTAACAACTTGAAATGGAAAAAGTTAAAGAAGAAAGCCAAGAGCAATTGCACTTGATGTTCTTCACATCTCCAGTGCTTTATACCTTAATCCAGAGGATTGGGTTGGCAGTGTCTGGAATAGAGGTGGGAGCTCCAAGGAGCACCCTGGGACTGTGTCTCTAATCCAGTCTGATTCTGACCCTCAGTTTACCAAGAACTTTGCTAAAAGCATCCTGGTCAGTGGAGTGCTTCTGCCTCTTGTGCCAGATGATGCAAACCCAGGTTTTCCGCCGAGTATCCTAAGGATTTTTTGATTTTCTTCACATGCTGCATTGGTAACTGCATGCTCTCTGAAGTTGAGAGAATGAAGCAGTGTACAAGGCATGCTGAAGTAAGCCTGGCTGGACAGGGGAGACAATTTTCTTTTGTCATCTTGCTTTGTTACATGAACCTCATGTTCAAGTTAAAAAAGTATGTGAATTTTTCAGCATGTATAGATGTGAAACGTCATGCTTTAGAACTCTTAATGAAAATAATTGTAAATCCCGTAACTCCAAGTCTATGAAAGAAGTATTTCAGGTTGCAACAGCTTCCCAGACAAACTAGTACTTTGCTTAACTCTGATTAAGTTGTGTGGTATTTGTATTTCAGCGCAGAAGTGAAATTCTCTGGCACAGTGTTAGTTATTTATTTGCTTGAGCTCATGTTTGCATATCCTAAAGAAAACAATGATACTGCAAATAGCCAGCACAGAATTAATGCATCACATACTGTGATGCAATTTATGTGGCCCAAATGGGTGGTACCCAAATAAATGGTTATAAAATCTGTACAGTTGCCTCCTGTCGGCAACATGACTGCTACAGCTCTAAAGCTGGTATGAAATACTTACTCTTTTATATCATCTGTGTCAGTAGATGGATTCAAAATTTTATGGTAATTTAATGTATTCAGTGATCTGCTTATAAATGAAAAAAATCTTCTACTTAAGTAGGGTCATTTCATGAAGGGAGGACAGACAGACTGCTTTTGCTTGACCAGCCTCTTCCTGCTGGTGGTTCAGAGGTAAAGGGAAGATAAAACCAAAGAAAAGTTTACTTTTCAGTGCTTTTTACATGGATAATAAAAGGATAATCTGTGTTTCATCTGAGAAATAAGACATTAAGTACCTTGGCTAGAAGGAGCTTTTAAGATGAAAGTTTAAAATCTTTATGAAGAATAAGGCTCTTTTCTACTCCTTGCGTGTTAAATTACATGCAGGAGAACAATGTGTTCAGACTGTCAGCTCAACTCTCAGGAGCTTACAGTGATCTGTGCCTGGTGCTGCCATGTGCAGTCAGCTTGCTCCCACAGCACTCTTTAGCATCCTTAGTCCAGGGAAAATACTCTAGCAGTCAAAGTGGTAGGCAAGCACTTTGAACAATCTGTTCAGGGAAGCATGCAGATTTAATCAGTTTATGAAATCTGAATATCTTCAAACAGAAGATAAATTTGCATCTGTTCTGTTCTGAAGGGGAGAGGAGAAGGAGGGAAGGTGGTTGGTAATCACATATTTTCCAGAGAGGTATTTGGGGCTGTATTTAAATGGAGTGAAAGCCTCTTAATCTCCATGAGGGAGATTATGAGCAAAATGGGGAGTAGTGAAGTAGAGACATTAGTTCACTGTTAGTGACTAACGTTAGTACTGACTAACGTTAAAGAGCAGCTTTTCAGACATCCCTAAGGTCATGACCAATGACCCAGGAGGGTCAGGTAGTGATGAGGTGATGGCAGGCTTGGCACAGCAGGGCAGGAATGGCCAGTGCATGCAAACTTCAGCTGCTGGTGTTTTTATTTTGAGGGTGCTGGTAGCACATGTTTGTTAGATGGCTCTGTGGTTAATGTATCCTGCCTTGTCCTATGCACCAGATGAGCAACAGCAGGGTTTATCACCCAGTGATTCTGAATGCAGAATGCCTGTAGTCCTGAGGGTGAATTTCTTCAAACTGAGTATCCTCCTAGTCAATGGATACATACTTATTGCTTTAGTTCCTTCTGATTTCTGTGTGTTTGTTTGTAGGTTTGGGGGGGGTTGCTGGTTTTTGTTTGTTTTGTTTTTTGGTTTTTTTTTTTTCTGAGAGATCATAGAATCATGGAATGGCCTGGGTTGGGAGGGATCTTAAAGGTCATCTAGTTCCAACCCCCCTACCACAGGCAGGGATACCTTCCGTTAGACCAGGTTGCTCAAAACCCCATCCAACCTGGTCTTGAACAATTCCAAGGATGGGGCATCCATGGCTTCTCTGGGCAACCTGTTCCAGTGCCTCACCACCCTCACAGTAAAGAATTTCTTCCTAATATTTAATCTAAACCTACTCTCAATCTGTAATCATTCCCCCTTGTCCTGTTACTACATGTTCTTGTAAATAGTCTCCATCTTTCTGGTAGGCTCCCTTCAGGTAATGAAGGGCTGCAGTTCGGTCACCCTGAAGCCTTTTCTTTTCCAGGCTGAATAATCACAGTTCTCTTAGCCTTGATGATTATAGCCTGCAGATAGCTATGATGGCTTGATGATTATGGCCTGCAGATAGCAGTTCCTATTCTGCAGGTGCTCAGCTCTCTGCTTTTCTCTTAAGTTTCTGGTGCAGTGTTTTTCTAATGGTAAGCACAGTGAACAGGGAGCCAGTATTTAAGGCCTTGAGATAGGATTTCAGTGACAAACTGCGCAGTGCCAAGGTCTTGGCTCTTCCAGTATCGTGTTCTTCCACTGATAACTCTATGGAGTTGTTGTATGCTGTGTGTCAGATGGAGTTCGAAGCCTATTGCCATCCACTTAAATTTTGCAGGGCAGAAAGAAACTTGGATTTGCCAAAATTGTTTGTTTGATACCTTAGAAGAACTTTATTGCTACAAATATGTAGAGGTTGTCATCTAGGAGCATGAGATAGCTGAAAGGGTTGTTTCCTCTTCTGAGAGCAATCATGTTATTCACGTACCATCTGTCGGTAAATGATGTCTTGGTAGTGTAAAAGTTGTCACATATTTCTGTCGGAAAAAAGAATGAGTTGATACTCTATGCCTTCTTTTAAGGATGATGCATTATGAATTCTCATTTATAATTAGAGATAACTGCGTAATTTCTTGTAATACTTCTGTATCCCAACTGGATGCACATTATGCATTGAATACCTTAGATTCACAACTTCTTTTTTTCCTGAAATATTAGAGTTGGTTTTAAAAAAAAAATCTTTAATTTTTGATCTTTTTAAGAGATTTCAAGTTGGTTTCATTTCTTATAGCTTGAATACCCGGTCATTGAATTAAGTAAATTAAATGAATGCAGAGAAAGTTCTCTTTCTTGTTCAAAAAAAGAAATTATTCTGAAATGTTTAACTGTTCAAATCTAAGTTTGTGTACCCAAAGGTAGTGGTTTCTCCGTGTTTAAAACAGTGTCAGTGAGCAGATACCATTCAAATGGCTTAATTTAAATGATGAACATGCTTCAGTGAAGTTTAATATAGCTATGATAATTTCACATTTAAATTGACTTTGTTAAAATGTATTTGTTTATATTTATTGCAATTCTTTTATACCCTGAGGAAAAAATATTTTCAGAGGGTTAAAGGAATGTTAACACTGTTTCACATAACTAGCGTATTCTAGCTTTCCCTTTTTTTTTCTTCCCACTTTTCCCGTAATGCTGAATTAATTTAGAAGCCTACAGTAAGTAGGTGTAACAGCAAATTATACTCTTCTAGGTTAATTCTATAATGTGGTTAAATTAAATGAGTAAAGGAAAGTTTCTGGTTCAGTTTTTGGAGGCACAATATTCATCTTTTCTTGCCTGTAGCAGACAGGAGTTAAGAGACTGCGGTTTATGTCACATAGAAAAGGTGAGGGAGAACTGTTAGTTCCATAGGGCATGATGTGTTGCAATATGACTTTTCCAAACAATTATTTCCTCAGGCTGTCTGAATGTAGGCTAAGATTAAATTTGGCCAAGCTACTCTGCAGACTTTTCAATATAAAACTCTCTTCTAGGATAGCTGTTTGTGGTAATTTGTGATGCACAAGTGAGGGACAGTGATGGTGGGGAAAACCATTCTCAGTGACCTGGAACACAGGGGCAATGTTTTGCCATCCCAGTGCCTGTGCTCTCTGAACATCCAGCTCCTTGTGGAGCCCTGTGCAGGCAGCACAGGTGGCACTGGGCTGCAGTAATTTGTGGGCACGGCAACTGCTGTGCAGTAAGTTTGTTGCCTGACTCTGTATTAGAACTGTGGTAGCCCACAGATTTAAGAAAATAGCAGTTTGTGTTTTTAAAGTCTTATGCGTTCCTCAGTTACAGAAGGGGTAGTTGGTTAAGTCCATCCTTCTTTTACTTCAGACCTGGCCTGGCAAACCTTTTGTTTCTGTTGTTGAACAGAGGCTTTGTCCCTCACTGTGAAAAAGGTCTGGAGCGTTACAGAAAATACCTCTTTGCAAATATCATTTGTCAAATCTGTGGAGTCCTTGTCAAACCTGCTCTCTGGACGTGTTGCTAGCATGCAGGGAGCTTTTGATGCAGTGCTGGCAGAGACTCTAAGGAAAATTCCTCAGCCTGAGCCTGTTATTGCTGTGTGGCTGAACTGATCTTTGAAAGTTGAAATCTCGTGAGACAACTCTCTATAGTCTGGCTTCTCTGTTTTTGTTTTGTTTTATTTTTTTCCCTTAATATCTCACTGATTGCTTGTGCTCTGATGTATGCCACCGAGGAGAGCTTTTGCTGACTAGTCTGACTCAGCTTCGACTTGTTTCTTTTAAAAGCCTTGTGCTTTGGCTGTAGTAAGTAGTTTGTGGTGTGTGTCTTTCCACCATGTCCTAGTGTAAGCTGCCGTTGAACTCCACATAACTATCCCCGTTTATTACTCCAAGTTGTTGATACCATAAATACAGAAGCATACTGTTATATGTGGTGCTTACGGTTTATTCTTGGCTACTTAGAGGATAAGACTATTTGTATTTTCTAAAGCTGTTTGCTTAAATGTGGTTCAAAGTAAAACTGTTAGTTGCAAAAATTACATCGAAGGTGCTAATATTTGTGAGGGATGTTTGGTGACTTATATCAAATGATAAGCATGTACTGTCATTGACTTGGTGTTCCTTGGTGTTTTAAGTTTTACAGCTAAAACAGAAGCATTAGTGGCTTTCACAGTTAATGCTAAAAACATGCCAGGCTGGGAGACAAATGACAAAAAAAACCCCTTCAAGTAGTTTCCATATGTTGCTGACACATTATTTTCTGGGAGGCTGGTTGATGTGTTGGCAAAACTAGTATAATATGCCACTTTCTAATAAAAGTTAAGAATAATCAAGTTCCAGTTCTTGAAATGGAGAGTTGGGGATGATAATGGGCCTCTGCTTAGTGGGTTTTTTGGTATTCTCAATATTTGAAGTGATCTTTTGCATGCCTTTGCGTGCTAAGGCATTGCTTTTCTGTCTGTTGCTACCTTTGGCTAAACTAAAATACTAAAACTGGGAGCTGCCAGTATTTGATTTCTAAATTAAAAGGAAAGCTCAATCAAAGTTTTAGAGGTGATAAAGGAAATGTAATTTTCTTCTCTTTATGGAAGGGGGGGAAACCTATACCTAGAATAGGAAAAAAAAAAAAGAGGAAATTAATATTGCAAAATATATTTAAGCAAATACAGTTACTGACTTGAATGCATTATTAATTTATTATAAATACTTCATCTGTAAGCAGGATTAATTTAACCTTCAAACAAGCATCCAGTGCTCAAGGATAGGGTTCAACATCAGGGGCAAGTAAATCAGTGATTGTAAAAACAACATAGTTCAAGTAATAGTGTGGCTGCCTCTTGCTACCATTCTCCCTTGGTGATTCAGGGACTTGGGGCAAGCAAACAAGTAGCCACAGCTTCACCTTACTTTTAGCTCTACTGTGATCATTACAGGGAGAAAAGTAAAAAAAGAAAATAGTATGCAGAAGGAAAGTCTGGATGCAGTAGTCAGACCTGCATATGGGTCTCTGTTAGATAAAAGTAGTAATTATTTCTAAAGAAACCCCAGAAGCAGCTTTTGAAGGATTGGAGTGCAGTTATAGGAAATTTTTTATACTGTTTCTTAGGTTATCTAACAACCGTTTAAGAATAGTATCTATTTCCAACATCCCGCATTCTAACCCTGAAATGGTAGAAGAAGAATTAGTTTTAGGCCTATATTTCTAAACCTCGCATCTTCACCTGTGGTTTTCTGTTATCACGGAATAGGACTGATAACAGTGCCTTCCCAAAAAGCTTAAGACTTTTTTAAATAAAATGTCTTTATCTTATTGACACTGAAAGGTGAGGAGTGCGTGGAAGGAAGCATGTGCAAGTGAGAAAGAGTGTCTAATAAACAGTAAGAGTGGAGGCTGATGGTCGATGTCAGGTGTCCTGCCCAGCCAGGCAGGTTTCGCCCATAGCATAGTGGGCTAACATCTCCAGGCAGGTCTGGAAAAGTTCATTAAGCTGAATCTGCCTAAACGTTGAACAGAATTGCTGTGGGATCTGACCTACACCCCTGTCTTTGAGTGAGCACAGATACATTTTTCAAACTGAAAAGGGGAAACCATTCTCACAGCTGACTAATGTGCCGCATTTCATTATTCTCCTAAACTGATCCTTTCTGCAGCAGATGGAGTGGAGTGCAGGCTGTGGAGACAGCAGTGGGGGCCGCTGTCTTTCCCATTCTATGATCTGAGGGAGCATGGGATCTGAAATGATTGAATAGTTGCTGGCCAGGAATGGGCTTTGATCCGTGGGGGGATGAGACTGTGACAACACATTCATGTGCTTCAAAAGCAGATGTGCCCACCTGTGTCTTGCAAGTGAGGCTTCCTAACTTTCAGCTTTCAACTTGACTCTCTGATTTACCTGTGAGGGTTTAGTTAGTGAAAACAGGTGATTTGTGTTTGCATCAGTACAGTGAGTGAGTTTTGTTCTGTGTAAGAAGCTGCTGTTGCCACTCAAACACTTAACCAATAAACCAAGAAAGTAGTGACTGGTATTTCTCTGTATATATTCTTTCTAAATAAGCGTGACAGTACTGGCATCTTGTTTCTTTCTGAATATGGTAGGGTATTAAGCAGAAAGTAATCTTGTGACTCTCATGCATCTCTTAATATTCCCACCTCCCCCAAGTCAGTAATCTAAAAGCCATCTTTGCTGTTCTGCTCTGAATGGGGACTCTTATTCAGATACCCTTTTTCAGGAGGGGTCTGTATTTTTCTTCCCATGTTGACTAAAACTTGTGTTTTTTCCCAGGCATCTAGGAATGTGTGAACTTGAGCAGAAAATGTGGCAGCCTGCAGTCAGGAGGGTCTGGTATTGGGGTGTCCCTCTGTCCTGATGATGATATAATCCTTGTGGTTGTTGCTGTTCAAGTGAATGTGCAATTGTGATTGCTGCAGCTGCATCTCCTTAGTTGTTGAATCTGCTTAGGTGGTTCCTCTTGTGCTGGAGAAGCTGTCAGCTTTCCTGGACCTCAGCTGGCTCTGTGCATCTTGGCAAAGAGGTAGGATGTCATTCCAGGGCTGTCAAAATCTTGTGGCTCATGTAATATGAGATGCATGAAACTTGGCAGCCTCAATTTGACAGAGGTCTGGTGGTGAGACCACAAGAATGTTCTCTAAGTTGCTATTTGTTTTTCCCTTCCATGCTTAGTATTTTGAATGTATTGACCTTCTGGGTACATGAAAGATGAATCTGTCCAGGCCATGGGGTGAGGCTGTGCAAATGTGCACTCATGTTGCTTTCATTCAGCACAGCCTGACTTAGGCTGTGTTATTGCATCGTTTAATTCAGAATAAAATCAATTTATCTGTGGTTGGTTTGGGATCCAAATTATTTGTTGATGTGCATATGTATTTGATGTTGAAAGCTCAACAGGGATCTTAGTAAATATATTTTGTGTTATTTAAAGAGTGAGTATTTTATGGTTAATTATTAGAATGGTATTTTCTCCTTGTAGACTATAAATGAGTTACACTTTATATCAAAGAGTAACAGAGATAGGCATCTGATCATCAAGTTAACCTAACAGTAGCTCCAATGTGTTATTGCACTGAATCTGTGGCTGTGATAAGACTTGTGATTTCTTTGTGGTTTTTATAATTTTTTTTTCTGTTGTGTGATCATATGAGGAAACAAACAGGTACCTGACATAAAAATAAACCTGAATACTGAGGTTTATTGCATTTTATATCTGCATGTGGAATCTAATGCTGAGCAGGCTTGTTGAAGTAAGCACGGTGGGATAGTGCTGTATCTTGCATCCAGTCCATTCCATGCAAAATAACTGATCCGTGGGATAGGATGAAAATGTAAAAATTGGCTACTAAGCTGGTGCACTGAGACTGGAGTTGAACCAAAGGCACTGATGGCAGCAGTGGTTCCTGTGTTAATAAAGATTAGTCTGCTTATACTGAAACGTGCTCTCCAGCTTGTTGGTGTGTGAATGCCAGTTTATTCTCAGTGTGTAAGGCTTTTTCAGTGGAGTCTCTGGGGAATTTCTCAAGTATATTGGAGATAGAAAGCATTGTCATACAGTATCCCAAATGCTGCTTCTCTGCTATAGCACATGCTTGGCTTGGGTTTGCTTTGTATTATCCCCAGTATGTGAAATGGCAGTTTCTTTAGAGTACCTGGAATTACAGGTTTGTATACCTAAATATTTCTTAGGAATGAATGTAGCTTGTCCACAGTACTTAAATTTGTTAGTTGCCAACTTTACCATTTGAATGGTGGATGGGAATAATTGAAAACCCCAAATTCTCAATACTGATATGCAAACTTGGAATTCAGGGACATGATCAGGAGAAACACGTACTGGTTTTGGTGCAACTAAAACAGAGGCAGGTGGTGAAGTGGTAGGACTTAACCTGTGGAAACTGGGAGCTTAAGCAGATGGTTGCTCTTGCTTCTGCCATGGGTAGGAAGAGGAAGATGGTGTGCAACAATTCAGGAGACTTTAGTACAGTTTAATATTACAAAAACAGTTGCTTCTGCTACCTTTCACACCTGCCATTCTCCATATTACAGTGATTTGTGAAGAAAATAGGAGTCAAAGGCCTCAGTCCAGCACCTTCTATTGATGTGGAAGGCTTGTTTATCTGACACACAACTTGATTTTTAGACTGATATGTATGCCTCAGTAGAGGTTGTTTACCTGTCCTGGGATCACTTGAGAATACATATTTTTCTCCTTTCTGCTTTTAAAAAAAACTCTGGAGGTGGTCTCTAATTTTTCTTAAAAGCCCTTATCAGTGGTCAGAATTTAAGTATTCTGAACATCTGAACAATTTTAAATCTAACCACCAAATACTGCTTTGCAACCCTGAAGGCTTTGCTGTAGTTGGACTTTCCAGAGGACTGAACCAAATGGTTTCCAGGTGCCAGTCCCTTACACGTTGCTTCTTGTGAGGCAATTTCCTTTGGAGAAAGTTCCTAATGCAGCATTAATTGCTTGCAGTTGACATTTGTGAGCAGTATACTACCCTCAAGTGACTTGTGAAAATGCCTCTGGTATGTTTAACTTGGTGCAGAGAAAGGAGAACCCCAGTGGTGGATTTGAAGGGAAAGCATCAAGATAGAAACAGACTCGTCCTCCAGGAAGTTCAGTTAACTTTTATGAGGTACCTGACCAATGTTTTTTGTTTGTTGTTTTTTTTTTTTTCTGACAATGTTTCTTCCTCGTTCCCGAACACCCCCCCACGTATGCAATGTGCAGTCCACATACATGGCCTACTGTGAGAATTGTTTTCCTGCTTCTTTAAGCTTAAATGCAGAAGTTTCTTATCCGTGTCCCAAATTAACATCAATGGTATGAAGTTTCTTAAGTATGCTTATTTGTGTAGGAGCTTTCCACCCACATTGCAGAGTGGTGAAATACTTGAGGTATGACAGTGGTTCAGACTTGCCTCTGATACAAATAGTTCTATGTCTGTGCTGTTGAGTGACTGTTTGACCCAGCAGTCAAATGGCTGCCATTTGGTGTTGGTATTTAGCAGAACTGAATGATGAAGGTGTGTGACCAACATAAATTCAGAAATAATATTCTGTCTCCATTGCCCTCTTAATGATGTATACATATTATGTCTTTGGAGGGACAGCCTTGAAAGCACAGCTTTCAAGGGATGCTTTACATCCTGGTGCTCTCTACAGTTTTGAGCCAGGGAAGCTTTGAGTTTTGATTCTAAGAGTATAAAGGCATCATTTAACTTGAATCTTTATATTTCCTGTCTCTGTGCAGAATCTGTAGAAGTTGCAGTCAAACTTTTCTCTGACTTTTTAAGATATTACTAATGAAAAGCCCCTTTATCTCTGTGTTTTCCCAATTATTTTCTGCTGCATATTTACATGCCTTAAACATGCTTTAGCCCAATAAATACTATTTTGTAGGTTGCTGCTAACAAGACTGGGTGTCTGGTTGAAAAATGACTACTTGAAGTACCTGATCAGAGTGATGACCTTTAAATGATCATGATGCTGTCACTCCGTGTATGCAATCTCCCTCCATCAGTGAAATCAAAGCCAAAAGGGTTAAATGTGAAGTGAGCTGTATTGCAGACTGGGTAGTTTATACACGGCAGCAAGTCCTAGAGACTGCAGAGAAGCAATCTATGAGTACAAGTGAATCACCTGACTGAGGGTATTGTATGGCAGAAGTTAATGTGTGATCAGTCCTTGCAAAAAAGGCAAAGGTGACCCGCTCGAAAAAAACAGCTAGAGGAAGAAAAAGGGCATCTTTTGCCTGTTAATCATGAGGCCCTGTTAGGTTGTTAGTCAAGTGTTATGATTTAATTTATTAGAAAACCAGAGGTCTGCTTTTTCACTTGGTAGCACAGAGACAGTACTGTGCCAGTGTGTGTAATGTCCTGTAGCTGTGTGTGTCTCATCTCAAGGGAAGGCTGCAGCAGAAGCTGAAGCTCACCAGGGAACAGCAAGTATGGATGTGGCACTGGGTGTGTAACTCTTGTGTCACTACCTGTGGCATTTATTTTGATCATTCCTGAGTTGAAATCAAAGCTAATGTTCCCATATAACATAGAACTGTAGTTCCAATGTCTGCAATGATGTGGTGTATATAAGCTTCGCTCTTGTGGGAAGCTGTCAAGTCAGCTATATAGTCAAATGGAGAGAACTATTTGAGAGGTTTGCATTTGAAATTGAAACACCCCTCAGCTCTCTAATTAAAGCTTTGCTGTAGAGCTTTAGCTGTACTGTAAAATAAAATGTGGTCTATAATAAGCACCATTTGGATTTGATGCCTGACATTAAGCAAGTTGATTCAAGGAAAAATACTAAAATAATGAATTTGTACCACTTGAGCTTTAAGGAAGATATTTACAATTCTGTGCTAGACTACAGTGTTGTTGTGGGATGCCAGAGGGACTGACAGGATGACTTCTGTACCGGAGCTCTGAGTTCTGCTGTTGCCCTGCAGGTACAGGGCCCTCCTCCCCAGGAGTGCTGCTGCTCAGGGCTCAAGTGGAACCCCTTCCCCAGAGCCAAGGGGAAACTGCAGGGAGTGGCTGGCAGCCTGCAGGTCTGGATCTCTCTCAAGAGATCCCTTGAGTGAGACTAATAAACTTGCCCTGGCAGCCTTTCAAGTGCCCGAGTTGCCCTTCTCTCCAATCTTTCTCCCATCAGGACCTGGTGGAATTTCAGCCCTCGTGGGGCTGCAAGCAGTGTGTCGTCAGCCATGTTAAGTGGCAAGGGGAGCTGGTGCTTTCCAGAGAGCACTGACTGCAGCCTGCTACCCGATAGTGTTGCATAAATCAAGCTTTTTTTTTTTTTTTTTGCTTTTTTCTTTTTTTTTCCTTTTTCTGACAATGTTTCTTCCTCGTTCC